>NW_027464586.1:28934043-29246265 GCF_043290135.1 Rhipicephalus microplus
TTAACTTCGAGCACCGACATCTTTTCCGCGGCACCACCGTGGCCTTCGGAGACCGTGTAGCGGATGTCACCGAGTGCTTCGCATCCGAGGAAATGGTTGATGGAGATAAGTTTCTGGACCACATCGACGTCAGTTCGAAGCTTTCGGACGAGAAGAAGGCCGCACTGCATACCCTGCTGAAGGAATTTAAATCTTGCTTCGCCTCTTCATCTAGAGTCGGTCAAACACCCCTCATAAAGCACCGAATTATTACCGACGATGATGTTCGCCCAATCCGCCAGCAACCTTACCGTGTTTCGGCTAAAGAACGCGAGACTATACAGACGCAGGTAAAGGAGATGCTTGACGACGGGGTGATACAACCGTCGAGCAGCCCGTGGTCCTCGCCAGTCGTTCTAGTAAAGAAGAAAGACGGAACGCTGCGATTCTGTGTTGACTACAGGAAACTCAATAGCGTCACCAAAAAAGACGTCTACCCGCTTCCACGGGTTGATGATTCTCTCGACAGGCTACGACACGCGAAGTATTTTTCATCGATAGATTTGAAGAGCGGCTATTGGCAGATAGAGGTCGATGAGCGAGACAGAGAGAAGACAGCGTTTGTAACTCCCGATGGGCTTTATGAATTCAGAGTTCTTCCTTTCGGCCTCTGTTCGGCTCCCGCAACATTCCAGCGAATGATGGATACCGTCCTCGCTGGCTTGAAGTGGCAAAGCTGCCTTGTATACCTTGATGATGTGGTCATCTTTGCCGAGAGTTTCGAAGAACATCTGAAGCGTCTAAGAATGGTTCTGGAAGCTATTCGTTCGGCCGAACTCACGCTAAAACCCCAGAAGTGCCATTTCGGCTACGATGAGCTGAAATTTCTGGGACATGTTGTGAGTGCGGATGGAGTGCGGCCTGACCCAGAAAAAACTGCAGCAGTCGCCACCTTTCCTGTGCCGTCAGACAAAAAAGCGGTACGGCGTTTTCTCGGCTTGTGTGCTTATTATCGCCGATTCATTACCAACTTCTCGACGATAGCCGAACCGCTCACGCGACTCACCCGAGATGATGTACCGTTTGCCTGGACTACAGAGCAAGAAGCAGCTTTCACAGAGTTACGGCAGCGAATGCAAGAGGCACCTGTTCTTGCGCATTTTGATGAGGACGCTGATACCGAAGTTCACACGGATGCAAGCAACGTCGGACTTGGCGCTGTCCTTGTACAACGGCACAACGGCGTAGAACATGTCATAGCTTACGCCAGTCGTACTCTCTCTCGAGCCGAGGCCAACTACTCCACTTCAGAGAAGGAATGCCTCGCAGTCGTGTGGGCAACGGCAAAGTTTCGACCTTACCTCTACGGCCGTCCCTTCAAGGTGGTGACCGATCACCATTCGCTGTGTTGGCTGGCCAATCTCCGTGACCCGTCTGGTCGTCTCGCTCGGTGGAGTTTGCGCTTGCAAGAGTTTGACATCATGATTGTGTATAGGTCTGGGCGCAAGCACGAAGATGCCGACGCACTTTCTCGAGCACCCGTGGGACATCCTGATATGGACTCGGAATATGCTGATGGTTTTCTCGGAGCCCTCAGTGATTCTGACTTTATGTCTAGACAGAGAGCCGATCAGGAATTGCGCCCTATTATTGATTCCTTAGAAGGCCGAAATTCTCACACTCCTCGGCGCATCGCTCGCGAATTGTCATCCTTTTGTCTAAGGAGGGGCATTCTTTACAAGAAAAATGCTCGAGGTAGCAACAAAGCCTTCCTCCTCGTTGTACCAGCCGACATGCGGGATGACATCCTCCTCGCGTGCCATGACGAGCCCACGTCGGGACACTTGGGCTACTCGCGGACTCTCGCCAGAGTGCGCCAGCAGTACTATTGGCCACGACTTTCGACCAGTGTACACCGCTACGTGCAAGGCTGCCGCGAGTGCCAGCGTCGCAAGACGCCACCCGTGAAACCTGCGGGCCTTCTCCACCCTATTACACCACCACGGACACCTTTCGACCTCGTGGGAATGGACCTTCTAGGACCCTTCCCTTTGTCGGCCACTGGTAACAAATGGATTATAGTGGCAACCGATTACTTGACCCGGTATGCTGAGACAAAGGCATTACCCCGCGGCACGGCGTCTGAAGTGGCGAAGTTCTTCGTGCAGCACATCGTCCTCCGGCACGGCGCGCCGTCATGTGTGATTACGGATAGAGGAACATCATTTACGGCACAAATGCTAGAGGACATTTTCAGACTGAGCTGCACGAGTCACCGAAAAACAACGGCTTACCACCCACAAAGTAATGGACTGACGGAAAGGCTCAACAAGACCATAGCGGACATGCTGTCAATGTACGTGGACGTGCAGCACAAAACCTGGGACGATATCCTCCCATACGTCACGTTCGCATACAATACGGCAATGCAGGAAACAACCCGATTTTCACCTTTCCACCTTGTTTATGGACGCAACGTACAAACGATGCTTGACGCTATGCTGCCGTACGATAATAGCGATGCTCTTTCTCCAGAAGCCGAGCAATACACGCAGTACGCCGAAGAGGCTCGTCAACTGGCTCGCGTGAACATCGGTCACCAACAAGACGCAGATGCACGACGTTACAACCTTCGCCGTCGAAACGTCGCATACCACCCGGGTGAACGAGTGTGGGTGTGGACTCCTGTCCGACGACCAGGCTTGTCTGAAAAGCTTCTGAGCCGTTATTTCGGACCATACAAGGTTATCCGACGTGTGAGTGACCTTACATACGAAGTACTTCCGGACGGCACAGTGTCGTCACGTCGACAACATCGGCCCGAAACTGTGCATGTCGTACGACTCAAGCCGTACTACACACAATAGTCTCTGTGCTTGCGAGTTACTTCGCAAACGTGACAGTGATCTCATGTGGTGTTTTTTTTTCTTGACTCTTCCACTGGTGCTGTTGTGTTCGCGCATGGTCCAAGTGCTTGTGCGCCCTCTTTGTTTTCCCTGGCACTCACTTTGTCATTCTCTGCGTCAACGCGTGTTCTAATTATGGGTTTTTTTTTTCTTCTTCTTTTTATTTAGAAGCATCGAGTCGATGCTTTTTAAAAGGGGGGACTAATGCCGCATGAATTCGCGTGGTTTTCGTGTGGAAGAGGACGAAGAGGTTGGGATTGAGCCGCTTTTTAATGCCGCATGAATTCGCGTGGTTTTCGTGTGGAAGAGGACGAAGAGGTTGGGTTGGAGCAGTTTTTTTCTTTTTGTCCTAGCTTGACGAGCAGTTCTGCGGAAGGTTTCCTTGAGTGAGACAAGATTGGTGACAATACTTACCCGTTTGTGAGCCCTGCCAGCGCTGTAAAGAGCCATCTTCTCTCCCAGCCGGATACCTTTTCCAACCGATCGAAGTTTCCACTCGACCTTTTAGGGGAGAAGCTCCTTAACGCGGTGCCCGTTCGTTCCTTGTAGTAGGCCTAGTCGTAGTCGTAGTGTGTAACCAGTATACTTTTCATTTTTGAGCCCTCCCAGCGCCGTAAAGAGCCATCTTCTCTACCAGCCGGATACCTTTTCAGCCGATCGATGTTTTTACTCAACCTTTTAGGAGTGAAGATCCTTAACGCGGCAACCGTTCGTTCCTTGTAGTAGGCCTAGACGTAGACGTAGTGTGTAACCAGTATTCTTTTCGTTTTTGAGCACTCCCAGCGCCGTAAAGAGCCATCTTCTCTACTAGCCGGATACCTTTTCAACCGATCTAGGTTTCCCCTCAGCCTTTTAGGGGCGAAGCTCCCTAAAACGGCAACCGTTCATTCGTCGTAGTAGTTCTAGTCCTAGTCGTGTTGTGTAACCAGTGTACTTTTCGTTTTCGAGCCCTCCCAGCACCGTAGAGAGCCATCTTCTCTACCAGCCGGATACCTTTTCAACCGATCGAAGTTTCCACTCGACCTTTCAGGAGCGAATCTCCTTAAAGCGGCGCCCGTTCGTCCCTTGTAGTATTCTTAGTCGTAGTCATAGTGTGTAACCATTACACTTACCCGTTTGTGAGCCCTGCCACTGCCGTAAAGAGCCATCTTCTCTACCAGCCGGATATCTTTTCAACCGATCGATGTTTTACTCAACCTTTTAGGGGTGAAGCACCTTAAAGCGGCACCCGTTCGTTCCTTGTATTAGGCCTAGTCGTAGTCCTAGTGTGTAACCAGTATACTTTTCATTTTTGAGCCCTCCAAGCGCCGTAAAGAGCCATCTTCTCTACCAGCCAGATACCTTTTCAGCCGATCGATGTTTTTACTCAACCTTTTAGGAGTGAAGCTCCTTAACGCAGCACCCGTTCGTTCCTTGTAGTAGGCCTAGACGTAGACGTAGTGTGTAACCAGTATTCTTTTCGTTTTTGAGCCCTCCCAGCGCCGTAAAAAGTCATCTTCTCTACCAGCCGGATACCTTTTCAACCGATCTAGGTTTCCCCTCAGCCTTTTAGGGGCGAAGCTCCTTAAAGCGGCAACCGTTCATTCGTCGTAGTAGTTCTAGTCGTAGTCGTAGTGTGTAACCAGAGTACTTTTCGTTTTTGAGCCCTCCCAGCACCATAGAGAGCCATCTTCTCTACCAGCCGGATACCTTTTCAACCGATCGAGGTTTCCACACGACCTTTTAGGGGCGAAGCTCCTTAAAGCGGCACCGGTTCGTTCCTATTAGTAGTCCTGGTCGTAGTTGTAGTGTGTAACCAGTATACTTACCCGTTTGTGAGCCCTGCCACTGCCGTAAAGAGCCATCTTCTCTACCAGCCGGATATCTTTTCAACCGATCGATGTTTTCACTCAACCTTTAGGGGCGAAGCTCCTTAAAGCGGCACCCATTCGTTCATCGTAGTAGTCCCAGTCGTAGTCGTAGTGTGTAATCAGTATACTTACCCGTTTGTGAGCCCTGCCAGTGCCATAAAGAGCTATCTTCTCTACAAACCGGATACCTTTTGAGCCGATCGAGGTTTCCACTCGACCTTTTAGGGGCGAGGCTCCATAAAGCGGCACCCGTTCGTCCCTCGTAGTAGTCCTAGTCGTAATCGTAGTGTGTACCCAGCATACTTACCCGTTTTTGAGCCCTGCCAGCGCCGTAAAGATTCATCTTCTCTACCAGCCGGATATCTTTTCAACCGATCGAGATTTCCACTCATCCATTTAGGGGCGAAGCTTCTTAAAGCGGCACCCATTGGTTCATCGTAGTAGTCCTAGTCGTAGTCGTATTGTCTAACTGGTGTACTTACCCGTTTGTGAGCCCTGCCAGTGCCGTAAACAGCCATCTTCCCTACCAGCTGAATACCTTTTCAACCGATCGAGGTTTCCACTCATCCTTTTAGGGGCGAAGCTCCTCAAAGCTGCGCCCATTCGTTCATCGTAGTAGTCCAAGCCGTAGTCGAAGTGTGTAACCAGTGTTTTTACCCATTTGTGAGCCCTGCCAGTGCTGTAAAGAGCCATTTTCAATACAAACCGGGTACCTTTTCAACTAATGGAGGTTTCGACTCGACCTCTTAGGGGCGAAGCTCCTTAAAGCGGCACCCGTTCGTTCATCGCAGTAGTCCCAGTCATTGTCGTAGTGTGTAACCATTATACTTACCCGTTTGTGAGCCCTGCCAGCGCCATAAAGGTTCATCTTCTCTACCAGCCGGATACCTTTTCAGCTGATCTATGTTTTTACTCAACCTTTTAGGGGCAAAGCTCCTTAAAGCGGCACCCGTTCGTTCCTTGTAGTAGGCCTAGTCGTAGTCGTAGTGTGTAACCAGTATTCTTTTCGTTTTTAGCCCTCCCAGCGCCGTAGAGAGCCATCTTCTCTACTAGCCAGATACCTTTTAAAGTGATCGATGTTTCCATTCAAACTTTTAGGGGCGAAGCTTATTAAAGCGGCACCCGTTCGTTCATCGTAGTAGACCTATTTTGTAGTCCTATAGTTTGTAACCAGTACACTCACCCGTTTGATAGCCCTGCTAGTGCCATAAAGAGCCATTTTTTCTACCAGCCGGATACCTTTTTAACCGATCGATGTTTCCACTCTACCTTTTAGGTGCGAATCTCCTTGAAGCGGCACCCGTTCGTTCATTGCAGTAGTCCCAGTCGTTGTCGTAGTGTGTAACCAGTATACTTACACGTTTGTGAGCCCTGCCAGCGCTGCAAAAAGCGATCTTCTCTACCAGCCGGATACCTTTTCAACCGATCGAGGTTTTCCCTCAGCCTTTTAGGGGTGAAGGTCCCTAAAGCGGCAACCGTTCGTTCATCGTAGTAGTCCTAGTCGTAGTCGTAGTGTGTAACCATTATACTTACCCGTTTGTGAGCCCTGCCAGCGCCGTAAAGGTTCATCTTCTCTACCAGGCGGATACCTTGTCAGCCGATCGATGTTTTTACTCAACCTTTTAGGGGTGAAGCTCCTTAAAGCGGCACACGTTCGTTCCTTGTAGTAGGCCTAGTCGTAGTCGTAGTGTGTAACCAGAATACTTTTCGTTTTTGAGCCCTCCCAGCGCCGTAAAGAGCCATCTTCTCTACTAGCCGGATACCTTTTCAACCGATCGAGGTTTCCCCTCAGCCTTTTAGGGGCGAAGCTCCTTAAAGCGGCAACCGTTCATCCGTGGTAGTAGTCCTAGTCATAGTCGTAGTGTGTAACCAGTACACTTAATCGTTTGTGAGCCCTGCCAGTGCCATGGAGAGCCATCTTCTCTATAAGCCAGATACCTTTTCAACCGATCGAGGTTTCCACACAACCTTTTAGGGGCGAAGCTCCTTAAAGCGGCACCCGTTCATTCATCGTAGTAGTTCTAGTCGTAGTCGTAGTGTGTAACCAGTGTACTTTTCGTTTTTGAGCCCTCCCAGCACCGTAGAGAGCCATCTTCTCTACCAGCCGGATACCTTTTCAACCGATCGAGGTTTCCACACGACCTTTTAGGGGCGAAGCTCCTTAAAGCGGCACCGGTTCGTTCCTATTAGTAGTCCTAGTCGTAGTTGTAGTGTGTAACCAGCATACTTACCCGTTTGTGAGCCCTGCCAGTGCCGTAAAGAGTCATCTTCTCTATCAGCTGGATTCGTTTTCAAGCGATCGATGCTTTTACTCAACATTTTAGGGGCGAAGCTCCTTCAAGCGGCACCCGTTCATTCCCCGTAGAATTCCTAGTCGTAGTCGAAGTGTGCAACTAGTATAATTTCTCGTTTGTGAGCCCTGCCAGTGCATTAAAGAGCCATCTTCTCTACCAGCTGGATAACTTTTCAGCCGATCGAGGTTTCTACTCATGCTTTTAGGGGCGAAGCTCCCTAAAGCCGCATCCATTCGTTCATCGTAGTAGCCCAAGTCGTAGTCGAAGTGTGTAACCAGTGTTTTTACCCGTTTGTGAGCCCTGCCAGTGCAGTAAAGAGCCACCTTTTCTACAAAGCTGATACCTTTTCAACCAATCGAGGTTTCCACTCGACCTCTTTTGGGCGAACCTCCTTAAAGCGGCACCCATTCGTCCCTCGTTGTAGTCCTAGTCGTATTCAAATTGTGTAACCAGTATACTTTTTGTTTTTGAGCCCTCCCAGCGCCGTAAAGAGCCATATTCTCTACCAGCTGGATACCTTTTCAACTGATTGATGTTTCCAATCAAACTTTTAGGGGCGAAGCTTCTTAAAGCGCCACCCGTTAGTTCATCGTAGTAGACCTATTTGTAGTCGTAGTTTGTAACCAGTACACTCATCCGTTTGATAGCCCTGCCAGTGCCATAAAGAGCCATCTTCTCTACCAGCCGGATATCTTTTCAACCGATCGATGTTTCCACTCAACCTTTTAGGTGCGAATCTCCCTAAAGCGGCAACCGTTCGTTAATCGTAGTAGTCCTAGTCGTAATCGTAGTGTGTAACCAATACACTTACCCGTTTCTGAGCCCTGCCAGTGGCATAAAGAGCCATCTTCTCTGCAAACCGGATACCTTTCGAACCGATTGAGGTTTCCACTCGACCTTTTAGGGGCGAAGCTCCTTAAAGCGGATCCCGTTCGTTCATCGCAATAGTCCCAGTCATTGTCGTAGTGTGTAACCAGCATACTTACCCGTTTGTGAGCCCTGCCAGCGCCGTAAAGGGTCATCTTCTCCACCAGCCGGATACCTTTTCAGCCGATCGATGTTTTTACTCAACCTTTTAGGGGTGAAGCTCCCTAAAGTGGCACCCGTTCGTTCCTTGTAGTAGGCCTAGTCGTAGTCGTAGTGTGTAACCAGTATACTTTTCGTTTTTGAGCCCTCCCAGTGCCGTAAAGAGACATCTTCTCTAGCTGCCGGATACCTTTTCAACCGATCGAGGTTTCCCCTCAGCCTTTTAGGGGCGAAGCTCCTTAAAGCGGCAACCGTTCATCCCTCGTAGTAGTCCTAGTTTTAGTCATAGTGTGTAACCAGTGTTTTCACCCATTTGTGAGCCCTGTCAGTGCAGTAAAGAGCCATCTTCTCTACAAACCTGATACTTTTTCAACCAATCGAGGTTCCCCTCAGCCTTTTAGGGGCGAAGCTCCTTAAAGCGGCAACCGTTCGTCCCTCGTAGTAGTCCTAGTCATAGTCGTAGTGTGTAACCAGTACACTTACCCGTTTGTGAGCCCTGCCAGTGCCATAGAGAGCCATCTTCTCTATAAGCCAGATACGTTTTCAACCGATCGAGGTTTCCACACAACCTTTTAGGGGCGAAGCGCCTTAATGTGGCACCCGTTTGTTCCTCGTAGTAGCTTTGTCGTCGTCGTAGTGTAAAACTAGTATAATACCCGTTTGTGAGCCCTGCCAGCGCCGTAAAGAGCCATTTTCTCTACCAGCTGTATACTTTTTCAACCGATCGAGGTTTCCCCTCAGCCTTTTAGGGGCGAAGCTCCTTAAAGCGGCAACCGTTCGTCCCTCGTAGTAGTCCTAGTCATAGTCGTAGTGTGTAACCAGTACACTTACCCGTTTGTGAGCCCTGCCAGTGCCATAGAGAGCCATCTTCTCTATAAGCCGGATACTTTTTCAACCGATCGAGGTTCCCACACAACCTTTTAGGGGCGAAGCTCCTCAAAGTGGCACCCGTTCGTTCATCGTAGTGGTTCTAGTCGTAGTCGTAGTGTGTAACCAGTGTACTTACCCGTTTTTGAGCCCTGCCAGTGCCGTAAACAGCCATCTTCCCTAAAAACTGGATACCTTTTCAACTGATTGAGGTTTCCACTCGACCTTTTAGGGGCGAAGCTCCTTAAAGCGGCACCCGTTCGTCCCTCGTAGTAGTCCTCGTCATAGTCGTAGTTTGAACCAGTATACTTTTTGTTTTTGAGCACTCCCAGCGCCGTAAAGAGCCATCTTCTCTACCAGCCGGATACCTTTTCAACCGATCGATGTTTCCACTCAAATTTTTAGTAGCGAAGCTTCTTAATGTGGCACCCTATTGTTCCTCGTAGTAGCCTTGTCGTCGTCGTAGTGTAAAACTAGTATAATACCCGTTTGTGAGCCCTGCCAGCGCCGTAAAGAGCCATTTTCTCTACCAGCTGTATACCTTTTCAACCGATCGAGGTTTCCCTTCAGCCTTTTAGGGGCGAAGCTCCTTAAAGCGGCAACCGTTCGTCCCTCGTAGTAGTCCTAGTCATAGTCGTAGTGTGTAACCAGTACACTTACCCGTTTGTGAGCCCTGCCAGTGCCATAGAGAGCCATCTTCTCTATAAGCCGGATACCTTTTCAACCGATCGAGGTTCCCACACAACCTTTTAGGGGCGAAGCTCCTTAAAGCGGCACCCGTTCGTTCATCGTAGTGGTTCTAGTCGTAGTCGTAGTGTGTAACCAGTGTACTTACCCGTTTTTGAGCCCTGCCAGTGCCGTAAACAGCCATCTTCCCTACAAACCGGATGCCTTTTCAACCGATTGAGAATTCCACTCGACCTTTTAGGGGCGAAGGTCCTTAAAGCGGCACCCGTTCGTCCCTCGTAGTAGTCCTCGTCATAGTCTTAGTTTGTAACCAGTATACGTTTTGTTTTTGAGCACTCCCATCGCCGTAAAGAGCCATCTTCTCTACCAGCCGGATATATTTTTAACCGATCGACATTTGCACTCATCCATTTAGGGGCGAAGCTTCTTAAAGCGGCACCCATTGGTTCATCGTAGAAGTCCTAGTCGTAGTCGTAGTGTCTAACTGGTGTACTTACCCGTTTGTGAGCCCTGCCAGTGCCGTAAACAGCCATCTTCTCTACCAGCTGGATACTTTTTCAACCGATCGAGGTTTCCACTCCTCCTTTTAGGGACGAATCTCCTCAAAGCGGCACCCATTCGTTCATCGTAGTAGTTTAAGTCGTAGTCGTAGTGTGTAACCAGTGCTTTTACCCGTTTGTGAGCCCTACCATTGCCGTAAGGAGCCATCTTCTCTACAAACCGGATAACTTTTGAACCGATCGAGGTTTCCACTCGACCTTTTAGGGGCGAGGCTCCTTAAAGCGGCACCCGTTCGTCCCTCGTAGAAGTCCTAGTCGTAGTCGTAGTGTGTAACCAGCATACTTACCCATTTGTGAGCCCTGCCAGCGCTGTAAAGAGTCATCTTCTCTACCAGCTGGATTCGTTTTCAACCGATCGATGCTTCTACTCAACATTTTAGGGGCGAGTCTCCTTCAAGCGGACCCCGTTCATTCTTCGTAGAATTCCTAGTCGTAGTCGAAGTGTGCAACTAGTATACTTATCCGTTTGTGAGCCCTGCCAGCGCAGTGAAGAGCCATCTTCTCTACCAGCCGGATAACTTTTCAACTGATCGAGGTTTCTACTCATCATTTTAGGGGCGAAGCTCCTCAAAGCTGCACCTATTCGTTCATCGTAGTAGTCCAAGTCGTAGTCGAAGTATGTAACCTGTGTTTTTACCCATTTCTGAGCGCTGCCAGTGCAGTAAAGAGCCATCTTCAATACAAACCGGGTACCTTTTCAACCAATGGAGGTTTCGACTCGACCTCTTAGGGGCGAATCTCCTTAAAGCGGATCTCGTTCGTTCATCGCAGTAGTCCCAGTCATTGTCGTAGTGTGTAACCAGTATACTTACCCGTTTGTGAGCCCTGCCAGCGCTGTAAAGAGCCATCTTCTCTCCCAGCCGGATACATTTTCAACCAATCGAAGTTTCCACTCGACCTTTTAGGGGCGAAGCTCCTTAAAGCGGTGCCCGTTCGTCCCTTGTAGTAGTCTTAGTCGTAGTCGTAGTGTGTAACCATTATACTTACCCGTTTGTGAGCCCTGCCAGCGCCGTAAAGGTTTATCTTCTCTACCAGCCGGATACCTTGTCAGCCGATCGATGTTTTTACTCAACCTTTTAGGGGTGAAGCTCCTTAAAGCGGCACACGTTCGTTCCTTGTAGTAGGCCTAGTCGTAGTCGTAGTGTGTAACCAGTATACTTTTCATTTTTGAGCCCTCCCAGCACCGTAAAGAGCCATCTTCTCTACCAGCCGGATACCTTTTCAGCCGATCGATGTTTTTACTCAACCTTTTAGGGGTGAAGCTCCTTAAGGCAGCACCCGTTCGTTCCTTGTAGTAGGCCTAGACGTAGACGTAGTGTGTAACCAGTATTCTTTTCGTTTTTGAGCTCTCCCAGCGCCGTAAAAAGCCATCTTATCTACTAGCCGGATACCTTTTCAACCGATCGAGGTTTCCCCTAAGCCTTTTAGGGGCGAAGCTCCTTAAAGCGGCAACAGTTCATCCGTGGTAGTAGTCCTAGTCATAGTCGTAGTGTGTAACCAGTACACTTACTCGTTTGTGAGCCCTGCCAGTGCCATGGAGAGCCATCTTCTCTATAAGCCAGATACCTTTTCAACCGATCGAGGTTTCCACACAACTTTTTAGGGGCGAAGCTCCTTAAAGCGGCAACCGTTTGTTCATCGTAGTAGTTCAAGTCGTAGTCATAGTGTGTAACCAGTGCTTTTACCCGTTTGTGAGCCCCACCAATGCCGTAAGGAGCCATCTTCTCTACAAACCGGATACCTTTTCAACCGATCGAGCTTTCCACTCATCCTTTTAGGGGCGATGCTCTTTAAAGCGGCGCCCGTTCGTCCCACGTAGTAGTCTTAGTCGTAGTCGTAGTGTGTAACCAGCATACTTACCCGTTTGTGAGCCCTGCCAGCGCCGTAAAGGGTCATCTTCTCCACCAGCCGGATACCTTTTCAGCCGATCGATGTTTTTACTCAACCTTTTAGGGGTGAAGCTCCCTAAAGCGGCACCCGTTCGTTCCTTGTAGTAGGCCTAGTCGTAGTCGTAGTGTGTAACCAGTATACTTTTCGTTTTTGAGCCCTCCCAGTGCCGTAAAGAGACATCTTCTCTAGCAGCCGGATACCTTTTCAACCGATCGAGGTTTCCCCTCAGCCTTTTAGGGGCGAAGCTTCTTAAAGCGGCAACCGTTCATCCCTCGTAGTAGTCCTAGTCATAGTCATAGTGTGTAACCAGTGTTTTCACCCGTTTGTGAGCCCTGTCAGTGCAGTAAAGAGCCATCTTCTCTACAAACCTGATACTTTTTCAACCAATCGAGGTTCTCCTCAGCCTTTTAGGGGCGAAGCTCCTTAAAGCGGCAACCGTTCGTCCCTCGTAGTAGTCCTAGTCATAGTCGTAGTGTGTAACCAGTACACTTACCCGTTTGTGAGCCCTGCCAGCGCCGTAAAGGGTCATCTTCTCCACCAGCCAGATACGTTTTCAACCAATCGAGGTTTCCACACAACCTTTTAGGGGCGAAGCGCCTTAATGTGGCACCCGTTTGTTCCTCGTAGTAGCTTTGTCGTCGTCGTAGTGTAAAACTAGTATAATACCCGTTTGTGAGCCCTGCCAGCGCCGTAAAGAGCCATTTTCTCTACCAGCTGTATACTTTTTCAACCGATCGAGGTTTCCCCTCAGCCTTTTAGGGGCGAAGCTCCTTAAAGCGGCAACCGTTCGTCCCTCGTAGTAGTCCTAGTCATAGTCGTAGTGTGTAACCAGTACACTTACCCGTTTGTGAGCCCTGCCAGTGCCATAGAGAGCCATCTTCTCTATAAGCCGGATACTTTTTCAACCGATCGAGGTTCCCACACAACCTTTTAGGGGCGAAGCTCCTTAAAGCGGCACCCGTTCGTTCATCGTAGTGGTTCTAGTCGTAGTCGTAGTGTGTAACCAGTGTACTTACCCGTTTTTGAGCCCTGCCAGTGCCGTAAACAGCCATCTTCCCTACAAACCGGATACTTTTTCAACTGATTGAGGTTTCCACTCGACCTTTTAGGGGCGAAGCTCCTTAAAGCGGCACCCGTTCGTCCCTCGTAGTAGTCCTCGTCATAGTCGTAGTTTGTAACCAGTATACGTTTTGTTTTTGAGCACTCCCATCGCCGTAAAGAGCCATCTTCTCTACCAGCCGGATATCTTTTTAACCGATCGACCTTTGCACTCATCCATTTAGGGGCGAAGCTTCTTAAAGCGGCACCCATTGGTTCATCGTAGAAGTCCTAGTCGTAGTCGTAGTGTCTAACTGGTGTACTTACCCGTTTGTGAGCCCTGCAAGTGCCGTAAACTGCCATCTTCTTTACCAGCTGGATACTTTTTCAACCGATCGAGGTTTCCACTCATCCTTTTAGGGGCGAATCTCCTTAAAGCGGCACCAATTCGTTCATCGTAGTAGTTTAAGTCGTAGTCGTAGTGTGTAACCCGTGCTTTTACCCGTTTGTGAGCCCTACCATTGCCGTTAGGAGCCATCTTCTCTACAAACCGGATACCTTTTGAATCGATCGAGGTTTCCACTCGACCTTCTAGGGGCGAGGCTCCTTAAAGCGGCACCCGTTCATTCATCGTAGCAGTTCTAGTCGTAGTCTTAGTGTGTAACCAGTGTACTTTTCGTTTTTGAGCCCTCCCAGCACCGTAGAGAGCCATCTTCTCTACCAGCCGGATACCTTTTCAACCGATCGAGGTTTCCACACGACCTTTTAGGGGCGAAGCTCCTTAAAGCGGCACCCGTTCGTCCCTCGTAGCAGTCCAAGTCGTAGTCGTAGTGTGTAACCAGCATACTTACCCGTTTGTGAGCCCTGCCAGCACTGTAAAGAGTCATCTTCTCTACCAGCTGGATTCGTTTTCAACCGATCGATGCCTCTACACAACGTTTTAGGGGCGAGTCTCCTTCAAGCGGACCCCGTTCATTCTTCGTAGAATTCCTAGTCGTAGTCGAAGTGTGCAACTAGTATACTTTTATCCGTTTGTGAGCCCTGCCAGCGCCGTGAAGAGCCAACTTCTCTACCAGCCGGATAACTTTTCAACTGATCGAGGTTTCTACTCATCATTTTAGGGGCGAAGCTCCTCAAAGCTGGACCCATTCGTTCATCGTAGTAGTCCAAGTCGTAGTCGAAGTGTGTAACCAGTGCTTTTACCCGTTTGTGAGCCCCACCAGTGCCGTAAGGAGCCATATTCTCTACAAACCGGATAACTTTTCAACCGATCAAAGTTTCCACTCGACCTTTCAGGGGTGAAGCTCCTTAAAGCGGCGCCCGTTCGTCCTTCGTAGTAGTATTAGTCGTAGTCGTAGTGTGTAACCAGCATACTTACCCGTCTGTGAGCCCTGCCAGCGCCGTAAAGAGTCATCTTCTCTACCAGCCGGATACCTTTTCAACCGATCGATGTTTTTACTCAACCTTTTAGGGGTGAAGCTCCTTAAGGCAGCACCCGTTTGTTCCTTGTAGAAGGCCTAGACGTAGACGTAGTGTGTAACCAGTATTCTTTTCGTTTTTGAGTCCTCCGAGCGCCGTAAAGAGCCATCTTCTCTACCAGCCGGATATCTTTTCAACCGATCAAAATTTCCACTCATCCATTTAGGGGCGAAGCTTCTTAAAGCGGCACCCATTGGTTCATCGTAGTAGTCCTAGTCGTAGTCGTATTGTCTAACTGTTGTACTTACCCGTTTGTGAGCCCTGCCAGTGCCGTAAACAGCCATCTTACCTACTAGCTGGATACCTTTTCAACCGATCGAGGTTTCCACTTATCTTTTTAGGGGCGAATCTCCTTAAAGCGGCACCCATACGTTCATTGTAGTAGTTTAATTCGTAGTCGTAGTATGTAACCAGTGCTTTTACCCATTTGTGAGCCCTACCAGTGCCGTAAGCAGCCATCTTCTCTACAAACCGGATACCTTTTCAACCGATCGAAGTTTAAACTCGACCTTTTAGGGGCGAAGCTCAATAGAGCGGCACCCGTTCGTCCCACATAGTAGTCTTAGTCGTAGTCGTAGTGTGTAACCAGTACACTTACCCGTTTGTGAGCCCTGCCAGTGCCATAGAGAGCCATCTTCTCTATAAGCCGGATACCTTTTCAACCGATCGAGGTTTCCACACAACGTTTTAGGTGCGAAGCTCTTTAAAGCGGCACCCGTTCGTTCATCGTAGTGGTTCTAGTCGTAGTCGTAGTGTGTAACCAGTGTACTTACCCATTTTTGAGCCCTGCCAGTGCCGTAAACAGCCATCTTCCCTACAAACCGCATACCTTTTCAACCGATTGAAGTTTTCACTCGACCTTTCAGGGGCAAAGCTCCTTATAGCGGCAACCGTTCGTCCCTCGTATTAGTCCTTGTCATAGTCGTAGTGTGTAACCAACATACTTACCCGTTTTTGAGCCCTGACAGCGCCGTAAAGAGTCATCTTTTCTACCAGCCGGATACCTTTTCAACCGATCGATGTTTTCACTCAACCTTTTAGGGGCGAAGCTCTTTAAAGTGGCACCCGTTCGTTCATCGCAGTAGTCCCAGTCGTAGTCGTAGTCAGTAACCAGTATACTTACCCGTTTGTGAGCCCTGCCAGCGCTGTAAGGAGCCATCTTCTCTACCAGCCGGTTACCTTTTCAACCGATCGAGGTTTTCCCTCAGCCTTTTAGGGGTGAAGGTCCATAAAGCGGCAACCGTTCGTTCATCGTAGGAGTTCAAGTCGTAGTCGTAGTGTGTAACCAGTGCTTTTACTCGTTTGTGAGCCCCACCAGTGCCGTAAGGAGCCATATTCTCTACAAACCGGATACCTTTTCAACCGATCGATGCTTCTACTCAACATTTTAGGGGCGAATCTCCTTCAAGCGGCATCCGTTCATTCCTCGTAGAATTCCTAGTCGTAGTCGAAGTGTGCAACTAGTATACTTACCCGTTTGTGAGCCCTGCCAGCGCCGTGAAGAGCCATCTTCTCTACCAGCCGGATACCTTTTCAACCGATCGAGGTTTACCCTCAGCCTTTGAGGGGTGAAGGTCCCTAAAGCGGCAACGGTTCGTTCTTCGTAGTAGTCCTAGTCGTAGTCGTAGTGTGTAACCAGTACACTTACCCGTTTCTGAGCCCTGCCAGTGCCATAAAGAACCATCTTCTCTACAAACCAGATATCTTTTGAGCCGATCGAGGTTTCCACTCGACCTTTTAGGGGCGAGGCTCCTTAAAGCGGCACCCGTTCGTCCCTCGTAGTAGTCCTAGTCTTAGTTGTAGTGTGTAACCAGCATACTTCTTTGCGGCGCTGGGAGGGCTCAAAAATGAAAAATATACTGGTTACACACTACGACTACAACTAGGCCTACTACAAGGAACGAACGGGTGCCGCTTTAAGGAGCTTCATCCCTAAAAGGTTGAGTAAAAACATCGATCGGCTGAAAAGGTATCCGGCTGGTAGAGAAGATGAACCTTTACGGCGCTGGCAGGGCTCACAAACGGGTAAGTATACTGGTTACACACTACGACTACGACTAAGACTACTACAAGGGACGAACGGGCGCCGCTTTAGGGAGCTTCGCCCCTAAAAGGTCTAGTGGAAACCTCAACCGGTCGAAAAGGAATCCGGTTTGAAGGGAAGATGGCTCTTCACGGCGCTGGCAGGGCTCACAAACGGGTAAGTATACTAGTTGCACACTACGACTACGACTAGGAATTCTACGAGGAATGAACGGGTGCTGCTTGAAGAAGATTCGCCCCTAAAATGTTGAGTACAAGCATCGATCGGTTGAAAACGAATCCAGCTGGTAGAGAAGATGACTCTTTACGGCGCTGGCAGGGCTCACAAACAGGAGATCTGAAGGGCGTCTCAAGTAAATTTGCAGCCTTCTAAAAGAATAACATATTCACCTTTTCATCTGGTGTGTGGAAGCTTGTTTGAAGAAGTCTGTTGCGAATGTTCTTCACAAGGTGCGGAAAATCCGATAGGAAGTACAGAGACCTCTTGTCGTCCGAAGGATGCGCTCTCTTAGTAATGACTTCTTTTGAATTTCCTTTCACACCCCTCATGTGCCCCATCTTTCTCTTCCATGTCGCGGCATCGCATGGGACATAGTTGAGGAAAAGCCCTGCTTTCTCTGCCAGAATTGTGGCCTCCAGCACTATCTCTACAAGTAATTCCCCTTGATGGTGCGTGTGGCAAATGTTTCCAGTATTTGGCTCCAGCTACCATTGAGGGTTGCAAACATTACCACAAGACCGTGGTCACAAAGCCATTGCCTTTGTTCTTCAGGTGCGTAGGCACCCAAGTCGACGAAACCACTGACCTAGCCAGCTGTGTTGACAGACAAGTGCTCAGAAAGTTTCATTTCATCTATCACGATACCTCCCTGACACTTGAGTCTCTCCATTGTGGCAGTCTTCTTTTTTAGTGTTTGCAGCATGTTTTCATTAAAACCAAAATTAGCCATGTAGCTTGATACTGTCACAATGCAGAAACAGCAGCAGTTAACTACAGGAAACTCACTTCAATTGTACCAGAACACTGGCAAAATGATCGGAAGAGAACCTCTTCTTTTTTCTCCCGCTGCGCGTGTTCTTCGTTGTTCTCTTGATGCTGCATATTCAATGCAGCATTTGCTCCCCTCCAGAGAGCAGTGTCCCGATGCTCTACTACAAAAGACGGTGTAGTAGATGTATGGTGTAAATCACTCCGAAAAATAGGGCTTCATTCGCACAACGTGCACGATTTCTGTTCTTTGCTGGCGAGTTGTCGAGGGGCTGTTAGGAACGACCACGTAATTAACGTCGCTCAGACGTTGTAAAACTGTGTAGGGGCCAAAATACTTTTTTAGCAATTTTTCAGACAGTCCCCGGCGGCGGATAGGTCTCCATACCCGGGCTTTGTCGCCGGGCCGATAGACGACATGTCGGTGTCACAGATTATAACGTTGGGCATCGTAATTTTGCTGCTGGGTGATTCGGACGCGTGCAAGCTGCCTCGCTCCTTCTGCTCGTTGGGTAAAAGATCCAGCGTCGAAATCGATGTCATTGCAGTCGCGCAGTAACATGGCGTCAAGCATCGTCGTCACTTCACGGCCATGAAGGAGACTGAACGGCGTTCTTCGTGTAGTTTCTTGCTGCGCTGTACTATAGGCGAACGTGATGTACGGCAGAATGTCGTCCCAGTTCTTGTGATCCACGTCAACGTACATACTCAACATGTCGGCAATAGTCTTGTTGAGGCGTTCTGTTAAGCCGTTGGTTTGTGGATGATAGGAGGTGGTTTTCCGATGGGCTGTTCTACTGAGCTCAAGCACTGTCTTAAGGAGCGCGGCCGTGAAAGCGGCACCTAGATTCGTTATTATGATTGTCGGAGCACCATGCCTCAGGACGATATTTTCTACAAAGAATCGTGCGGTTTTAACGGCGGTGCTACTTGACAAAGCCTTTGTTTCCGCGTAGCGCGTAAGATAATCAGTGGCGACTATTACCCACTTGTTGCCAGCATGGGAAGTCGAATATGGTGCGAGGAGATCCATTTCAATTTGGGCAAAAGGTACCGTGGGCACTTGAATTGGTTGTAATAGTCCAGGTGGTTTTAACGGTGGCGATTTTCGTCGTTGGCGATCGAGGCACGTGCGCACGTAATGCTTCACAATAGCTGGAAGTCTTGACCAGTAGTATTTCTGTTGGATTCTGGCCAATATGCGTGTGTATGCGAGATGACTAGACGTTGGCTCATCGTGGCAAGCACAAAGTATCTCCTCACGGAGTGACGTCAGAACGACAAGTAGGTGGGTGCTTCCTCTGGGAGAAAAGTTCTTCTTATAGAGAACACCACTACGTAAGCAGAATGACGGCAGGCTCCTTGCAAATCTTCTAGGGACGGCTGTTGTCCAGCCATTCAAAAATTCAATAAGGGGAAGCAACTCGCTGTCTTCTTTCTGCTTGCACGAAATCGTAGTAGTGTCGACGACTCCTACAAATGTCATGCTGTCATCTTCTGTGTCATCGTGGCGCTTTATTGGTGACCTCGATAAGCAATCGGCGTCGGCGTGCTGCCGTCCCGTTTTATACACGACCGTCACATCAAACTCTTGAAGGCGTAAGCTCCACCGTGCAAGCCGACCAGACCGGTCTTTCAATTTGGTCAGCCAGCAGAGGGAATGATCTTCGCTTACTACGTAGAAGGAACGACCATAGAGGTACGGACGAAACTTTATAACCGCCCATACGACAGCAAGACACTCTTTTTTCGTTGTGGAGTAGTTGGACTCGGCGCGGGAAAGCGTCCTACTAGCATATGCGATCACACGCTCGGCTAAGTCTTGCTACTGGACGTGTACAGCGCCTAAACCCGCGTTGCTGGCATCTGTGTGGACAATGGTAGGAGCATCCTCATTAAAGTGAGCAAGCACAGGTGGAGTCTGCAGGCGTTGTCGGAGATCGTCAAATGCCACCTGTTGATCGTCACCCCATAAGAACGAAACGTCTTCTCTTGTGAGTCGTGTTAACGGCGAGGCTATGGGGGAGAACTTGGCAATAAATCTTTGGTAGTATGCGCATATGCCAAGGAAACGCCTGACTGCTTTCTTGTCTTTTGGCACCGGAAATTATCTGACGGCCGCAATCTTATCGGGATCAGGTCGAACATCTTCATGGCTCACCACATGGCCTAAATATTGGAGCTTCTTGAAACCGAAATGACACTTCTCGGGTTTCATTGTCAGGCTGGCAGACCTTATTTCCCTGAATACTGATGGCAGCCTGCTCAGGTGTTCCTCAAATGTTTTTGAAAAAACAATGACGTCGTCCAGATAGACCACACATGTCTGCCACTTAAGGCCTGACAGAACGGTATCCATCAGTCTCTGAAATGTTGCGGGAGCTGAGCGCAATCCGAATGGCAAGACTTTAAATTCATAAAGCCCGTCAGGCGTTACAAAAGCCGTTTTTTCTCTATCTCGCTCGTCGACCTTAATTTGCCAATACCCACTTTTGAGGGCCATTGACGAAAAGTAGCGTGCATACCTCAGCATGTCGAGTGAATCATCGATGCGCGCTAATGGGTATACGTTTTTCTTTGTCACACGGTTCGGCTTGCAGTAGTCGACACAAAACCGCAAGCTTCCGTCTTTTTAACCAGCACTACCGGCGATGCCCAAGGACTTCTTGACGGCTGAATGACGTCATCATCGAGCATTTTCTCCACTTGTTCCTGGATCGCTTCACGCTCTTTCGGTGGTACGTGGTATGGGTTCTGTCGTATTGGCCTTGCCGTCTCCTCCGTTATTATCTGGTGCTTTGTCAGTGGCGTTTGACTGACCCTCGAGGTCGATGAAAAACAGTCTTTGAACTGAGGAAGAAGATCTACTAGACGCTGTCTCTGCGCTGGTGACAAATCCGTGTTTACGTCAATAGGTGGTGGGGCTGACGTGGCTTGCGGCTCGTCCTGTTGTACTACACAGCACTCGCGGATTTCGGTGATCTCGTCGAAGTAGGCAACTGTAGTGCCTTGTGTGATGTGTCGTCGCTCGTTGGTAAAATTCGTCAACAAAACCTCCGCTTCACCACACACAAGATTGACGATACTTCTGGCAATTGCAACACCGCGAGAGAGTAGAAGCGTCAATACTTGTTCAGCGATTCCATCTACAGTATTCTGCTCGCTGCACGTGACTGAAACAAGGCGGCACAATAACGGAGGTACGGTCACATCGTCAATGACTCGCAGGGATTTTCGTTGTAGTGCTGCGCTTTTATCCGCTGAAAAGGTCAGTACACTGTCCGGTATATTGATGATGGCACCATATTCACGCAAGAAATCCATCCCCAAGATTGTCTGTTTGCAACACTCAGAAAGAATAACGAAAGTTGCGACGAAGAATGCATCCCCTATCTTCATTCTTGCGGTGCACTTTCCGGTAGATGTGAGTAGCTGCCATCCAGCTCCTCTAATTTGCGGTCCTGTCCATTCCATTCTAGCCTTCCTGAGCGTGTCTGCCAGACTAGCTCTCACTCATTATTGAGAAGTCCGCGCCAGTGTCGACCAACGCCATGACGTCATGTCCGTCAATCATAATTCCAACTTCGGCAGTAACGACCCCATCTTTCGTCGATTCATTGAAAATGTGTGTCTCTTCGCTCGGCAGTATTGGGGGATTTTCAGCACTTCGACGATTCGCAACCTTCCCCCCTGAGGTCGCTGCTTTTAGTTTCCCCGGCGTGGACTAGGAGATCTCCCTCTTGGCATGTCAGTGGTGCTCCGTCTAGAAGATGGAGAATAACGTCCAGGAGAGGGTGAGCGTGACCGAAACCCAGGAGGAACATCCCGCGGGGTCATGACACTTGTGTCGACGTCAGGTGTTCCATTGAAATTGCGCCGAGCAACAGTGGAAGGAAACCCTTGGTACCCTGCGACGTGATACGGGCATTACCGGACGATGTGGCCTGCTTCCCCACATCAAAGCACAGGGGCCTATGGTCAGAGGTACGCCAGATGTCAGTTTTGAGAAGTGGTGGCCGCCTTGGCGTCGAAGTTTCTCTGTAGTACCAAGGCGCTGTCGGCGGATGTTGCTGGTGGAACTTATGTATTGTTGACACGTTCGCTGGCTGTCGGTGGACTACGTCTGCATAGCTTGCCCTGGGAGTGCTCGTGTTCGGCTCAGGAAGCGAGAGCGCTTGCCTGATCTCGTGGCGTACAACTTCCGTTATTGAGGCGAACGCGCCGTCATTCGGCTTGGCGACGAGCTTCTTGACCTCTTTTTGTACGATTTCTCGTATTAGTTGGCGCAAAGAACCTTCGTCGGGTGTTTTTTCTGTGGTCGTGGCTGCCACGCTGATCGGTGCACTGTGGGTCGGGCCGTCATACTAGCGATAACGTAAATGCAGTGCGTGTTCGATGGATGTTGTCTCCTTGGAGTATTCATCAACACTTTTATGCGGGTTTCGTACGATACCAGCGAAGAGCTGCTCCTTAACGCCCCGCATGAGATGGATAACCTTTTTGGCTTCCGGCATATTAGGATCTGCTCGACGAAATAGCCGCGCCATGTCCTCAACAAACATCGTAACGGATTCATTTGGTTTCTGAATCCGTGACTCGAGGAGACGCTG
This sequence comes from Rhipicephalus microplus, assembly GCF_043290135.1. Taxonomy (NCBI): domain Eukaryota; kingdom Metazoa; phylum Arthropoda; class Arachnida; order Ixodida; family Ixodidae; genus Rhipicephalus; species Rhipicephalus microplus. The sequence continues at coordinate 28,956,261 of NW_027464586.1, forward strand.
TGCGATTTCTCGTCTTTCAGTGCTCGTGAACGTGTCGAGGAACTTCTGCCGGAACTCGTCCCAAGACGACCATACGCGATTCGTGAACCACGTTCGGGCTCCGTCTTGAAGCGGAAAATACACGTAGCCCAATTTCTGTGTGGTGTTCCACCCGTTAACATTCGCTGTGTGCTCTACTTACTCGAGCCAGTCATGTGCGTCCTCATATGCGTTTCCGTGGAAGTCAACTAGAAGTCGAGGGTTCAAAACAGTCACCTGTGTAGTGCTTCGGCTGGACATGTTGGGGCCAGTGCTTCCAGGCGCCGTCATGCTTTCTGGCACGGTCACGCTTTCCGGCAATGGACCGAACTCCGTGCTGAGGCCTAACAGGCGGTGGCTGCTGCGGTGAACGGGGGTGTCGATGCACGGAAGTCTTTCTGGACTAGATATGGGACTATTGTCAGGCGTCCCGAACATGTACCCAGCGCCTCCACCAGTGTCACAATGCAGAAACAGCAGCAGTTAAATACAGGAAACTCACTTTAATTGTACCAGAACACTGGCAAACTGATCGGAAGAGAACCTCTTCTTTTTTCTCCCGATGCGCGTGTTCTTCGTTGTTCTCTTGATGCTGCCTATTCAATGCGGCAATATATACTTTCTGATAGTTGTCTTTCCTGGAAGCACTGGGATATTTTGTCGCCGGATGTAGTCATACAGTTTGGGACGGCGCATTTTAAGAAGTATGCACTCCAGCATCCATTCCTTGTTGTACCTCATGCCCCGTGTGCTTTTTCTTTTTGCAGCTTCAAAACACTGTCTCACAGCTAGATGTTGCTTCTACGACAGACTTTGCAACTTCTGTTGTAAAATGTCCTCAGCTGTTGCTGCTGTTACATCTTTCATTATGGAGATGGTGTCAGTCAAACAATGCACCTTTGAGGCCAGTCTCTTGACCCTCTTGGTAACAGTTTGGAGCCTGTTGACCCTCTCCCAGGTTCTCTTTGCTGCTTTTCTCTTCAGCCGCGATTTCCATGTCTGCAGAGCTTTGCGGAGGTATTTACATGACACGCATGGGGATCCTGAAAGAAGCATTTAAAGGGGAATGTATTTCCATTCTTAGCCAGACTGCACACAGCTAAAGATGCCAAGAAAAAAAACACGACGAACATTTTGGCAAACATACACAACATGCATCTCAGCTAGTACACGGCTTGATTTTCCTCATTAACTATCACTAAGCTAGGCTAAAGCAATAGAAACTTGTCCCAATAGCGAAAAATCAGAAATGCTTGTTCACTTAGGACTGTCACGCTTAGTGCTTTATGCAAGACAATTTTCATGTCATACACTCACCTTCCTTTGCTGATTTTCCCATGCATTTGACACTGTAGAATATTTCTCCCCTTGACTTCATTTGCGCGTGTAGACAGTGGGTAAGGTCTGATTGTGGCTAAAAGGAAGTTTTTGCTGCTCCACAACAGGGTGGGACGCTTGCAACAAGCTGCAGAGCATCCGAGGCTTCTCGAGCAGTTACTAAACTGGACTTGCTGATTAGTTTCTTTTGCACGAACGCTTCACATTGGATGCTTCTATTGTCTGCAGAGGTGAAATATACGGCTCGTTGAATGCAAACTTCACGAGTGCTAGGATTCAGTGAGCACGCTACGTACGACACGCCGTCAAATCCAGAAACTCGTACAGCGTCCCTGATTTTGATGGTGGGACAAGACCACAAAAGTCACTGAGCGTGACAACCGCGTCAGGCGAGGGACTTGAGCTTGCCTCTTCAGCTTCGTCGCCATCTGCAGAAGTTGCACCGTTGGTATCCACAAGGAGCTGTGAAGGAGTGCTAATGCGTCACCGTTTTCTGTTGTCATTCTCAGCCGGCACACATTGATGCCGCCGGTTAGTTTGGGTCCGCGGAGCCGAAGTTTTGAGCGTCAACTATGCAAGCAGGTTGGGCAAGATCGTCACGACTGCATCAGGGGCAAGTGTCGGTGTTACCCTAGGAATTCGAACTTGAACACCATTGATAACATGTACGTAGTCTCTCACAATGAAATGTGGTTCGAAATGTAACTCGCACACAGCACAATCGGCGTCAAGCGGCTTGTCAAGCCGATGGAGGTTCCGCTCCCAAAGAAGTCGTCGCTCTTCGTCTTTCGGGGCCTTAAAAAGCGATAACTTCCGACTTTGTTGCACACGCGGATATCCATGGTTGTGCGACCTGGCGCGTAACAATGGTTTAGACGCTGCTTCTTCGTCATTTCGCGACAAAAACCTCGATGCCGGACCTGCCGCCGAGCCAGCCGAGTAAACCAAGTGGGAAGATTGGGCGATGGCAGCGCCGCCACTACTTTCGCCGCAAGTTGGGGATGGAGAAAGCAAGAGGAGAGCGTTTCGGTCACGCACTCAAAAGTTCTAGAAAACTCTAACTTGGTTTACTCGGCTGGCTCGGCGGCATGGCCGGCATCTCGGTTTTAGTCTCGAAATGACGAAGAAGCAGCGTCTAAACCATTATTACGCGCCAGGTTGCACAACTGGATATCCACGTGTGCAAAAAAGTCAGAATTTATCGATTTTTAAGGCCCCGAAAGACGAAGAACGACGACTTCTTTGGGAGAGGAACCTCCATTGGCTTGACAAGCCGCTTGACGCCAATTGTGCTGTGTGCGAGTAACATTTCGAACCGCATTTCATTGTGAGAGACTACGTACATGTTATCAATGGTGTTCAAGTCCGAAATCCTAGGGAAACGCCGACACTTGCCCCTGATGCAGTCCCGACGATCTTGCCCAACCTGCCTGCATATTTGACGCTCAAAACTCCGGCTCCGCGGACCCAAACAAACCGGCGGCATCAGTGTGTGCCGGCTGAGAATGACATCAGAAAACGGCTACGCATTAGCACTCCTGCAGAGCTCCTTGTGGATAACAACGGTGCAACTTCTGCAGATGGCGACGAAGCTGACGAGGCAAGCTCAAGTCCCTCGTCTGACGCGGTTGTCACTCTCGGTGACCTTCATGGTCTTGTCCCACCATCGAAGTCATTAGCGCTGCACGAGTTTCCTGGATTTGACGGCGTGTCGTACGTAGCGTGCTCACTGGGTCCTAGCACTCGTGAACTTTGCATTCAACGAGTCGTATACTTCACCTGTGCAGACAATGGAAGTGTGCAATGTGAAGCGTTCGTGCAAGAGAAACTAATCAGCAAGTCAAGTTTAGTAACTGTTAGAGAAGCCTTGGATGCTCTGCCGCTTGTGGAAAGCGTCCCACTCTGTTGTGGAGCAGCAGAAACTTCATTTTTGCCACCATCAGACCTTACCCATGGTCTACATGCGCAAATGAAGTCAAGAGGAGAAATCATCTAGAGTGTCAAATCCATACGAAAATCAGCAAAGGAAGGTGAGTGTATGACATGAAAATTGTCTAGCATAAAGCCCTAGCACTAAGTGTGACAGTCCTAGGTGAACAAGCATTTCTGATTTTTTGCTATTGGGACAAGTTTCTATTGCTTTAGCCTAGCTTACTGATAGTTAACGAGGAAAATCAAGCCGTGTTCTAGCTGAGATGCATGTTGTGTATGTTTGCCGAAATGTTCTTTGTGTTTTTTGGGGGAATCTTTAGCTGTGTGCAGTGTGGCTAAGAATGGGAATACATTGCTCTTTAAATGTTTCTTTCGGGATCCCCATGCGTGTCATGTAAATACCTCCGTAAAGCTCTGCAGACGAGGAAATCATGTCTGAAGAAAAAAGCAGCAAAGAGAACCTGCAAGAGGGTCAACAGGCTCCAAACTGTTACAAAGAAGGTCAAGAGACTGGCCTCAAAGGTGCATTGTTTGAGTGACACCATCTCCAGAATGAAAGATGCAACAGCAGCAACAGCTGAGGACATTTTACAACAGAAGTTGCAAAGTCTGTCGCAGGAGCAACAGCTAGCTGTGAGACAGTGTTTTGAAGCTGCAAAAAAATTTAGCACACGGGGCAAGAAGTACAACAAGAAATGGATGCTGGAGTGCATACTTCTTAAAATGCGCAGTCCCAAACTGTATGTCTACATCCGGAGACAAAATATCTTAGTGCTTCCAGGAAAGACAACTATCAGAAAGTATGTATCAAGCTTCATGGCTGATTTTGGTTTTAATGAAAACATGCTGGAAACACTAAAGAATAAGACTGCCTCAATGGACAGATTCAAGTGTCAGGGAGGCATCGTGATAGATGAAATGAAACTGTCTGAATACTTGTCTGTCAACACAGCTGGCTAGGTCAGTGGTTTCGTCGACTTGGGTGTCTACACACCTGAGAAACAAAAGCAACGGCTTTGTGACCACGGTCTTGTGGTAATGTTTGTGTCCCTCGTTGGTAGCTGGAGCCAAATACTGGAAACATTTGCCACACGCAGCAACATCAAGGAGGAGTTACTTGCAAATATGGTGCTGGAGGCCCCAATTCTGGCAGAGAAAGCAGGACTTTTGTCAACTATGTCACGTGCGATGCCGCGACATGGAACAGAAATATTTGGCACATGATGGGTGTGAAGGCAAGTTCAAAAGAAGTTATTGCTAAGAGAGCGCATCCTTCTGACGACAAGAGGTCTCTGTACTTCCTATCGGATTTTCCGCACCTTGTGAAGAACATTCGCAACATACTTCTTCAAACAAGCTTCCACACACCAGATGGAAAGGTGAATATGTTATTATTTTAGAAGGCTGCAAATTTACTTGAAACGCCCTTCAAATCTCGCTTGCACCTTGACAGGTTTCTGAAAACAATGTCGAACATTCAGTATGGAAGAGCTACAGAACTCTTGCCTGAAATTTTGGCAACTATTGCATAAATATAGTAAGGTAACAGGACTTAGTGTTCAAAGCAAAGCAAATGTCAGATACCAAATGTCATTTTTATGCTACATTTTTCATGTATCTGCCATTGAATAATTTCACTGGATGCCACTTTTTTTTCTCTTACTCCAGGTTTCTATGGGGCCACTGCGCGAAGCTTTGAAGCTTGACGAGAATAACCTCACCTTGAAAGCCATGCCTCGGCTTACGAAGACCCACTTAGAGCCAAATAATTTTGAAAAAAGACGTGTGACCCTCACTTTCCAGAGTTTCAGCTCTGATTCTTTGAGAGGCCTTCAGCTTTACAAACCACAGCTTGAGAAATCTTGTGGAAACATTGAGCCAACGCAGAAAGTTTTCAGGTCAGTGTTATTTTTTAGAACTCATTTCACTGAAGCATGACATTTACTGTGGCGAAGCATATATTGTGAAGCTGCATTAAAATATTGATGTGGCCCATTTACCCAGTAAATTGTTGCAGCAATTCATCAATCCATATTTAAAGTGAATAACACATAACATGATGCAGGGTGTAATGCAGTGACTAACTCGTAATCCCAACAATACTTCTAGTTCACCTATTACTGAGTACTGTGTAGTGTTTCTTTTATATTTCGGACAAGTCTTGAGCATTATGACGTTCATAATTCAGAGGCTGCACCAAGACCACATATTAGACAATCTTGTTGTGTAACTGTTTAGCGGTTAGGGTAACCTCCTTACTCATGCGTCTGCAGGAGGATGAAGCCTCTCATCACAACTATGACAACGCGTTATCCGGTGGAAGCTTTGAGGACCAACTCTCCGGCAGTACGAGACCTCGAAGAATTCTTGGAATTCCTCGCGAAATGGGAACAGACTGCTCATAAAAAGAACTTTCTGAGGGAATCTACGACAGAAGGACTGAGAATCACTATTAGGGGTACCTTGGGTCTTCTAAGCTACTTACATGAAGAGCTTGGCTATGCATACATGATGACAAGCCACTGAAGCCAAGATAAAATTGTAAACATCATCGGTATTGTTAGGCTCTCATCTGGATGCAATGCTCATCCCACTCCGCAACAATTTATCACGACTATTAATTGTCTGAGCTATTATAATCTTTCCAGAAGTGTTCCTGGATCAAACGTTCCAGAGGGGGTTGTAAGCTCGCTTTTGACTGTCGCAGACAAGCCTGCTAATGCGTATAAGCAGCAGCAACTGATTGACTTGTTTCTTGATGAAGGGGAGCTTCATCAAGCAACAAGTCAAATGCTGAAGGTTTGCTTCATGGCAGCTCTTTGACTGCACCAGATCACCCGTACGCCAGCCATTATTGCGACTCGAGACTTGCGTACTATGTGGCAGGCTATGTTGCTAGGAAATGTGTGCTCCAAACAAAGTGCAGTGCATGCATGAATGAGCTTCTGCTGCCTGCATCAGATGGCCAGTCCCTCTATGCTGCTGCTTTCACAAAATATTGCGATTTTGGTTGGCTTCTGTACCCTTCATTTAAACTTTTTTATTAGTGAACTTGAAGACATTTTAACTAGTTGTTTTAGTAAAAGTGACTTGCACAAAGACAGCATCTTGGATGTCTTGGCAGTAATGAACAGGAAAAGCATTGGGGGTATTGGCTGCACGAACATTGCAAGCCATTAACTGTTAAGCTGGTCAGCTTTTATGGGTCACACGTATGCATTTTTATGTTAAGGGTTTGAACAAGTCGCGGGATGAGAAACGAAGAAGCGCACAGCAGCACCAAAAATTCAGTAGGCTATAAATTGCTGCATTGGCGTAAAAAGGATGTCATTTTTCAGCATACTTTCTTACACTATTAATTTTTTGACGGTATACCAAGAAGAAAAACAATTGTTCCTAGAAGAAGCTTGTAAGCGAGAGAACGTGTAAATAATGACGCGAAATCTCAAAATAAATCTTTTATCTTTAATCTTTTTGTATTAAACCTGTCATGGTAAATTTAGTAGCATTAGGGACCTCGGTGCATAATTCATCGATCTAAGCCAATTCGTTGTTGCACTTCAGTGTCCCTTCAAACGATCTTTCGACCATAACATCTTTTTTTATTTAAATGCATAATGGAAAGACAACCTGAACTCAGTCGTTCTGTTTGCTTTGTTTTATGTTATCTTTTTTATCCTGGCTCTATATTTTACGTTTTTTACAATTTACCTTATTGCAAATGTATTGTTTTATAAATATGTAAACCTTGCATTTTTATGTTATCAATTATGATTATCATTCGTTACGACTCTACTTTGCAGTGTTGTTGCGTTTTTTTAACTCTCAAAATCTTCCACTATATTATGTTTCATTTAAGACATTCTTCTACAGCATTACGTATTTGCATTTCTGTGGCTCCTACAACAATGCATCTATTCCCCCTATTTCAAAACCAAGGGGAGGTTTGAAAAAACTCTGCTGTTTTTCAAATAATATCAATAAAGCCTACTTTTTTGTCGTGTGTGCACGCAGCCACAAGCAACGAGCCTTTTATTTGAGTCCAGCTTTGGTGTTTTACGTGGAATGGACCAAGAGTTCTTCCTTTTGTGTGCAGCATATTCTTTTTTCTTTAGGGGGGGGGGGAGGCGCTTCCGGTGTGTACCGGCCAGCTGGTTTCTCGTCTAAAATGTGTACACTTTAAAAATTAAAAAAACGCACTCGTTATATTGTACAATGTGCTATGCTGCTTCGGGCTGCAGTGCGGTCATCAGCAACTTCAATAACAATAATGTCAAATATCCTTTATTTGCGCGAAAAAGGGGAGATATGTGCATAAGAAAAAAAACATGGAGATCATCTTCACACTAGGCGCGATGGAGAGGTACCATTACGTACGCGGAACGCCTGCCAGCCATCCGCCCGGGAAGATTGGTCGACGCCAGCGCCACCGCATCATTCCGCGCCGAAACAGCCGCTCCCACGTAGAGGTGTGCGCCGAGGTGATTTTGACCGGCGGCGGCGTGGGGATCGTTCAGAATCGGCGGCAGCGGCGTTGTCGGCCAACGCCGGTTAATTTATCGGCGGCGGCGTGCGGCCAATTTTTATCGGCGGCGGCGGCGCCGGCAGCGCGGAAACCGAAACTAAAAATTCAAAAAGTTCTGCCAGAGGTGACTTAAATATTTAAAATTCAGGAATTTTCATCCAAATAGCACTAATTACACTACACAGATGTGTCGACATCACGATCAATGCAAAGCGTTTTGTAAAATAGTTTTTATTTCGCTTTCATAACAAAAAACGCGTATTTCAATCTATGTCCTTGTTCTACCACGAATGTGCAGCACTTTGCTTTTTTTTACTTTAAGATGCAGCAGTTTGTTTCTGTTGTTGGCTACGTCATACTTCATGAAACCTTCTTTCATTGAACATAGAGAAAGCACCGACGCACGTCACTCAGTTTGCCTTTTCCGAATCGGATCTCACTTTTACATTGTACGCTGCACGAAAAAAAAGAAGCACCTCTGCTACGAGTTTTCTTATTGCGATTGCAGGAAACCGCTCTTTTGAGCATCTGTCATGCCTTGAATGTTGCTTTCCTTCAAACGAATCGAAATACCTACTTTTCAGAATATGAGAATGTTTCATGTAGCGGTATAAGATGCGGAAGAAAACAAATCTGCGAATTTAGTCAACTAGACCTCACCGTTGTGTTCAATGAAGTGTAGACATAAGCGTGGTGCAAAAGGGGCACTTGACCCCTTCAAGCCGCACCAGCACTTGCTACCCACTCTAGCGACAGCAACACGACCCCCTCCCTCAGCCATGATGCAAGTTGAAGGAAGGGTTTCCTTACCCCCAAGACAATAACCTGTCAATGGCCATATGTGAAGATGAGAGCAAATGTAATATTTTCTCAGATGCACAGTCCATACTGGTCATGACCTGGACGCCCGTTGACCACGCCTGCAGAGAACGTTGACTCCCGGACCCTTTTGTGCTCGGTCAAGGGAGGGGGACACCCCTTGCAAGTGGGCCCCATCAAAATTTCTCTTAAAAACGTCACAAATAAGAATGCTTGAAAAGTATGTACAGAACATTCAACTTTTTAGTGCTTTTTTGTAGCGTTTACACGTGCTCAAGACCCATCAGGTGTGTGAGACAATTGAAATCGCAACTGCCACTCTGGACTGGTTCTGGAAAAGACTCAATAGAAGAATGCAATTACCTGTGCTGGGAACCTACGTTCGTTTTTCAATTTGATTTCTAAGCATGATTTTAATTCTTATATAAACAAAAATAAAACCTGCAAAATAATAAAACAAAATGGCTGCTATTGCAAGATGTGTGCGCCCCTTCGTGCTTTTCGTAGACTTACGCGTCTTCAGGCCACATCTGGTGTCACAAACTTGCAAGTGTCCCCCTCCTCCCCACGACATCTCCCAATACCCCAATACCCCCCCCCCTCCAATAAAAAGGCACCAATGTAGGCCTCCGTAGGCCTCCGTGATTGCCTACTGGCGTGCGGCGGGCCATTTCGGTTGCTAGGACCAACAGTACCGATTTCGACATGCTTTATTGAAGGTGCTGAAGGATCAAGAAAAGGCTGATTGTTGTAAATTTCTTGAGAGTTCAATGATAGCATCTTTGTAAATACCGTAGATTATCGAACCTCACTTTGTGTATAATGCTCCAATGAAAAAAAAATGGTTTCACCCTGGGTCGATGCAGAGTCAGAAGCCATCACTTGGGCAGGCGTCATTAAGCCTTTATATAACATTGCTAAGGTTCAGCACATTTGTACAAATAATTCTCGTTAATTGAACATTGAGTATAATCCTTGCTTGGGTTAGTATGTGTAAAACATAAATTTGAAATTTAAAAATTCTCATTGTGGGTTTCTGCGGCAAAGACACATTGATTAAAACTGATGATTCCGGAGCTACGGCAGAGGTAACATTCGTTATGTTTTTTTTTCGGTTACGGTAATGGTAATGCGTTACCTTTTTTATGTATATATAGAACGTGGAGCCGTTAAACGTTCCCTTTTTTATTAGAGTAACGAGTAACGTATTTAGTTACCTTTTACTGTAACGGATGCAACCCTAAATATATAGACTTACAGGAGTGATGTCGGCCCACACCGTCAGTTGCGGTCTATAGGCTGGCTGTAAACATTACATAAATATATTCCTTTCATCTGGCACGTGATAGTGAAGGTTCGCTCGACCATTGACGTTCTCGACCTTTGAGGAATACACAACAGCCTCTTAATAATATGCATATCATCCAACCGAAGCGTGCACTCCGTTTCGCTAAAATTTACAGTCAACGTGAGTGCTGTCGCCACGCCGTATGTTTTAGGTAGAAACTTAGCCTACTCGAAGTACCCAAAGACGTCGATCCACCTAGCAACGCGTGGCTACCCGCTGATGGTTCTGTATGAAAATAGCATCCACAGTGGAGCCTGTCGCATCTGCTGAAATTTTATCGCAACATTATTATACTGCCACTTCGCTTGTATTTTTATGTCACTGTCTTGCGCAAAGACACCTCCATTGTGGTTCAGTAGCTAAGGTACTCGGCTGCTGACCCGCAGGTCGCACGATCGAATCACGCCTGTGGCAGCCGCATTTTCGATAGAGGCGAAAATGCTGTAGGCCCGTGTGTTCAGATTTGGGTGCATGTTAAAGAGCCCCAGGTTGTCATAATTTCTGGAGTCCTCCACTTCGGCATGAATCATATGGTGGTTTTGGAACGTTAAACACCTCATATTAATCAATTGCCTTGCGCAAAGCACGCTTGGAAGTCTGCGAAAATTCTAGATTATTTTAGAATCTTCTGATAAGCTTGAGACACCTACAATATGGATTATGTTCGATGCCACGGGTATATATGGCGACGTACCTTCGCGCAAACCATATTACCGACGACCAATGCTCTGATCACCGCTATCTGCGTAAAGCGTGAATTTCTAGAACTTTGTTCCTTTCTGGGCACATGTTCACGAAATAAAAAGTGTCGCCTTGAGCAACACAAGTACCATATTCTTTGGCGTCGCAACCACGTGGCAATAAAGTAAGTAAGATGAGAACGGTGAAATGATTGATACAAAACATTGAGATGGGGCGTAAGTGCACGGCCAAGTTTTATTTAAGATGCGTATACCACAAGCTATTTTCTTCTATAGAACCAATATAATGTGGATCTGTTAAATTACTGTGAAATTGAATGTTAAGAAAGGAAGAACACGAACTTAGAAAGAGTCAGTGGAGACGAAAAGTGATACGTATCGACGTAAAGTTTGATCGGTCATTCCACGCCAAACGTCCAAGGTGTTTTGGCGGCTACCTCAGGTGTATTCCAAAAATGTCGGGATGATTTACTCCATTGAAAGCAGTCTATTGCGAAAATGTTTTGCAGAGAAAAATATTTAGGTCACCTATATGTGACCAAAATACCGGCTATACTCTGGGTCCTATATCGAGTCCTAAGACAAAAGCACATTTACTGAGCGAGTCTATGTAGGCTCCATTTATTTTGCCGACCCATGGTTCCGAATATTTAAAACCTCCTACTATGGCGTGCCTTGTTGTCGTATTAATGTTCCGGCTTGTAAAGCCGAAACTTTATTTTTCAAATGATAAAACTGTTCATATCTCTCCCTCCACGTAACTCATTCTAGGTCCTTTGATAAACACCAGTCATATATATTTAAACAATACTTGGATAGAAACTATTCATAACTCTCATTTAAGGATGTGGAAATGAAATGACCATCACTAAATCACCGATGAGGTGAAATATTAACATTAAAAGCATAGTAAACGCGACTAAACAGCTAATTCTACGCTAAAACAATGTAACCTGAACTAATGATGTCCCCACACATCTAAAACCTAATGCAATGTATATTGCATACCTGGAATGTGCAGTTATTCAAGCGCTTTTTGTAGTGAAATTCGGCCATGGAGTTAATCCCGTTCATGGTGGTGCTATTTTTAAATTTGACGTTTGAATATATAACGAAGCATTAGAAAATTCTTTCCGTGAAACCCCTATTTTTTTTTTCTGCGAAGTAATTGAGGACTGTATGCATTGTGCTGGCACGAAGTTTAATGTAGGTGATGTTTTTGTAGAGTAGACCGTTCGCTGACTGTGGTGAAATAGAAACAGCACTTTATGTTAATTCATCACGTGATCTGCTCCCAGAGAACAGAATACATAATGAAGTGCATTACTAACGAATGGAGGAATTAAATATTTCTCGGTCTTTTAATGTTGTTTCGGTAATCCAATCTACAAACGTTTGTATTAAACGAGCATGACGGTACAAAGGGATGGAATTGGGTTCTGCAGCTTGTTTTTTTTTATTCAGATACCCTAAAGGCCCCGAAGGGCATTACATAGGGGGGGGGGGGAGAACAATGTGTTGAGAACATTTCAATTCAAGAGCAAACACATTCAAGAGCGGGCATGTAACAAAAAACGGTAGAAAAGCAAACAAACAAACAAAAATAAATGGAAAAGAAATACAAAGCATACAGAGCAAGCGCACATAGTACATGGTTCATGGCTCTGATAATAAAAATCGCTTCAAGTGGCTTACAAAGAAATCGTGATTATGAATTGTGGCAATATCTTCTGGTAATCGATTCCAATGAAAGATGGCCAAGAACAACGGGGATTGACGAAGAAGATTAGTACGGGAAAACAAGGGGAGGACTTTGAAAGGGTGATCTAGACGCGAAAAATGCGATGGGCAGGTTTGATATGCGATGCAGCGAATGACGACGCACTATGATAGAGCCAGTGGAAGTGACATAGTAATGCTAGTATTCTTCGTTTTTCCAGGGAGGACAGCAGTAGAGATTTTTTAATAACAGTTTTGCTAGATGTGCGGGAATAGTTCTTAGTAATAAGACGTGCTGCTTTATTTTGCAAGGCCTCCAGTCTGTTTGTTAAGTATGCCTGGTTTAGGTTCCAAATAATAGACGCGTAGTCAAGTTTGGATCGAACTAATGAAGTATAAGCTAAAAGTTTAGTTGACTGACTAGCTAAATACCAATTTCGTTTGATGAAACCGAGTGTTTTACTTGACTTGGAAATTATAGCATCAATGTGTTCATTCCACGTAAGGTTGGACGACAAATAGACACCCAGATATTTTAGCGTAGAAACGTTTTCGATAGCTGTGTTATTAATAGAATACGAATTTAGGTGCATGTTAGTAGACCTAGTAAATGTCATAGCTTTCGCTTTGAGAGCATTTATTTGCATTTGCCAATCCTCGCACCAGTTAACAATATTATCCAGGTCGGTCTGTAAAGTATTAGGTCTGTAAGTATTGTGACACATGTGCCACTCCAGGTCACGTTTATTACGTGACATCAGAATCTACACTGACCTTGATCTATGATTACGTACCTAATCAACGGAGAAGAAGTCCTAAGCTCCAGATTCATTATTATAGTGGCTTCAAAGACGAGAAAGCAGCACGATTCATGAGCAATCGAGCACCCATTCTCTCTCTCTCTATTGCGTTGAACTGCTTGTGCCCTCAGATGCCACTTCAGTTTTTTCTTGAATAAATGTGGCGATTGGGAAAGTTGTGAGCACTAAACAAGACGTTAAGAAGAACGAGAGAGACAGGACGGGTGCTTGTGAACGTCGTGAGGAAGCATTAGTTTGCGCTAAAAATTTCCCGATAGCAATGCGCCATCTGGCTGGATTTCAAGTTTTGTTGAAATATACGATGACACAGACCATGGGCTTTAGTCATGTCATTTGCTACCAAATAAACAGCGGCTGCGTAATTTAGGGTACCATGAAAATTCTCGCGGCCATATTTCAAAAAGGAAGGAGGCAGAAACGCACCGTTCATGCCATACGTGATCCTTCATCACTCGCGGAAATAAATTATTCAAGCTGAAACGTGGTCGAAGAATTCTTTTACCTCTCGGCAATCAGAGAGGCTTTTAATTCTCGAGTCTCTTTATGAGATATTGCTGCCATCTTTTTTCAACAGGCCTGCAGTTCTGTTGTACCGACACAACATAGCAACGCCTGTGCTTTTGTGGATTTTTTTTTTCATTCCCATTTAAACACTTCTCCATTCATTGTCATCTTTGAAGCGCGTAAGAACTTCCTGTCGTCCCTCACCCATCGTTGCGTTTTTCCACTCCACACTGCAAAAGGCTTGATGGCAAGGTCATTTTCCACGCTCAAGTTTCTTGTACCCAATCTTTCGCGCTCTTTGTACTCTTCAAGGAATGCAGAGAGACTACAAATCGCAACGAGCTCTACACCGTGCCTTCGGGACTGGTATGGGGTGAACATATTGCGAGTAGTGTCGAAGTGTTCTGCCATTGTGCTCCGTTCGCTGTTCCCTGCGCTCAAGTTGGGTCGACATGCGGCGTCGTTGCATTGCCATTGGTGTCGTGTTTCCCGTGTCTTTTCTTATACACAGTGTTCTGCGAATAAATGCCTCTGTGTAGCCGCTGGTGCCGAGGTCACGGATTACGTTTTTCCTTCTTTCCGCAGCTGTGGTGACAATCGGAGGTTGGATTATCGGTTGTTTATTTATTTTAGTTTTCTCGTTTAGCTAGTTTTCTGTATTCTTGCCCAAGAAAGGTGATCTAGGACATTTTTTTCTTGTGGGAATGTCCATAGGTATGTGCGTACGTGGTTGCAGCCCCACATTTCCAAGTCGTACGACTCGGACTGCCCTGCAACGGCCCCTATTCTCTTTCTGCTCTGGCAGCCATGGCCGTCACGTTCTTCCAAACCTTCTCCTCCTTCCTACTTCTAAACTCTTTTCTCCACTCCCCCCCCCCCTCCCTTCAAGCCACTGAGCCCTGCTCTCGCAAGTAAAGATAGCGTCTTTTTCCTTTTCTTCACCCACAGATTTATCCATTCAGGGGAAGCTTGCATGCAGTAACTGGTTTGGAAGGCAGGTAAGGTTCGCGGAAACTCACCTCACCCTGAGCTACTGAGCGCAAAACAAAGCTTAGCCGAGAGTCATGAAAAGGCTATAGGAGATTACACAGCAAGATGAAAAGAGAAAATATTTTGCCTAAGGAAGTATTGCGAAAGCCACTGGGGCAATCTCTTCCTTTACCACCATCCCCACTTCTATTCGTACATTGAGGTATTGAGAAAAGTCGAATCAAAACATATTAAAAAAAACGACGTTTTTAAGCCAATCTCTCACCCCTGAGGAAGAAGCCGGACCAGCTTCGAAACATCTGGTTTTTTTTTCTTAAATATATTTTGGTTGGAGTTCTCATTCCTTCAGTTTCTATCCGAAACAGACAGGCTTATGTCGAGTGCTCACCTTTGATTCCTGTCGTACATTATATCCTCGCTGCTCCGATAAACCCCCTCACACCGAAACATTTAGAGAAGCAATGACAGGTGCGCAACCGTAAACAGCTTCTCTTTCTTCTTGGACGCTTATAGCTCTGGTGTGTGTGTGTGTGCGGGGGGGGGGGGGAAAGAAAGAGGAGTACTGAAAGAAAAAAAATGTTGCATCTTGTTTTTTTTTATTTGTTGCAGCAGGTAGCTAACGACCTAGTCATTATTTTCTTTTTGAGGAAGCAGCATACAATACAACACAATCATGCCCACCTAAAAAGACGCAAACACAGGCGCTGTATTGCAACTGATGAGTTATTGTCGAAAGACTCAGCTTAAGTAGGATAACACGTACATGTGCACTAACCACAGGTCCTTCCAACGAAGACAAGTTTTTCTTGCAGTGTTTTGCAGGAAGACTTGAATAATGAACCATGAATGCACCTTACCTGATACAAAACTCGGGACAGGTAACAGACTTTTTAAAGAACGCGACCCTGTCAAGTCATGGTTCTCAGATTTTCTGCTGACAAAAATTTTATACTACAGCATTCCGCACAATGACCAAATTACAAGCGTGGGCGAAGTATATACCAGCATAGTATCACCAAATTTCAAAATAGCACAGGTATTTACAGCAGCCAATTCATATGGTACTTATTGTATATTTAGTGCTATCAGCGCGCATGTGCCTGTCGCGGAAATGACATGTGATGTTAAGTTTCTCTTCAATATTAATATTTAGAGGCAGTAGAAATAACTTGTTTTTGTATGTTGAAAGCTACTATATATATATATATATATATATATATATATATATATATATATATATATATATATATATATATATATATATATATATATATATATATATATAGGTTGCTTGGCGATCGCAATTCTTTCACATGTGTTTTTCAATGGTGCTCCTTCGACGTTTATTGTATGAGCCGGACCAAGTCAAATATCACTCATTTTCAGTCCAAGTGCGTCTGTTTTAGAAACATTTGGTGAGTCTACCAGTCCGAGTGAGTCCGCTGGAGGAACGTTTTGATCAGTCTGAGTATGAGTGGGTATACTTGAGGAAAGTATTAGTGGATCCGGCTGACAAAAACATCGGTGAGTCTTAGTCTGAGTGAGTTTAAATAGAGAGAAATTTCGTTAGTCTCAGTGCGAGTGAGTCCAAAGCAAAATATTTTTATATTGCCACCCACACGTTGTGGGTCGACTGCAAGAGCGGCTCTACCATCTGGAGGAAAGGAAGAAGAATTGCGTGTCTCTTCTCGGCTCGAGAGCCAGCCACGACTGACGCATCGTCCTAGAGCTAGCTACCCGGTTGTTCAATATATCTCCCAGTACTTGTGACTCATCGTGACAAACTGGTGGAAGGTGCTGGGTAGTCTCACGGATGCTGCAGACCCCCCCAGGAAGCCGTAATACGAGTCCAGTGCCAGTCAATACTCCCGTGCATCGGACGAGCCGCCGAATCAGGGGATTGCCTCCGGAAGTCAACGATACTGCTACCACCACGTCAACAAACATGACCAGCACTTCGGTACAAACCTTGCCAACCGGCACGGGAAGCACGTCGTCGAACCGATATACGTTGGAAAGCCCACGGGCACCGACGACGTTCCATGGTACGGAGAGCGAAGACGTTGAGGACTGGTTGGCGGACTTCGAGCGCGTAGCCAACTTGAATCAGTGGGACAACGCGGCGAAACTGGGTCGTGTCTACTTCTATCTCGAAGACGGGGCTCGCACGTGGTATCAAAATCGAGAGGAGCAGCTGACGACGTGGCCAGAATTCTCTCGTAGACTTCTGCAGACATATGCCAGTGCTGACCGCCAAGAAAGAGCTGAACGAGCTATTCTTGCCCGCGTCCAGTCGCCAAACGAAACTGTGACCGCGTACGTCGAAGACATGACGCGTCTCTTCCGACGGGCAGATTCAAGAATGACGGAGGACAAGAAGTTGCGTCACTTGATGCGTGGTGTCAAGGACCAGCTTTTCGCCGGCCTCGTGCGAAGCCCTCCGAAGACGGTCGCGGAGTTCTTGTCTGAAGCCGTGACAATGGAAAAAATGCTACAGCAGCGATCAAACCAATACGACAGGCAAGTCAGAGGCATGTCCTCTGCTGACATTTTCGCCGCCGCTGGGACCAGCAATGACTCCTTACGTGAACTCATCCGTAATATCGTACGTGAGGAGTTGCAAAAGGCTGGTGTAACACCTAATCCTACGGTTAGCTCTATTGCAACCGTCATCAAAGATGAGCTGCACCAGGCCCTCCGGGACACCTTGCCTCCTGACACAGCTGCGCCAGCTCCTGCTGAATACCACCGTAAGACAACCTACGCGGAAGCCCTGAAACGCCCTGCTGCATCGCCGCCCTTGTTCGTTCATCCTGTCCCTGCAGTTTCACTCGAGTCAGCGCAGCACATGCCATACTACGAAGGCACGTACACGCCACCGCCCCTGCCCTTTGGCCGTGGTGCTTCTGTTGCCCATCGTTCGGTACAACCGGTCCAGTACATCGACGATCGGCACTCGTATCCTCGGAAGTCTGATGTCTGGCGCACACCCGATCACCGGCCTCTATGCTTTCATTGCGGAGAAGCTGATCACTTGTACCGCCAGTGTCCTTATCGCCGTCTTGGGCTTCGCGGCTTCTCTGCGTACTCGCCGCCCCCCCGTTACGGTCAGAGACCACGCGACATCCAAAACTACCTCTCCCAGCAGCATGAACCACCGTCTGCCGGGCGCCAGTCGCGCTCGCCATCACCGAGGCGATTTTCATCAATGCCCCAGCGGTATTCTACCGCACGATCTCCCAGCCCCCGCCGGGAAAACTAGCCGAAGCGACCTCTGGGGGCGGGGTCGCTGAACGTCGAAGCGCTGAAGACCTCCTATTGACGCAGAACCGTACAGAAACTGGTCCGACATCACCTGCTGCTGCAAAGGATAGCCGGCTTTCACTCGACATAGCAGTAACAATTGATGGTTGTGTAGTTAATGCGTTAGTGGACACCGGCGCAGACTATTCCATACTGAGCGGGAAACTGACAACGCAGCTGAAGAAAGTAATCACGCCATGGCATAACTCGCAGATTCGGACAGCTGGTGGCCATGTCGTAACTCCACTGGGTGCCTGCACAATTAGAGTACAGATTCAAGGGTACACATTCGTAGCAAGCTGCCTTGTTCTACGTGAATGCTCCCGTGACGTCATTCTGGGAGTTGATTTTCTACAGGAAAATGGAGCTATCATTGATCTGCAAGAGCGCCGCGTCACGTTCTCAGCCCAGCGAGCAATCAACGTGCAGGATGACGGAATGCGTGTCGACGTACTCCGTATTTCTGAACAGAGCGTGACGCTTCCTCCCCGAGCCAGTGTTCTAGTCGACGTAAGATGCTGTGGTTTGAGCGATGGCGATGTGGTGGCCGAGACAAATTTAGAACACCTCCTGCAGCAAGGCATATGTGTAGCGAGAAGTGTAATTCACGTTCGCGACGGCCGATCTGAATTGCTCGTTACCAACTTTAGCAACGAGCATCGACACCTTTTCCGTGGCACTTCGATAGCGTTTGCCCACGAAGTAGCAAACGTAACCAACTGTCCCACGTCAGAAATAGTGGATAACGCAGACACATCAATGAGCAACATTGACATCAATCCTGATCTGTCCACCGATAACCAGACTGCGCTGCGAGCGCTCTTGTTCGAGTACAGGTCTTGCTTCGCAAGTTGCTCAAAGATCCGCCAGACGTCCATCACTCAGCACAGGATCATCACGTACGAGGACGCACGCCCAATACACCAGCACCCCTACCGCGTGTCGGCTAAAGAACGTGAAGCGATACGTACGCAAGTTCGCGAGATGCTTGACGATGGCGTTATCGAACCATCCAACAGCCCGTGGTCATCTCCAGTCGTGCTTGTTAAAAAGAAAGACGGATCGCTACGCTTCTGCGTCGATTACCGAAAGCTCAACAACGTGACCAAAAAGGATGTGTACCCGCTACCGCGTATCGACGATTCGCTGGATAGACTTCGTCGTGCCCATTATTTCACTTCTCTCGACCTCAAAAGCGGGTACTGGCAAATCGAGGTAGATCAGCGAGACCGCGAAAAGACAGCCTTCGTGACTCCAGACGGTCTATACCAATTTCGAGTACTCCCTTTCGGCTTGTGTTCAGCGCCGGCAACTTTCCAGCGAATGATGGACACTGTCCTCACAGGGCTCAAGTGGCAGACTTGTCTTGTCTACCTTGATGATGTGGTGGTCTTCTCTGCCACGTTCGAGCAGCACCTACAGCGCCTGCGCAGCGTGCTGGAGGCTATCCGATCGGCGGACCTCACTCTAAAGCCACAGAAGTGCCACTTCGGCTATGAAGAACTGAAATTTCTTGGACATGTAGTTAGCGCTGAAGGAGTCCGGCCCGATCCAGACAAGCTTGCCGCTGTTGCCGAATTACCAGCTCCTGTCGATAAGAAAGCCGTCCAGCGCTTCCTTGGTTTGTGCGCCTACTATCGCCGGTTCATTCATGGCTTTTCACAGATAGCAGAACCTCTGACTCGTCTCACAAGGGACGACACGCCGTTTGTCTGGGAAAACGAGCAACAAGCAGCTTTTGATGAACTGCGACAGCGCATGCAATCAGCACCCGTTCTCGCTCATTTCGACGATGATGCTGACACGGAGGTCCATACTGACGCTAGTAACGTTGGGCTTGGTGCAGTGCTCGTTCAGCGTCAAGACGACATCGAAAGGGTGATAGCCTACGCCAGCCGCTCTCTATCCCGTGCCGAGGCGAATTATTCCACTACGGAGAAAGAGTGCCTCGCAGTCGTGTGGGCAATCACCAAGTTTCGCCCGTACCTTTATGGTCGTCCCTTCAAGGTAGTGACGGACCACCATGCCCTCTGCTGGTTGGCAAGCCTGCGCGACCCTTCAGGACGGCTAGCACGGTGGAGCTTGCGGCTGCAGGAATTTGACGTCACCATCGTCCATAAGTCCGGCCGTAAGCATGAAGACGCTGACACACTGTCACGCGCACCCCTTCATGTCGTCAGTCAGGAAGCAGAGGAAGACGAAGGCTTCCTGGGCGCCATTAGCTCATCAGACTTGAGTAAACTGCAGCGGGATGACGCAGAGATTCGTCCGATCATCGATCATTTAGAGGACCAGGACACAATCATACCACGTCATTTATCCCGCTCGTTGCCGTCATTCTGCCTTCGAGAGGGTGTGCTGTACAAGAAGAACGCTCGTTCGAACAACCGTACCTACCTCCTGGTGGTTCCTCGAGACATGCGAGACGACGTCCTTTTCGCTTGCCATGACGAACCCACATCCGGTCATCTGGGCTACTCACGGACACTTGCCAGAGTGAGTGAGAGGTACTATTGGCCAGGACTTTCGGCAAGCGTCAAGAAGTACGTCAAGAGCTGTCGGGAATGTCAGCGTCGAAAGCAACCATCTGTTAAGCCAGCTGGTTTGCTTCAGCCCATTGAAGCACCCTGCACGCCGTTCGACCAAGTCGGCATGGACATTCTCGGGCCATTCCCCCTATCTGCGGACAGCAACAAATGGGTGATCGTCGCGACCGACTATCTGACACGCTACGCTGAGACGCAGGCGATCCCACGAGCCACGGCTTCTGAGGTAGCACAATTTTTCGTGCGCCACATCGTGTTACGACACGGTGCTCCTTCCACTATAATAACGGACAGAGGGACGGCATTCACGGCGCAGCTTATGGACGAGGTTTTCAAACTGAGCAACACCAGACACCGAAAGACAACTGCGTACCACCCGCAAACCAACGGACTTTCCGAGCGACTGAATAAGACCATTGCAGACATGATCTCAATGTACATCGACGTACAGCACAAAACATGGGACCGGATCTTACCTTACGTGACCTTCGCGTATAATACCGCCGTGCAAGAGACCACGCGATTCACGCCATTTCGGCTTCTCTACGGCCGCGAAGTGCAGACCATGCTGGACTCTATGCTACCGTGTCAAGACGAAGACGAGTTGACAACTGACGCCGATGAATTCGCAGAGCGTGCTGAGGAAGCCCGGCAGCTCGCGCGACTACACATCGGCCAGCAACAGCAGGCAGACGCACGGCGCTATAACATCCGCCACAGTGAAGTATTTTACAACCCCGGAGACCAAGTTTGGGTGTGGACGCCCGTCCGCCGCCGTGGCCTTAGTGAAAAGTTACTGAGCCGGTACTTTGGCCCTTATAAAGTGTTACGTCGCGTCAGTGACGTGAACTATGAAGTGGTTCCGGACTCAACATCGCAGGCACGGAGTAGGACACGACCGAGGTCGGATGTCGTTCATGTGTTGCGCATGAAACCATTTATTGCGCGTTGTTCATAACTTTTGTCTTGCCGTACAGCGTTCTTTGTGTTATTTATTTATTTTTGTGAACTTGCTTCTTCGTTCACTGATTTTTCCTATATTGGCACGCTCGTTCATTTCTATTTTTACTTTATCCGAATTTCCAATTTCTTTTTTTCCACGTGCCTATGTCGTAACATCGTGGTGGTGCTATGTACTTTTCTTTCCCCCTTTTGGGACTTTTTTTTTTCTTTTCGAAAGGGGGGATAATGCCACCCACACGTAGTGGGTCGACTGCAAGAGCGGCTCTACCATCTGGAGGAAAGGAAGAAGAATTGCGTGTCTCTTCTCGGCTCGAGAGCCAGCCACGACTGACGCATCGTCCTAGAGCTAGCTACCCGGTTGTTCAATATATCTCCCAGTACTTGTGACTCATCGTGACAATATATGGTTTCGTTACACCGACCGTACAGACAACAGCATAGAGGCTTTCACTTGCCGTCTTCGCACTCGCGATGATCAAGAGTTGCAATTTGGAACATCTGTGCATCGGGCCCCAGTGCATAAACCGGGTTTTCTGCAGAACACCAAAGTCTAGATGGTGATGGTCTACAAGTCCTTCAATCAGCAGAAGTGGTCTCTTACAATGTGCTTTACTTTTCCAAATGTGTCAGGCGTATAGTCTTCTATGCAGCCCCCTAGCATAGATTTAATTGAATGACTCATTGAAGAGGCGATCCAAACTAGTTTTCTTTTTGTACCAGCACCAAATAGCACATCGGCACTACTGCCGCGTGCTCCACATAGCACCACTCAGTTAATAGACAACCGCCATGATGAAAAATAGCAATGGGCAAAGTGCATGGTTTAGCCCAACACCCTCAAGACTAGAGGGTTTCGTTACACCGGCCGTACAGACAACAGCATAGAAGCTTTCACTTGCCGTCTTCGCGCTCACGATGATCAAGAGTTGCAATT
Source organism: Rhipicephalus microplus (assembly GCF_043290135.1). Classification (NCBI taxonomy): domain Eukaryota; kingdom Metazoa; phylum Arthropoda; class Arachnida; order Ixodida; family Ixodidae; genus Rhipicephalus; species Rhipicephalus microplus. The sequence goes on from NW_027464586.1 coordinate 28,978,722, forward strand.
TGGAACATCTGTGCACCGGGCCCCAGTGCATAAACCGGGTTTTCAGCAAAAATATGTCGCTTCTTTCAATCAAAATATGCCGGAGGGAAAATTCCTGATGATCGAATGCTTGGTAGTCTGTAGGAAATCCTGTCACTGCGTTGATATGGCTTATCGTACACCATTCTATAGAAGCAGCAGCGGGGCTTAACACTCATGAACCATGGAAAAGCGCAGGCAGAGAACAAGTACTCCCACGTGCGAACTTAGTTTAAAGATATTGCAGTGATTTCGTTTTTTTTTTTTGAGTATCATTTCCAGAAGTCATGCGCGGCGAATACATATTTGTAGTACTTTAACCCGAATATATGCGAGTAACAACCGCCTCATACCTCGGCTATATAATGAAAATATACTGGAATGACAAGACTTTTAAAAAAAAAGCTATCACATACACTGCACGCCTTTTTATAGTATATGCACGTTAGGTACGTCATTGCGACCACTATCGATTCCCTCTCGGAGTGAAACTGTGCGTGCTTATGTGCGTGTGTCTGTAGAAGATGTTAAGACCGGCCTACCGGGCTGGGCGCCGCTTGGACGCGGGGGACGATTGCAGCTAAGCCTACCCTGATTTGTTCCGGATCAACGCTCTCGAAGTGCGCCAAAATCGGCGACAACACGAAAGTCATACTTCGAATTCTTTAGGGCTATTGGCTCCCCTCGTCAAAAACTCTTTGGACACGCCTGACTGACTGACGGCTTGGGAAGAGCTGTTAGAAATCGAGGCTGCTTGATTCGTTCGACGTGCCAAGAGACTCGCTTAACAATTAGCCGAGAGCTTGGGATCCCTCGTCAGGTATGTTTCCCACACTCTGTGGTGCTTGCAAGTCATCCATTCTCACAAGCCCTCGCCTGCCTAGCGCAGCATACCCTATTCTGCACATGCGATGCAATGTTACTGCACTGTGATGTGTTGTGCATATTATTGCACTGTGGCCTACGTTATGTTTCTCTCTCGCCGTGTGACAAACTGAACGTGCACCTTCTCTCTTTCCTGGGTTGAAAAGAATGCAGTGTTTGACTTTCTCTCTCTTTCTCCCTCTCGTTTTTCTAATCCTTATTCGCTGCTCCCTGCTGGGCTGCAGAAATTAGGCACCTTCTTATAACCACTACCCCCCCCCCCCATTTAGCGGATGGAGATGAAGACGACAATCTGTTCGGACTGCCCTGAACTGAATTGACATGCAGTCTGTCAGTTTACAGTGATCTGCAAGGCGGCTTTCCTGTAAGGTTTGTTTTTAAACCAAAAACTCTCGTTCACAGAGTGCTTTTATTTTTCATTTTCAGCACACGAGTACAACAAAATGTCACCTCTCCAAATTCCAGCGAAGGCACGTGAGCACAAGATCTCAAAAAAAAAAAAGGAATGGCAAAAACGAAATGAGCGAGAAAAGCAGCCTGTGAACGTGAGTTCTTGGTTGAAAAACTAACCTTACAGAAAAGCTGCCTAGCAGATTATGGGAAACTGTCCACTGTTTTCTCCTGCAGATAATTTTAGGAAGACCAGGGCGTAAAGCGTGAGCACCGAGACGCTCTGAACCATCCCTGAGAAGCTCTCATCACGCTTCCATGATGCTACCATCAACATATAGCTACATTTAGGGTGTAAATAGTGCATGTAAGCGTTCCTCTTATCAGCCCCGGCTACTCTGCTCGACTTCTACCCGAGACTTGGCTAGCTCCTTCGAATACATCACGAGCAAGCAAAAGGGCACGGAGTTGTACAGGCGAATATGTGCGACATCACATCGCTTTTATTACATGACATATTCGTTCTCCGCTGCATTCGGCCGCTCGTGTCCGCAGATAACGTTCCAGTTGTATAGCGACGTCACACCGTTGATTGCAGTCACGTCATTGAATATCAATTAAACAGAGGTTGCATTATTTATTTGCAAATTACTTCACCATAAAGTATGGTGAAGTAATTTATTACTTAGCCACCTGAGAAGCTTTCTAACTTGACTAACTTTTTTATCAAGACCTGAATATAAAGTTAAGATTTATTTGGTCGATTCCGAGCATTACCTTCGCAACCGAGAGTACCACTATGAACAGTGGCACAAGTTCGGCGGCCGCTGCATGAAATCACATATTGGACAAATTGACAAAATATAAATGTAACAGTTACAGTAATGCATAGACGCTGCCATCTTAGACTTAAAATCAATTTTTGCTGGTTTTCTATGTCGTAATTAGCAATGATTTTGGTCATACAACGTTGAATGTACTGGCCCGTGATTCAACAGCGCATTCTGGACCCATTCCCTGATTTACTCAAAACGCACACTTTATAATGAGCCACCCAGCTCATTCGCAAGAGATCTCTCGCCCTGTCTGCACAGAATGTAATAAATCTTCTGTTAAGTTTGCCATCCTACTCCTGAGTGCACATGCGTTTTCTTTTCTGTCTCTCTACACCCCCTTTCTCGCCCCTATTTCTCCACCCCCAGTGCTGGGCAGCAAACCGGATGCCAAGATCTGGTTAATCTCCCAGCCTTCCTTTCTCTCTCTTGCCATCTTACTGCCTTAGACTGCAATTTCTCAGCAATGCTTGTAACTATACGCAGTTTCCATTATCTATCTTTGTCTTGTATGTGCTTGAATTCTTATACATTTTAGTTGACTTATGTTGCCTTCCTGATTTGCGCATCTGTTACTTGTTTCTTTATTTTGTCTTTTTTTCTTGTGTGTTATATATGTTGTACCCACCCCCTCTGTAATGCCCTACGGGCCCTGAGGGTATTCTAATAAATAAATAAATAAATAAACAGAAGTACATCACCACTGTCCACAACAATTATTATTCATCTTTAACAGTGCCAGTAGGTCCGTTCAAGTTACGTGATGAAAACATGTTTGCTGGACTACGTCATATACGACATGTCGCTCAAGTGTCTGTCTCCGCATTATTGACGAATCCAGTCGTCTTTTGTAAACTTTTTGCTGGCAAGTTTTTAAAATTTTATTTTGTTCTTTTTGAAACTGGTGGCCTCAGACAAGCTTATTACGCCTCTGCTCACCACTTATATAGGGTTTTTACGCGCGGCGCCTGGGCCGACGGGGGAGAGCGGCTTTCTTTGTTCGTCAAACAAGTCACCGAAGGGCTGCCAGCCTGCTGTCCGCCGTGTTTTGTCCATCTTAGCCGGGAAGTGAGGTGGCGTCCCGACACCGTAAGACGTTCGACGTGACGACCACAGTGGTTTCTTGGTGTCACAGGTGCAGTGTGGTGGCCACGCCCCAATCAAAGACATTGACTTGAGCGAGCGTGAGAGGCACCGTCAGAAACGGTGTGTCCCCCCCGTGATTCAACAGCGCATTCTGGACCCATTCCCTGATTTAGTCAAAACGCACATTTTATAATGAGCCACCCAGCTCATTCGCAAGAGATCTCTCGCCCTGTCTGCACAGAATGTAATAAATCTTCTGTTAAGTTTGCCATCCTACTCCTGAGTGCACATGCGTTTTCTTTTCTGTCTCTCTACACCCCCTTTCTCGCCCCTATTTCTCCACCCCCAGTGCTGGGCAGCAAACCGGATGCCAAGATCTGGTTAATCCCCCAGCCTTCCTTTCTCTCTCTTGCCATCTTACTGCCTTGGCATCTTCATCCCGGATATCTGATGCCTGAATTAAAAGGCATAAAATATTTTCTGCAGCATGTTGAGACGCTGCATATGAGTGATCATCCTCGAAAATTATCAACTTTAACACCACGGACAGGTGATGATATACCCTTAGTAGGTTCGAGCATGTGTTATGCCTCGACGCTTCTAATATCCATTAAACTTCTCCCTTTCGATTTCATCCTTCGGGGCTTTGTGTAGTTCTTCACCTAACGTGCTGCATTCGTGCTGCACTGCTACCATTTCATTTCTTCTGTGTATACGCCCTGTTTAGGGCACAATCATAGGCTGCCATCTTGGACTGATTATGATGCCGTTTTGCATCCATATGAATATTCGAATAGTGCTACGGCGAACTCGCACGCATCAACACGCTGGGCCAGTACATTCAACGTTGTATGACCAAAATCATTGCTAATTACGACATAGAAAACCAGCAAAAATTGATTTTAAGTCTAAGATGGCAGCGTCTATGCATTACTGTAACTGTTACATTTATATTTTGTCAATTTGTCCAATATGTGATTTCATGCAGCGGCCGCCGAACTTGTGCCACTGTTCATAGTGGTACTCTCGGTCTCTAAAGCTGGATGAAGGTAACTAAGAAGCCTGTTTTTTACTGGCTACATAAATGTGAAACGAAGCTATAAATCAAAATGAAAAAGAAAAAGACAAATCACTGAAAATTCGGTACTGGTGCATAAATGGCGCGCCGATGAAAAACGTCGGTGGCGGCGGCGCGCCGATCAGTTCGCGTCGGCGGCGGCGGCGGCAAAAACTCTCGGCGGCGGCGCGCTGACCAGTCGGCGCACACCTCTAGCTCCCAGGCAGCCGCTCGCGCCACTCAAAAGCTTCAAGTACACTCATTACACCACGAAGGAAGGACCTTTCCTTTCCTTCCTCCGTGCATTTACAGTGTACTAGAATAGAGGCAGTGTGCTCACAGGTGGCGGTGGGTGACCCACTTCGTGTCGACGCCGAGAGGCGGCGCGGTTCGCAGCGTCACCTGAAACTCCTTTGCGCGCCGAAGTAGAGAGCCACAGCGCAATTGTTGAAATGCCAGAAATTATGCAACGTTCGCGACATGCAATGCACAACACTTCTTTTGGAGCATCTTATTAGTGTGCAGGGCATGAAGCAAATGACATTGTATTATTTTCCGGCCGTTTAAATGTTCAAAGTGGTTTCGCTAATGCAGCGGTCATGTCGACTGCGGTTCCGAGGTGCAAAAAACACTACCCACTTTTTTTTTCGCTATGTCATAATTAAAATTTTGGAGTTTAACGGGCCGAAGCCACACTTTCGCTATTAGGTGCGCCATAGCGGAGGGCTGCAGGTTAATTTAGATCCCTTTAGAATTTTTAACGTCAGCCGAAATGCCGACACACGGCTTGTTTCGTTTTTCTCCTCCGTCAGGAGAACAGCCACCGCAGCTAGGATCGAACACACGTCCTTGGGTTGAACAGTACAACGCCTTAGACAGCCTCCACGCCGGGTTTTTCTTGATTACGTGCCTGCTGCAGGAATGCGCGCCCTAAACCCAAACCTTAACCACCATGACAACCACGCACGACGTTTAACATTCTAGCATCGCTGCTTCGAGACTTTAGGTGATTCTTGCTGTAAACAAGACGTAGCATCATTATTATCAACAGCCTGTTAGGTCCTGCAGGACGGAGACCTTTTTCATTGATTTACACCCGCTCCTGTCCTTCACTGCCAGAGTCCATTCCATTCATTGCCTCTGAATTTTCATATTTCGTGTATCCATCAAGTTAATGACGTAGCAAATTAAAAAGAAATAATAAAAATCCATGTAAATTGATGAAATAATGTTTATTTACAAATAAGTGATGAAAGAATTTGCACAAGAAATGTTAGGGTAAAAAAAAAGGCTGAATAATGGCAAATCGAGACATTTACACATTGATATGCACCATTACTTGGAAGGAGTCTTTAAACAATAACAAAACGACAAGCAATGCTCGGGCTCCGCTGGAATGTCATCCTGTGTGAAGTCGCAGTCCTCCCCTGAATCACCAATAGCAGCCCGTGGAAATTCAGTACAGTCAGTCTCGAGAGCACTTCGGCTCTTTTTCTTTGCGGCTGCATGGTCATTTTCGCACATCTTCCTTTTAGCTCTCGGTTTTGGCATCTTCTTCGTGAGGTACTGCGGCAAATTTGGAAGAACCGTGGGGACGGAGTTTTCCGACAGCATCAGTTTATCACGAGGAATGCGTACCTCTTTACCATCTATATGGTGCACGAACTCCTTGATAACGAACCTCGGTTAGAAATGCAGTTCGCAGACCGCAGAAAACTCATCCAGTTTCTTATCTGCACGGTGGAGATTTTTTCCCCACTCCTTCCGCCGTTCTTCATCACGCGGGACGCCGAACAAAGACGCCTGTGGTGCATCCTGCACACGACTGTACCCGGTTCGACAACCGGGCGCAAAACAGTAATTTCGACGGCGGTTAGGCATCTTCACGAACACATACTACACAATGATCCAAGCATAAAGCACAGAACACGCACATGGGGTACCCACGTTGATCCAATCGAACCGATCGAACTGAACTGAGCGAACCAGCCCCGTCCACCAACACGGCCAACACGAACCAAGAGAAGTTTTTCAGGTGCGTCAAGCGTCAGCGCCCCTGGTGGGCATCGTGAAAGTCGAGACAGAGTGCGCTACGGCGGAGCGCCGCAAGGATAGGGCAGTGAGCACACTGCCTCTATTCTAGTACACTGTAGTGCATTACACCGTTCTCCTCGTGTTCCTCGTGTTGTCGCGCTTGTCGGACTACGATCGGCCGTCTGGATTGCTTGGCATCGACAGTGCCGGGTTCAGTCGCAACGACGGCACAAATGAAAAAAAAAATTGTTTTGTGTTTAGGGTTGATAACTGTCATAATAATTAAAAATGATTTATTGAAAGTGGTTTATTTCATGTCACTAGGTATGTTTATTTAACGTTTGAAATCGCAAAAATATTTAAACAATACTTACGCGACAAGACGGTAGGGCGCTGCAAGCGCATGTGACCTTCGTGCGGTTCGCGTTTGCGTGCGCACTGCTATAAGGCATTCCAATCGGGTATGGACCGTATGGGTTGTGTGGGTAGGCAACGCCGCGCGCCCCCAAGCCCGCAACACCCCAAGAGCTTGCGTACCCAGCACTAAAACTCTCTATTTTGCGGACCTTTTTCTATTGATGTACCACAAGCCAAAATTATAGCATCGATGAGTTTGGCGAGGAATATTGAGCAGTCACTTAGTGTTTCGTAATAGTTCAGAAAAGTTTTGTACCAATACCATCAGTTAAACGTAAACATTTTTGACGGCAATCTGTCTGGCTGGGTAGAAAAGTTTAGAAAATTGAAATTGCTCCAGCCACAGTTCAAAAAGAGCCCGACGTTTCGAGACCGACTCGGTCCCTTCCTCAGGGGGTGACTGTCTTGGTCATGGAAGTGTCGTCGCGTCGTGTTCTCTCACCACGGCTCCGGCTTTCCCTTTCCACCACGTTTCCCTTTCCACCAGGGAAAGCCGGAGCCGTGGTGAGAGAACACGACGCGACGACACTTCCATGACCAAGACAGTCACCCCCTGAGGAAGGGACCGAGTCGGTCTCGAAACGTCGGGCTCTTTTTGAACTGTGGCTGGAGCAATTTCAATTTTCTAAACTTTTCTACCCAGCCAGACAGATTGCCGTCAAAAATGTTTACGTTTAACTGATGGTATTGGTACAAAACTTTTCTGAACTATTACGAAACACTAAGTGACTGCTCAATATTCCTCGCCAAACTCATCGATGCTATAATTTTGGCTTGTGGTACATCAATAGAAAAAGGTCCGCAAAATAGAGAGTTTTAGTGCTGGGTACGCAAGCTCTTGGGGTGTTGCGGGCTTGGGGGCGCGCGGCGTTGCCTACCCACCCAACCCATACGGTCCATACCGAACGTACACCGTGTACGTTCACGGTCTCTGAAACGTGGTGGAAAGGGAAAGCCGGAGCCGTGGTGAGAGAACACGACGCGACGACACTTCCATGACCAAGACAGTCACCCCCTGAGGAAGGGACCGAGTCGGTCTCGAAACGTCGGGCTCTTTTTGAACTGTGGCTGGAGCAATTTCAATTTTCTAAACAATACCATCAGTGCAGCGTGTTAGTAACTTGTCATTTTTTAAACAAAATTATGCATCATGTTCGAATGATCAGCCGCTTTGTATACGTCCTTTTATATAATTTATTGAATACCAATCTTAGCTGCACATTTTGCGACAATTAGGGGAAAAAAACCCGATACCCGACGCTGTTCGAACATCAGTTTTCCACCATTCTGCCGTGAAGCAAAAAAAAAAAAAAAAAAAAGCCCCCTTGAGAGGGACATGAACCTCGCGCTAATAGTACTGGGTGGTCGCTGCTACCTGCTCCTTTTCACGTCTATATACAGTGGAACTTCGATTATACGTCCCCCGGTCCTGCGACGACCCGCGTTTTACGACGAATTGGCTTGGTCCCGGCAAAACCCCCATAGAACTAATGTATTGAAAACCTCAATTCTACGACGCAATTTTATGCCGGCCACGCCTCGCACAACGCTTAGCTGAGCTGTCCGATAAAAAAAAAAAAAAGACCTAGGATGACGCACGCAGGCTGCCGCGCAAGCACACTGCGGCTGGATGAAAAAAAGTCGAGAAACCGAGGAACCGAGTTCGTTCCTCCGCACGTTCTAGCACACTATCCGCGCTGCCACCACAGGGCCTCTTCAATTTTTCGACACGCTGTCGGCCATACCTAGCCGGAGCCAACGTTGTCCAGAGGCCAGCCGGAGCGCATTCGTTTTGCTTATTCGCATTGCACTGCGCACTTCTGCTGGGGCCTTTTTTTTTGTTTTGTTTTCTGCCTTCTTTTGGGTGGTTTCATAGTGACAGCTGTGAGCAGGTAACATGGGAGATAATTTCGAGCTCACTTTCTAGTATGCGATAACTTTCACTAGATTTCGCTTCGTTGTACCGGACGCGCTGAACGGCAATTGTTGAGCCTGTCTACGTTTGGGACAGCCGTTGGAACCGGAACTAGCTGCTGTCTAGCTACCAGAGGGCTGGGGAGTTTTAGCCACTCGCGATTGGTCGAAGCTTGCGCAGACGTACGCGCTTGCAAAATTCGAATGGGCCGAATGGGCCCACGGCTTTGTCAGGCCGCGGAAACTCTCAAGTTCAAGTGCTCACCTGTAGGGGGCTAAAAATCAACCGCGGCGCTCCGGTTCAGGCTGTCACGGTGGATGGTCGTGTTTTTTGAGCGCTCCGGATCGACTGCGCAGATAAGTGTTTTTGCATGTTTTGAGCTTGTCTTTATAATTATAAGGCAGCAGTTGAAATATTCGTAGCACTTATTTTATGGTACGGCTTTTTCGGGGGCCAGTCACCAAGTATTTATTAGTTAGTGCGGGTGTGTGTGTTTGAAATTTGTTGTTTTTTTTCCTTTTGCCACCCCGTGGGGGAGGCGCGCGTACATTGAACACGCAAATTTTTGTAGTAAAGCTTAGACTTTCTTTTTTTTTCGTAGTGCAGGGCTCGAGTTTAGTAATTATCGAGTATAGGGACAATTGGTGTCAGAAAGACATGGTTAAAAAGTCTGTAAAGTGTTCAGGATGTGGAGTGGTTTTGAAAGTGGACCCAAGTGTAGAAGCGGATGGAGAAGAGGCTGACGCGAAGTGTAGGAAATGTGAGGTCGAGAAAAAAATGGAGAAAATGATGGTTGCCCAGTGTGAACTGCCGATGAGAATCGCCGAGCTCGAGACTGCGTTGGCGACAGAGCACGAGAAAACGAGGGTGATGGGAGAAAGACTGAAGTCCGCCGAGGAAGCGCTAGCGAAGCTGAACAAAGAAGCGACCTACCGAGAGAACAGTAGGGAACCGGCTACCAGAACGGTGGAGAAGAAAAAGCAAGCAAGTTTGGAAAAAAAAAAAAACAGGTTTAGCCGGTTCAACTGTCGCAAGGCCCAGCTTCAGCGAGGTAGTGGTGGGGCAGGGAGGGAACAAAGCAGTCGGCGTCACAGGTGCAAGTAGCCCCCAGGTGCAGAACGCTCCAGCTGAAAAGTCACATGTGATAATCGCTGGGGACTCGAATTTAAATCGATGCACAGAAGCCATCAAAAAGAGGGTAAGAGGTGACAAGAGGGTTGCAGTAGGGGTGTTCCCAGGATGCAAACTTGAAGCAGTCATGAGGCAAGCGAGCGCAAAACTCAAAACTACAGCTGATAGACGAAACCTCGTGATAACTTCAGGCGGTTTAAACGATGTCCTAAATGAAGATACAGCAGGACTAGCAACCACACTGGCGAAAGGCGTCGATGACATGCGCGCCACTTCTCCTCAGGTACAGGTAGTGATATGCACGATACCGGAGGTACCGGTGCGTGATAGCAACCTGCAAAGAGCGGTTGTAAACGCAAACCAAGAGATATGGCGGATGAGTCGAGAAAAAGGCTTTGAGGTGGTGGAAATAAACAGAGAGGTGCATAGGTGGGGTGGTTTTCAACGAGACAGAATTTACTTCGAGGGGCGGCTAGGTCGTGAGGTGGGTTGGCGACTTGCAGGACGCGCAGTAGCTTTTTTGGGGGGAAAGCGGGACCTTCGTTGTGCAGGATAGCTAGTAACGAGGAAAACAACCAGGGAGACCCTTTGACAGGTGGTATGGACAGATACGATGCCAAAGTGGCACCAGTATCTAAGATAGGTAGAGTCCGGGGCATAAATAGACGTAGCCACGAGCGCCGAGCCAATTCAGACATAGGGTATATTAACATGCAGGGTGGTAGGAACAGGCTGAAGTGGGAAGAGATAGAAGAACAGCTAAGGGAAGAGAGGCCGATGGTATACGGCTTTGTAGAAACACATCTCAGGGACATGGAACAACCTCCGTACAATCTGGACTACGCGTGGGAATATTGTAATAGAGCAGAAGGCAGCAGAAAGGGGGGTGGTAATGGGGCATTCATTCATATAAGTACAGACTGGCAAAGGGTCAAGCAGGAGTGCAAGGAACATTTATGGCTCAAAGGGAAAGTGGCAGGTCAAATGACACTCCTTGGTTTCGTGTACTTGTGGACGTGAGCAAAGGCCAGAGAGGAAAACCAGGCAATGGTAGAGTGTATATCTAAGGACATTCAGGAGTTGGGAAGAGAGTGCGAGATAATTATACTAGGAGACACGAATGCGCACATAGAAGATATAGATGGGTATACCTACCCGACAGGCAAAATGATCATGGATATATGTGAAAGGTTTGATTTGATCATTTGCAACAGTACCGAGAAGTGTGAAGGGCAAATAACATGGGAGGTAGGAAGGCTGCAGTCGACGATAGATTATGCACTGATGTCACATAGAATGTATGATAAGCTCAGGGGAATGCACACAGATGAAGGTGCCTCCAGAAGTCTGGGTAGTGATCAAAAACGTATCGAGCTAAGTTTTGGAAGAGCAGTGAAAGTGGGAAGGAGACAAGATGAGCAACTACAGCAAAATTTTTATTCAGAAAGGCAAATTGAAATAGCCACTAAACAAATTGAGAAAGTAATCACGAAGGATAATAAGACAGTGTGGACATCATCATCATCAGCCTGACTACGTCCACTGCAGGACAAAGGCCTCTCCCATGTTCCGCCAGTTAACCCGGTCCTGTGCTCGCTGCTGCCAATTTATACCCGCAAACTTCTTAATCTCATCTGCCCACCTAACCTTCTGTCTCCCCCTAACCCGCTTCCCTTCTCTGGGAATCCAGTCAGTTACCCTTAATGACCAGCGGTTATCCTGTCTACGCGCTACATGCCCTGCCCATGTCCATTTCTTCTTGATTTCAGCTATGATATCCTTAACCCCCGTTTGTTCCCTAATCCACTCTGCTCTCTTCTTGTCTCTTAAGGTTACATCTACCATTTTTCTTTCCATTGCTCGCTGCGTCGTCCTCAATTTAAGCTGAACCCTCTTTGTAAGTCTCCAGGTTTCTGCTCCGTAGCTAAGTACCGGCAAGATACAGCTGTTATATACCTTCCTCTTGAGGGATAGTGGCAATCTACCTGTCATAATTTGAGAGTGCTTGCCGAATGTGCTCCACCCCATTCTTATTCTTCTAGTTACTTCAATCTCGTGGTTCGGCTCTGCGGTTATTACCTGCCCTAAGTAGACATAGTCTTTTACAACTTCAAGTGCACTATTACCTATCTCGAAGCGCTGCTCCTTGCCGAGGTTGTTGTACATTACTTTCGTTTTCTGCAGATTAATTTTAAGACCCACCTTTCTGCTCTCCTTGTCTAACTCCGTAATCATGAGTTGCAATTCGTCTCCCGAGTTACTCAGCAATGCAATGTCATCGGCGAAGCGCAGGTTACTAAGGTATTCTCCATTGACTCTTATCCCTAACTGTTCCCATTCTAGGCTTCTGAAAACCTCCTGTAAGCACGCGGTAAATAGCATTGGGGAAATTGTGTCCCCCTGCCTTACACCCTTCTTGATTGGTATTCTGTTGCTTTCTTTATGAAGCATTATGGTAGCAGTTGATCCCCTGTAGATTTCTTCCAGAATGTTTATATATACTTCATCTACGCCCTGATTCCGCAGTGTTTGCATGACGGCTGATATTTCTACTGAATCAAACGCCTTCTCGTAATCTATGAAGGCTATGTATAGTGGTTGGTTATACTCTGAGCATTTCTCTATTACCTGATTGATAGTATGAATGTGGTCAATTGTTAGTAGCCTGTTCGAAATCCTGCTTGTTCCTTTGGTTGATTGAATTCTAATGTTTTCTTTACTCTGTTAGCAATTACCTTTGTAAATAGCTTGTATACTACAGAGAGCAAGCTGATCGGCCTGTAATTCTTCAAGTCCTTGTCATCTCCTTTCTTATGTATTAAGATGATGTTAGCGTTCTTCCAAGACTCTGGTACTCTTCCCATCATGAGACACCTCGTAAACAGGGTGGCTAGTTTTTCTAACACAATCTGTCCTCCATCTTTCAGCAGATCTGATGTTACCTGATCCTCACCAGCAGCCTTGCCCCTTTGCATGCTCTCCAAAGCTTTCCTGACTTCTTCTATCATTACTGGTGGGGTGTAATCTGGGTTACTGCTAGTTCTTATAGTATTAAGGTCGTGGTTGTCTCGGCTACTGTACAGATCTCTGTAAAACTCCTCCGCTATTTTAACTATCCTATCCATATTGGTAGTTATTTTGCCTTCTTTGTGCCTTAGTGCATACATCCGACTTTTGCCTATCCCAAGTTTCCTCTTCAATGCTTTGACACTTCCTCTGTTTTTCAGAGCGTGTTCAATTCTCTCCATGTTATACCTTCTTACATCGCATACCTTACGTCTATTAATCAACTTTGAAAGCTCTGCCAGTTCTATTTTGTCTGTTGTACTTGACACTTTCATGATTTGACGCTTCTTAATTAGGTTCTTCGTTTCCTGGGAAAGCTTGCCAGTGTCCTGTCTAACTACCCTGCCTCCAACTTCCACTGCACACTCCCTAATGATACTCGTCAGATTATCATTCATTGTATCTACGCTAAGGTTGGTTTCCTCACTAAGAGCCGAGTACCTGTTCTGCAGCGACACTCTGAATTCCTGTACTTTCCCTCTCAGTGCTAGCTGATTGATTGGCTTCTTTCGTATCAGTTTCTGTCGTTCCTTCTTCAAGTCTAGGCGAATTCGAGACCCTACCATTCTATGGTCACTGCATCGTACCTTGCCAATCACTTCCACATCCTGCACGATTCCAGGGTGTGCACTCATTATAAAGTCTGTTTCGTTCTTATTTTCGCCATTAGGGCTCCTCCATGTCCACTTGCGGTTTTCTCGTTTTCGGTAGAAGGTATTCAAAATCCGTAAATTATTGCGTTCTGCGAATTCTACTAGTAGCTCTCCTCTGGCGTTTCTAGTACCGATGCCATAATCTCCTACTGCCTGGTCTCCAGCCTGCTTCTTCCCTACCTTTGCATTAAAGTCGCCCATCACTATAGTATACTGTGTTTTTACCTTACTCATTGCCGATTCCACGTCTTCATAGAAGCTTTCAACTGAAGCGTCATCATGGCTGGATGTAGGCGCGTACGCCTGTACTACCTTCATTTTGTATCTTTTATTTAGTTTAATTACGATACCTACCACCCTTTCATTAATGCTATAGTATTCCTCTATGTTGCCAGCTATGTTTCAGTGAATTAGGAACCCCACTCCCAGTTCTCTTCTGTCTGCCAAGCCCCTGTAGCAAAGGACGTGCCCATTCTGTAGCACCGTATAGGCCTCATCTGTCCCCCTAACCTCACTGAGCCCTATTATATCCCATTTCACACCCTCTAGCTCCTCGAATAGTACAGCTAGACTTCCCTCACTAGATAAGGTTCTAGCGTTAAACGTTGCCAAGTTCAGGTTCCAATGGCGGCCTGTCCGGATCCAGAGATTCTTAGCACCCTCTGCTGCGTTGCAGATCTGACCGACGCCGTGGTCAGTTGCTTCGCAGCTGCTGGGGACTGAGGGCCGTGAGTTATTTGACGTAAGCATGTGGGAGGTAGTGGTACAGTGGCTAGAAGGAGAAGTGTGATTACCGCCAAGCGGCGTCTATGGGAAGGGCTGACGCCGCTTAGCTATGCATCCGCTAGGTGGCGCTCGCTGTCGCGTACACGTCAAGCTCGCGTGCATTTGTCCGGTCAGGAATGATCAGTTGAGCTTCGACGTGCCCGTAAAGTGCTTAATACGAGTGAAACTCTTTGTCGACACGGTTAGCTGCCTTCGCAGCGCTTTGTAAGCATCCTAGAGGAGTTTCCACTTGGATGTGGGGCAATTCGCTGCCCAGGCTTGTAAAATGTGCCGGCGACAAAGCCACTGTTTTGTTCCCGGCTGCGTGACTGGCTACAAATCCTGCAAGCAAAAACTTTCACTGTTCGGCGTGCCTAAAGAAGAGGAGCTGTTTCTGAAGTGGCAGCGGTACATACCCAGAGCTGACAAGCCGCTGGAGAAAAATGCAGCAGTATGTGAATTGCATTTTGATCCGCAGTTTGTGTCGCGGCATTTCGAGCATGTAATACAAGGTGAATTGGTGCGCATTGATCGGACCAGGCCGGTTCTCCTGCCAAACGCTGTACCGACTATATTTCCCAATTTGCCCAAATACCTCTCGAAGCCAGTTCCGAAGAAAAGAAGTGCACGGGAGAAGCCAGCATCACAGCCCTCGTCGCCCAAAAGAAGACGTCGCATGGACGGAACGTGTTGCCCAAATTCTGAAGTTGTTGAAGCTGAAGAAGTCTGTGCTACTGTTGATGCTCCAGCTGCACATGTTCTAGAAGTCCTGAATGTGCCACTTCCGACCAACCAGTGGGCGAAGCACATGTTCAGCGAGAATCCCCTTCACGTGGCCTACAGCGTGTGTTTACCTGGAAAAGACATGAGCCTGCTTCATGCGCTGAAAATGGTGGTGTTTAGATGCATCGAAAGTGTGATAAAACATGAAGTGTTTGTGCGGGGTGTCGAGGTCGCGCTTGATGTGCCAAGAGATCCAGCATCTATTTTGCAAGAGGTCGACAGCCTGCGTGCTTGCACTGGAGCAGGACTGAGTGCGGAGTTTCCGCTAGCGTGCTCCAACGCAAATTCGAAGCAATGGAATGATACTCTGTACCACATTAGGTGTAAAGGTGTATCAAGCCAGAGTGAGAAATGGTGCGTGTCGTGCAAGTATCTGAGGAGACTCCTAATTAACCAAAGGTGCCGAGCGCAGCAAACGAAGAAGACTAGAAGAAATACCTCATCAAAGCTGAGAGTGAAGACTCAGGCAGTGCGACGCCTTAGAACCAAGGTGAAGTCGCTAGAGCAAGTGATCTCCCAAATGAAGGAAGAAAATGAGGCAATTGAAGAAACCACCTTCCTGAAGAAAATTGGTCAGCTTCCACCTAAGCAGAAGGCTGCCATTATTCAGTGTTTTGAGGCTGCGACACGAAAATCTCCAAAGGGGATGCGGTATAACCCTGAATGGCTCCTTGAATGCATCATTATGCGCATAAAGAGCCCACGGCTCTATGAGCATATACGTAGAGAAAAAAATCTTGGCGCTACCAAGTCGCAGCTGCCTCAAAAAGTACATGAAGCAGTACGAGAGCACGTTTGGTTTTAATCGCAATGTGCTTTCAGGAATTGCCAAAAAAACTGAAAAAATGACTGAATTTGAGTGTCACGGTGGACTCATCATCGATGAGATGAAGTTGGCTGAGAATTTTGCTGTGAAAGGTGGCTCGGGTAAAATTGACGGCTTCGTCGACCTGGGTCCTTTCACTCCTGAGCCCGAAAAAACAGTTGCATGCGACCACGGTTTGGTGATCCTTTTCCAGCCACTTTCAGGGTCGTGGCACCAGATTCTTGGTGTATTTGCATCCCGGGGAAATGTGAAAGCACCACTGCTTTCGAAGATCATTCTAGAAGCCACTCTTCTTGCCGAGAATGCTGGCCTCAGGGTGGACTACGTAACTTGTGACGGAGCGTCATGGAATCGTGCGATGTGGCGGCAGTTCGGCATTTCTGGGTCTGCAACTGCAATTAAGCCGTCTGCGGCTCACCCAGTTGGAGATAACAGGCGTCTATTTTTTTTCTCAGACTTCCCGCACCTAGTGAAGTGCATCCGGAATGGCTTCATAAAGACAGGATATAAGACGCCGCGTGGTCATGTAGATGTGACGCCAATTAAAATAGCCCATGAACTAGACAAATGTGCAACTACGCTCAAGGTGATGCCCAAAATCACAGATGTGCATGTACACCCAAACAATTTTGAAAAAATGAAGGTTAACCTTGCTTTCCATCTTTTCAGCCTAGAAGTTCTCCGGGGCCTTTTTTTCTACAAACGTCAGATGTAAAGCAGTGTTCCTGCAGTGACCAGACAGAGAAGTTTGTTGATTTCATGCACAAATTAATCGACGTGATGACGTCAAGAGTGCCATCAGGTGCCCTGAAACCCAATTCAAAGGAAGCACAGCTGTTGAATGACACCTTAGAGTACATAAACAAGTGGGAAGCATGCACAGAACCATCCAAGGGAGGTTTTCTTTCACCTGGCACAGGAGAAGGGCTGCGTGTAAGCTTGAAGGCTACGTTGGAGCTACTGGAATACCTGGCAAAGCAGGTAGGCTTCAAGTACCTCTTGACATCCCGTCTCAGCCAAGACCCGCTGGAGAAGCTTTTTGGGGTAATAAGGCAGTTCTCGGGGTGCAACGATCACCCGACGTCAGCACAGTTCCTAACAACTGTGAACTGCCTCGCTTTCTATAACTTGGTGAAACCTCCCGACTCCGGAAACACAGCAGGCGGCACACTCGTATCATTGGTCGGACCAAATGAGGTACCGAGTAATGTGGACAATTTAATAGATGCCAGCAAATTGGAAGATGCATCAAGTGTACTTGATGCATCTTCAGAAGTGACGGACCACATCTATCCGCAGCAGACCAGTGATGCAAGGTTGGTCTACTACTTGGCTGGATATGTCGCTAGGCGCAAGGTCCTGACAACAAAGTGCCAAGATTGCTTCCAGTTACTGCTGACATCAGCGGAGCAAGCAGACAAGGGTATTTCATCTTTTACATCATTCTGTGATCGAGGCGGGCTGCTCTACCCTTCAAGAGAACTGTTTTCGTTTATTGAAGCCTTGGAGGACACCTTCACATTATGGTTTAGTTGGAATAAGCTTCACAAGGACAGCCTCTCAGAAATGGTGCACCACTTGCTAAATGTGCCGCAAGTAGGTTGTGAGACACACAAGAAGGATTTGACCAGCAACCTAGTCAAGTTCTTTATCATGACAAGACTTTATTTTTACACTAATTCACTTAACAAGGAGAGGACGTCAACAAGAGAAAAGAGGAAGCACTTGAAGCTTCGACGAACGACGTGAGAGGAGGCCAGAAGAGACAGAACAGTCTGAGTTTTTTTATCGCTTTTTTCTAATAATTCCTTATTTGGAACACGAGTTGAGCTAATAAACATTTGGCGAATGTTTAATGTTGGCGTTGTTTCACCATATTAATTGTGGCAAAAATAAAGGCTCACGTCAAGATGGATAGTAGGCTGGTTAATTTGCATTCATATTTAAAAACGCTTTAGGGAGCAAACATGTTATAATGAAATTGCAAAGAAATAGTAAGGAACTCAAGAACTTGTTCTTGGGCGAGTTGGTGCCTGAGTTTGCTAAACATGTATGCTCCTCTGTCTTTTTTTTCGTGTTTTTAGCTTTGCGCCAAAATTAACAAGTTTGGCAAGTAGTAAGAAGGTAACTTTTGCAGTGTCGCTATACATGTTAGTCGCAGTGCATGCCATAAAGAAAAGGACACGGGAGTCTGGAGGTTTGTGTTACACTGGGTGCACAAAAAAAAAAGAGGGGAAAGACAAAATTGTTTAGGCAATCAGCGACTTCTTTTACCCAACGACTCAACTACAAATGCGTTAGTTACTTGTGGAAAGTGCCAGCGCAAGTAAAAACTAATGATGCTAACGCAAAATTCATAAAAACCCACGGCTACCACGGCTACGCCAGCAGCGCGCCGACGTGAAAGCGGGTGCGAGCGCCACCTAGGCCGTGAATCACCGCGGCGCACGCAGGCGACGGCTTCCTGATCACACTTCTCCTTCTAGCCACTGTAGTAGTGGCCAGATACTGCCCCAGGGTGGCCAGTCCTTCTCTGGTGAGGGAGTGCGTTCTCGGCGGTGTTTGCCGGTGAGGCCGCACCCCAGGCCTCTTAATGCAGTTCGATCAACACGCGGATTTATTTTTTTTTAATCCGGTTGGGAACTGCGCGGTACCGGGATTTGAACCACGGACCTCTTGCATGCGACGCGGATGCTCTAACCACTATGCTATCGCTGCAGCCCTCTACACCTTTCTAAAATTATCTACAACCGGGTTACAAAAAGACCTGGCGAAGCTATTATTTAACAGCGATGCGCACAGATGGCTAGAAACTGGTACACCGCGATTATCAACCAGGCTTATTGTGGTGTCGTTTTTAGGCTTCATTACGGTCCAGAAACGCTTAGGATTTGTCTTTAACAATAACGGTAGAGTTGACTGAAAAAAGGTACGTTTTGCAGTTTGAAGGGCCTTGGTGTAAGATGCGGCTGCTAATTTGTAGGCTGACCAGCGTTGCGGCCCAGTAGATTTCTTGGCAGTACGATAGAGCCTGGCTTTCTTGTTAGACAATCGTTTCAAATAACGGGTAAACCAGGGAGCGTTAGTATTACTATAAACGCGCCGCAACGGTATATGTTTGTTGATTAATTGATAGACCTGTTGTTTGAAAGAATTCCATATGTAATCAACGCTTAGTTCTCTATAACGTGGCAGTAAGCTATCAAGAAAAATACAAAGCACCGTATTAATAGCTTCGAAGTTGGCTCTATTGTAGTCCCTGATGCTTTTTATGCGCTTCTGTTTTCTTGTAGCAGGAAGGGAAAGAGCGAACTGCAATACGTCATGGTCGCTCAAGCCGGGGATGTGTGTTATTGACGAAATAATATCTGGGGCAGATGACAGGACGAGATCAAGCAAAGACGATGATTTCGGTGTTACACGGGTTGGCTGATCGACAAGCTGGGATAAGTTAAAAAGGGAGCAAACGTCGAGAAACGATGATGCATCAGCAGATGCAGGTTCGACTAAAGGAATGGAGTGCAGCCATTGAATATTGGGATAATTAAAGTCACCAACCAAAACAATTTCTACTCCGGGATATCGTACCACAATTTGATTCAAACTATCATGAAGACCTTCACGAAAACCGGTAGCAACGGATGGAGACCGATAAGCGGCGCCAAGAATAATCTTATAATTGAACGTTAAGCAGCACCAGATAATTTCAAGGTCTGTAGTTACAGAGACAGCAAAAGATTTTAGCTGGTCACTGATTGCGATTAGTACACCACCACTTGTCCTGTCACTGCGATCACGTCGATATACCACAAAATTTTTGTCACACTGAAATAACTCATCCACCGATATTTTGCTCGTGAGCCAAGTCTCCGTCAGTACGACGATATCGGCTTCAGAATCATTGATTAATGCGATAAGTCTATCCTTCTTTTGATATAGGCTACGGATGTTAGTATACAGAACAGAAACATTGCGCGTACGGCCACTACCCCTCACACTATCCTAGCTACCGTTGGGCTGAATATACACACGTCCCGAACGCGTCGACCTCGGTGATGTAGAGCCAGACGGAACATCCGGAGAGGCAACCGCAGGAAGAGAGGAAACAACTGCACTAACTTCAAGAACAGAATCTGCATCTGCACAGTACCGGTAGTGTTTCCCGTCTGCAATAAGCTTGTTGTGGTGCAGTTTGTACAAAGTTTTCAAGCCTTTGCCGAAGTCAAGCAGCTTTTTACGTGCAATGCGCGTAGAAAGAGAGAAATCTTCTCTTATGTTAAAATCTGTGTTAGTTAGCAAGGATCTTTTTGCATGAATCAGTTCTTTAGTTTTGAAAGAAGAAAATTTAACAACAATGAGACGGTTTTTGTCAACTGAATACTGGCCTATCCGATGTGCACGCGCAATGTCGGTTGCAGGAATTTGCAGCTGCAGTATCTCAGAAGAAAACGAGATAATCTGGCCTTCAGATTCCTGCCAGCTTTCTTTAGGACTGTCTTTAATTCCGAAAAACAGCAAGTTATCTCGCCTCGATTGATCTTCTGCCGCATCAAGCTTTGCGCGTAACGTGGTTATTTCTTCACGCAGACGGCACCTTGGAACATCAGCACCAGCCTGATCTAGCTGGCAGAGCTCAAGACTGGCAGCCTGCTTTTCAACGGCTTCTAGGCGGGTGCTGATATTCGCAACAGTAGATACCATCGATTCATGGCCACGTTTTAGTTCGTCAATCGCCTTTGCCATGCTGGATTGATTAGATTCAATCCTTATACAGCGCTCGTTGGTTTCCTTAACTAATTTCAGTAATTCGTCTGGCATCCCGGGATTTTGCTCGATGTCCCCGCATATCACCAAAAACAATGCACAAAAAGGTTCAAGAACGGCTCCTGGGCATGGAACCACGACAATAAAATGGTTGTCAGACTTGTAGGATTTACAGGTCAGAAAGGAAGGATGACTGACTGAGGATGAGTGTGGACATACACGAATCTAATTAGACTGTTTGAGCTAGAGCTTGCTAAGACGTGTGACAAGTCATCCCGGAAAAGAAGGCACAAACGTAAAAGTTGGTGGGATGAAGAAGTTAAGAGAGCCATAGCAAAACGTCAGGAAGCCTCTAGGGAACACAGACATGCTAAGCAGCGGGGTGAACCGACAGATGATGTTGAAAGAAAATGGGAAACCTTTCTAAGCTGTAGAAGGGATGCATCCCTTCTGATCAATGAAAAGATTAGAAGAAAAGGAACTCAGTGGCTGGCAGAAGTACATAAAAAAGATAGAAATGCAGCTGCGAAATTTTGGAGCCATCTAAACTCCCTAAGAAATGAGACGAGCCTAGAGCAGAGGTTTATAACTACAGCCCAAGGTGCTAGGCTAGAAGGGGACGAAGCTATTGAATATATAAGAACAAGGGTGACAGAAAAATTTCAACAAAAAAGTGCTTTATGCACCACAATAGACAAGGACGAACCAAGTGGTGCAATGGCTCTATTTTCACAACGTGAGTGGGAAAGGGGGAAAGGGCTGAGAAAAGGGTTCCTAGTAGTACATCAACAGGCCCAGATGGCATTCCAATTATGCTGATAAAGACATTAGGTCCAAAGTCTAAGCAGGCTTTGAGAGAGGCAGTGAGCAAACT
The DNA here is from genome assembly GCF_043290135.1 of Rhipicephalus microplus. NCBI lineage: Eukaryota > Metazoa > Arthropoda > Arachnida > Ixodida > Ixodidae > Rhipicephalus > Rhipicephalus microplus. Next base: position 29,000,219 of record NW_027464586.1, read on the forward strand.
AATAATCGATGGTGAAGTTCCCGATGGATGGGAACTTAGCAGGATGAGCATGATCTATAAAGGAAAGGGGGACAAAGCTGACATAAACAACCACCGTCCCATAACACTTACATCAGTGGTCTACAGGCTGGCGATGCAGATTATAAAGGAAAGACTGCAGGCATGAATAGAGGATGAGGGGGTGCTGGGGGAACTGGACAATGGGTTTCGGAGACACAGGAGGCTGGAAGACAATCTGTTCTCACTGACGCAGTGCATAGAAATAGCAGAAAAGGAACACAGGCCCCTGTGGCTAGAATTTTTGGATATCAAGGGAGCATACGATAGCGTGGTTCAAGAGGAATTGTGGGGAATACTGGACGCACTAGGCGTGGAACATGTAGTCACTAATCGTTTAAAGGATATCTATAAAGGTAACAAGGTAGTTATGAAGTGGGAAAAACAGGTATCCAAGCCTGCAGAGGTAAAACGGGGGCTTAGGCAGGGGTGCCCCCTGTCACCCTTATTATTCATGATGTACCTACAAGGATTAGAGGCAAAATTAGACGGAAGTGGACTGGGCTTCAACCTCTCTTTATTCAAACAAGGAAAACTTATTGATCAGGCACTACCAGCATTAATGTACGCAGAGGATATAGTGCTAATGGCCAACAACAAGGAAGATTTGCCGAGATTGATGGACATCTGCGGTAATGAGGCAGATAGGTTAGATTCTAGATTCAGTAAGGAAAAATCAGCAGTCATGATTTTCAATGACAACGAAGGTAGTGAGCTTAGAATACAGGAGGTCACGCTAGAGATAACAGATAAATACAAATATCTGGGCGTATGGATAAGCAATGGGACCGAGTACCTGAGAATATACGTGACGACTAAAGGTAACGGGAATGCAGCAGTGATGAAAAATAGGGCACTGTGGAATTACAATAGGTGTGATGTTGTGAGAGGAATATGGAAAGGGGTCATGGTTCCTGGGTTGACGTTCGGCAATGCGGTCTTGTGCATGAGATCAGAAGTTCAAGCAAGATTAGAAATTAAGCAACGTGGAATAGGTAGGCTTGCTTTAGGAGCTCACGGGAATACACCAAATCAGGGAGTACAAGGTGATATGAGATGGACATCATTTGAGGGCAGGGAAGCTAGCAGCAAGATAAAATTTGAGAAGCGATTGATAGAAATGGGGGAGGAGCGTTGGGCTGGGAAGGTTTTCAGCTACTTGTACATGAAGAATGTCGATACAAAATGAAGGAAGCGAACCAGGAAATTGACTGGTAAAATACTTAGAAAACAGCAGGTGGCCAAACCAAAAAGAACTATCGGATAAGAAGAAAGTGAAGGAAACGGAGACTGACATGTAGAGAATGGGCATGATTAAGAAGTCCGCACTAGAGATCTATCGAACCTTTAAGCAGGAAATTGCCAAGGAAAGGATCTATGATAATACTCGGGGTAGTTCCCTACTGTTTGAGGCCAGGGCGGGAGTACTGCGAACCAAGACATATCGGGCCAAATACGAAGGGGTAGACACAGTATGCAGTGCGTGTGGAGAGGAAGAAGAAACTGCCGAACACTTGATAATGTTCTGTAAAGGGCTTCACCCTACAGTTCAGGATGATGGCGCTGAGTTTTTCAAAGCACTGGGGTTTAGGGACCGAGAGGGCAAAATAGACTTTAAGCAGGTAGACTTAACTAGAAGGAGGTTATCTGATTGGTTGCTAAAGTCAAGGCACGAGTGAAAATTAAACCCTTCACTGCAAAGTACGTATCCTCAAGTTAACTATTTAAGGAAAAAATATAAATCTAGTTTTTGGTTCATTAAGTATTACGGCTAGGTGGCGCTAGCCACCGCCCGATCTAAAAGGTACAGCCAAATCTATCCATCCATCCATCGCATTTCTGCTTCAAACACCTAGAGTGGATGTACTAAACTCTCTCGCCACTCACCCTATTGCACTTTCTTGTAGAGGCGTCTTCGTCGGGGCCAAGTTTTCTTTTAAATTGATCAAATACTACATGTTTGCGTACCACTACACATAAAAAACATTTTATTCTTCTAGTGAGTAGTTTTTCTTAAACATGTGCTGCATCATCAACTTTTTGTAATAGTTTTTGCTCCAGCTGACTCGATGTCAGTAGCAGCCTATCGACATCATTATCCTCATTTCAAAGTTTGTGGCGGCCAACGGTTGCGACGGCAGGTAACTAGGTGTTCTGTGAGGTAACGGCTTGCGGTACGTTCGGATGTGTCTCGGACTGTTTCGTTTCGCTGTAAATATTTCGAGCCTCTGCCGACCGACACATTCTTTCTCATTCTGTTTATTTTAACTCGTTCAAATGCTTTCGCGAAGGGAATTTGAGCGACTTTCGGGGAACAAAGGGACCGTTGAAGCTTTGATTGGATGAACACCCGTTGCAAGCCCGGGCCGGTCAGTAGAAACCACTTCAGTTTTTTTAAGGATGGTTGCTTGCGGGGCTAGTTGGTTTATTTCAAGATATGTAGTTTTTTTTGTCAATGACTGCGTAGGCGTCACCGGTGGCAGCGCATTGGAGTATTAAACTTTAAAATTGTTGAACGTCTCAATCTGTAACCGGGAAAACGTGCGTTACGTGCATGGCTTCACGTGGGAACGAGTCGCTGACTCTATAGTTAATTCTGAAATTCTATCACCAGGTAACACCAACCAGGCTGTGCGATAAAAGAAGGCAAATAAATCACCGTCGCCTCGCATGCGTCTTCTTAGCTAGCCCATATATTAAGGCAAAAAACCTACTAGTTAATAGTTTACTGCAGTCGCGTTTGAGAAACATCACATAATTTTGGATCTGGTTTTGATATAGTGTGACAAAGGAAGCGTCACATAAATGATAAATACTTCTTTTTATGCCACAGCCTCCTGGCCCACCTGACATGGAAGCAAATGTGTACAATGGGCAAGGAACCTGCTACATGACATGCCTCGTGAAGAAGCAGCCCTGAGTGATATACGTGTTATGAGGTACCACTACATATATGCATAAAATACTGCTGTTTACTAATTACCTGAGTTTATTTGTTTACTTTAGAACTTTTCATGCATTGATTATGCATTGATTTCATGCATTGATATCTGGTGATGTTACTTGCTTTTCCAGACTGCCATGCAATGACAGGGTGACTACCCCCGAATGTCCACTCTGCAAGCAGGTTGAAACATCTGCATGTCCACTACAACAGGTCATCTCTAACCTCCCACATGTAATGCTGTTTTTGTGAATGTTTTACCGCGCATATCGTGGAGAGCTGCTTTAGATTGACTACAAGCATTGCCTGCCTACGGTGGCATGCAATCTACACTTCAATAATGTTGAAACTGTAACACTATTAGTTAGATTGTGCGGCGCTGCTGAGCTCAACAACACACTGTTTGATCCCAGCCACTGTAGCCATATTTCGATGGGGGTGAAGCGCTAAGACGCTTGTGTGCTTAAGTGTTTGTTCGATTCGCCTGCACCACATGATCCAATTTACCAAGTGCTGCACCTCGCCATTCCTTTTACTGGCGCAGCAATGGCATCTTCTAAATCTTGCCATTCATTTCAAAAAGCGCAGGAGAGGTACAGCACCAAAACTATTTCATGACTTTCCTGTATCTTCTGCTCTGACGGTGCTGGTTTGGTGCAGCCGCTCGCACAGCTTAACAAACAACATAGCATTAGACGTAGGTGCTGTACCCACCCCTATAAATGCGGCGTGTTTTGCCAAGATGTTTGCACCTCATTAAATTAAGTGAACAAAAATAAGGATTCCACCTTGTCGGCACCTTGTCATTCACTTGTGGTGCCGCACCGCTGAACTCCTGCCGCACAAGTTCTGAACTTCTTGTGCACAGCTGTGAACCAGTTCGGATTGGTGCAGGTGAACTAAACTGACCCTTAAAATATGGAAGCTTGAAAATATGAAAAATATGTTAACATAAGCGGTCAAAGCAAATGTTTCGACAAGCATTCTTGTCTCCTATGAGGCTACAATGTCATTTGTTTGAGCCCCTGGAAGCCAGAATCAATCTAAATTTGCCCACTACTGTACGACTCACGATCACTTCATAGTTGACATGTGAATCGTCGGAAATTATTAATTGCACTACATAATGAACACACCCAGAGTGATGGGCATTAACAGGCTTTCCGACATTTAGTTGTGACTTGCAACAGTTTACCAACAACACCCAGAACTGTTTTGTCTTAACTGTGTTTAGCTCATACAAGTTTACAAAAAGATGCACCAAAGCTCATAAGACTACACTCAATTGCTTTAGCTTTGCACATATGTTCAATGGGCTCTTAAAATAATAAATCATAAAAGTGATGAGCAGTTGCGGCACAGCTTCCTCAAAGATGTGAATGCTGGCATGAAGAGCAAGATTGTGTTCATTGCATGTGGTACTGTTTTTTTTTTTTAAACGTTCCAAATTTCTTTGTGCACCTCTGCTTCTGTTTAAATTAAGTTGTCATAACTGTTGTGTCTTCCACTGCGTAGTGAAATTCTGTGCACTACGGTCATGAAAAAAATCTAGGAAATCGCACAGGTCGTTGAAACATACATGATCTTCACTTATCTACAGCCTTACTGCAAGATAGTACGTATTTTAAGTCCTAACCTCTAAGAGTAGCAGGGAGAAAACAACTTCATTTTCAAGCACAAGTATACTGAAAAAGTAAACACAATAACAAGTGTGTAATAAATGTGACCTTTATTGATCCAGTATTCGGACAGATTCACATCATGTGCAACCAATGGATTTCAGGAGTACTTGCTTGCGAGAGAGAACTCAAGTTCTATGGATATGTCTATGCAAAAAAAAAAGATTGTGCTCAGGGCTGAGGAGATAGTGTTATGTAAGAGTACCAACAAAGATGTACAGACAACAAAATTGTACAATGCACACCTGACGCTTATTTTCTTAGAATTGGGCCTTTTCGATCTGTAAGCACACACCTCATAAGTGTCCCTTTAGCATACATGTTCGCTGCATACTTAGCAGACTAGTCATTACCTGCGACGAGAAATTGTAGCTGTGGTAACTGTGCAACTTAACTCTAACAATAAATGTAGCAAGCCTGAAATATTTCTAGGCCCATCCCCTAAATACATAATACCAATGATATGGGCTCACGGCTGAGTATTAAAACTAGTGCCTACTCTTTCGACACGACGCGACATTGCAGAATTGTGAAGTACTCAATGTAGCATTGCAGAGCGAGAAAGATTCAGAAATGCACGCATCCCCAATTGCTTATTTTACGAATTTAGCAAAACTACATTGCTCTAACTGCGCGAGCTATCTATCGGCTATGTGCAAGTTTTCTTCCCGATTCCACATCATGCATTCGCTTCAATATCAACACTAGGGGGCAAGCGCCGCATCTGGCGGCAGAATCAGACCCTTGTCCTGAAGCCACGCTATTAAACTCGAGTGCCGCAACACAATGAGAGCGACGTTCATTCAGCGATTTCGATGTTCACTTATATGCATATGCTTGTTAGCTTTCAAGAGTCTTTACTCATCGGTTGAAAGCTTCCGATATGTATGACTTGTTTTGTTCGGACCTGACCGTATACATTAATTGTACCGGCTTGGACACGCAATAAACGATGCAAACCTTACTTGGTTGACGTTGTTTTTGCCAGTCGAGGCCAGCTAGGTCCCCTGGCGATAATTACAGACGCAAAACGCGATTGGGCAACGAAAAAAAAACAAACAAAGAAAGCAAGCAGCGCGAATCAGCCGTGGGCCCCCCCACCTGCCGCAAAAAAATGCGTCTGTTTATTGATGATGATAATACTACAAGCGCCATCTCGCCTCGCGGTATTGCAGTTCAGTACGCCGCTGCTACGTATTTGCATGTTATTTTGGTACAACAACCCAAAGTTACAGTTTCCGTTTTCTGAACAGGTGGGTGTTCTGTGGCTTTGTTGCCTTTCAGCCATTCCTTCACGTGTTTCCTCATAGGTGGGTTGTGCGCCGCAGCTGCTGCGTCTACGTGCAAAATTTCATATTCGGACATTGGTGTGCGAGGAAGCTTTCGAATTCTTTGTTGCGAGTGCTGCGTCTCGCAATGTCGCGGAACCGAAAACCGCTGACGCTTGAAGAAAAGCTTCGCATGATCGAGGAGGCGGAGAAGCGGAGCGGAGCAACAAAGGCGAGCATTGCCCGCGACCTGAACATTTCTGAGTCCTCGCTGAAAACGATCCTCCCAAAGAAGGACAGCATCCTACTAAATGCGGCAAAGTTCGGCCTGAACAAGAACGCCACGAAAGGTGGCAAATATGCTGCCATGGAGGCGGCCTTCGTTGAGTGGTTGCGTCAGGCCCGCAGTTCAGAAATTGCCCTGGATGGCGCAATGTTGAAGGAGAAGGCGGAGACAGTTGCATTGCGCTGCGGCATTGATGACTTTAAAGCCTCCAATGGCTGGTTGGATCGCTTTAAAAAACGCAGTGGAGTTGTGTACAGCCGCTGCTGTGGAGAGAGCTCGTCAGTCAGCTCCGACACTGTCGAAAAGTGGACTGCATTGCTGCCGGAATCGATACGGCAATACAAGCCGTTCAACGTGTTCAACGCGGACGAAACTGGATTATTTTATAATATGCAGCCAGAGCAGACATTAACATTCAAAGAAGAGAGCTGTCACGGGGGTAAGCGAAGCAAAGAGCGTCTTACTGTATTACTTTGCACTAATGAAGACTGCTCAGAAAATCTTCCTGCCCTCGTGATCGGCAAGTTTGCGAAGCCGCGATGCTTCAAGCAACCGGAAAGCCTGGATGATGGCTGCTATGTTTTCAACATATCTGCAGCAGCTGGACTCAAAAATGGGGGCTAAAAACAGAAAGATTCTTCTTCTGCTTGACAATGCACCATGCCATCCATTAGATACGTCGCATTTGAGAAATGTGAAAGTTACATTTCTGCCCCCCAACTGCACTAGCCAGCTGCAGCCACTTGACGCTGGCATCATCAAGTGCATGAAGCAGAAATATCGGAAGTTTCTGGTGAAGTGTTGGATGGCGGGCATGGATTGCAAGCAGCTGGATAAGAAGTTCTGTGCTTGATGCAATGTACTACATTGCAAGTGCATCGGACGCAATCACGCCAGAAACCATTGTCAACTGCTTCAGGCAATGCGGCTTTAATAGAAGTGGTGCTTGTTCTACCAGTGAAGCTGCAGTGCCTGTTGACGACGAATCAGAGTTTGGCAACCTGGAGCTGCCTGGATCCTTTGCAGACTATGTTGGTGCTGACGACGACGTTGCAGTGTGCGGTGCAGTGTCGCTGGATGACATTATCGAAACTGTGCGTCCTGACACTGCAGGAACTTCCGACGAGGAAGAGATGAATGACACTGCAGAGGCTAGTGCGTCCGTTCCGACGTACGCGGACGTATTGTGCTACGTCGACAACGAAGAAAGCTGATGCATCGTGGCTGGGCAAACTCGCAGAAAAAAATCAGATTTTCTTAAAAAGTGAGAATAAAGATTTGTTCAGACCTCTGATAAAATGCGTGGTTGTCATTTTTTCAAGTAATTTAATCTACCTTCATCGGAGCAGCGTAGATTTGTGCCGCAGACTTACGCATTTTGTGACAACTGTTGTGGGGCAACAACGACCATTAGTGAGTGCCTATATTCTTGGTTTTTCGATTATACGACGCCCGTATTATACGACGATTTTGCGTGGTCCCCTGAAAGTCGTATAATCGAAGTTTCACTTTATAGTAGTTGCCACAAGCAAAATTATATATTATGCGAAGAAAAAATACCTGCGTTACGGAAGAATCCATGAAGCTGCTTTTAGAGATGCATGCAACATTTACTCAGCTTTCTGAATAAACTAATAATCTAACAAACGTTTATTTTTATATTCTCTATCTTGTGATCCCAATTTTTCTGAATTCAATACACTACCGTAGTGCTCAAGTGGTCCGAAGTATAGTGTACTATATCTGAAGTAACACGCCTTCACTGAATTCGGCGGCGAGTTTGTGGGAGCCCCGGCGAAAGATGCCGCCGAGTGCAGCCCGCACGCCGAAGGCGGGCATGAATCAAGGAGGAAACGCACGCGCCGAGAATGTCATTATTTTTCTAGACCCGAGGTTTTACCTAGATGGATGGATGTATCCGGCTTTGTCCTTTAGTTCAGGCTGCGGCTCACGCAGGCTAGCCATAAAGTAAAGTGCTAACGCTATGTGATGAAGGATTGAATCTAACCCGCGCCTTGATAGTAGCCACTGATCAGTCAGCCTCCTCCAGGTTATTTCTACCTGTCTAAGGTCTATTTTGCTTTCACTGTGCCTAAAACCCAATGATTTGAAAAATTACGCGTTAATATCTTGAACTGTAGGGTGAAGCCCTTTGCAGAACATTACCAAATGTTCAGTCGTTTCCTCCTCCTCTGCACACGCACTACATAACGTGTCGGTGCCTTCGTATTTGGCTCAGTACGTCTTGGTTCGCAATACTCCAGTTCTGGCCTCGACCAGCAGAGAACTACCCCGAGAATTATCGTAGATCTTTTACAATGTCCTGCTTGAAAGTTCGGTAGGTCTCCAGTGATGATTTCGTAAGCACTCCAATCTTCCACATGTCTCTCTTTTATTCCTTCACCTTCTTCCTAACCGATATTTCCTTTTGGCTTGGTATTCTGCTGTTGTCGAAACACTTGCTTGACAATTTTCGAATTCACTTCCTCTATTTAGTATCAACATTCATGTACAAGAAGCTGAAAACTTTCCTAGCCCAACACTCCTCTTCCAGTTTTCTCAATCGCTTGTCAAATTCTATCTTCCTGCTAGCTTCCTTGCACTCGAACAATTTCCATCTCATGCCACCCTGTATTCCCTGTTTTAAGGTATTCCTGTGTGCTCCTTAAGGGGAGATGTGGGTCAAAAAAGTCTACTTTTTTTAAAAGTTACCGATTTTTTATTTTCACCTGTTTTGATAATATTAGTACCTCTACTGTTATGAAAAAAATAATACAGGTCGAGACTTAACTGGAAATGCTTTAAAACTTCATCTAAAGAGCACAAAGTGCCTGTTAAAAGGTCGAAAGTGTGCAGTCTTCGAGCACCTTGCCGCCGATAATGCGCCGCCGCTAGCCATTGTTGATCGCATGAATCGAAGAGTCGAGCCTCACTCTTCACATAACAATAGTTTCTCTCGCTGATGCAGCGCAAGAAATAATAAAAAGAATCACTGTTCTGTGCGTTTTTCGAGTGCCGCGACTGGCTTATCACATGGTACGAATCGGGGACCGCCATTGGCCGCTGCGCGCCTGTATGTGCTGTGAAACCTATTTGCAGGGTCCATGTCATGTCGAGCAGCGCAGCTGAACAATGCTTTTCTCGTGTAATTATCTCCGTTATGAATGAAAAAAGGCATTGCTCGCAAGTGAAAGCCGTTGTGCGGCGAGCTCTGTAGGAATAGGCTACGAGCCGCTGGTCCAATTTGCGGCAGTTGTTGGCTTGCAAAAGCCAATGCATCAAAGTCGTTCACACCCGTCAGCTGGAAAGTTCGTGATACGGCAATGGATGACACCAGCGCCAATCTTGAGAGGTCGAAAGAGCTCACAGTGAGAGAACTTAGCAGGGACGACATTGCCATTATGTACAACGGTATGTGGCACAAACATGGCTGCAAAATGGCACAACACTGGAATTAGTTTGGATTTCGCAGTCCTGTCGAACTTCCTAGCTTGCAGTTGGCACAAGGCTATGCGAGATGGAGCGGAAGTTCGGCAAGCGTTTCATGGCCCTGTCTGTGAGCGAAATGTCTGTGAGGAGTCTGCTCGAAAATGCCGAGAAGGACAAACTCACGGTGCTGGCGTATTTTAGTCGCAGTGGCCACTACAAGAAGGATTGTTCTTTTTGGTGTGCAAATTTCATCTGATTTAATAATATCTTTCATAAATAAAAACTCAATTTTAACTTTAAAACTAGTTTTTCTCAAAACACAAATTTTGCCATTTTTTCCAATGTGCCCCTCCTTTTTCGGGCGCTTCTAGTACTGTGATCTGCATGAAATTTTGCCCAAATTTTTTTCAAAGTATGACGAATGCAATTATCTGGTTTAAATTTCAATATTTTATGGTATAGTAAAAAAATTGTATGCATATCTTTACTAGAGAAGGTGAAATATGGACTTTTTACGTCTATTATGTTTCACACGTACTACATATTTTGTATGTGCTTTCTAATTAGTTATTCGCACTCTACACTTTATTTGAAGCATTATAAATTATGAATGGCAAGAAATTACAGAATTTTAGGGATGAAAGAGGGGGGGGGGGGGCAAAAAGGTTAAGGTTTTCACTTTGTCATGTTACAGAGCTAAAAGTGTGTAACTTGCAAGAAAACTAATTATATATTTGAAATCGGCATAAAAAGTTCCACAAACAGCTCAAGTTTCATTGCTCTAGGGTGAATATTAAGGAAAAAATGTCTTCGAGTAGCATCTCCCCTTAAGGGGGCAGACTGGTCTTAGACATTTTTTGTTTATTTCTTCAGTGATTTTGATAAAACTGCACAGGGTTATACAGTTTTTTCTGCTGATTTCAAATATGTAATTAGTTTTCCTGTAACTCACTTTGTTGCTGAGATAACTTATGTTCACTCCCTATTGTTTAAGGCCACCATAGAAAAAAAAGTGCTTAATTAAAAGTGATATTTAGGATATGCCAACATAGACTAACGACTATAGAGTGAAAGTATGGAAGAGTTTTTTGTTTTTAGACCTTTATTGGTTATTTTGCAGCAAAATGAACTATACATTTTCAAAAGTAGTTGGAATTGTGTTACAATTTTGATTAGTAATTAATTAAACAGGCATGTGCTCTAAATTTTGCTCCCATACTTGCATTCTACACACATACAGGTTTCCACTGCAAATAGAAATATTGCTGTACCTGCTCTAGCTGCAGAGATATTGAGGCCTCAAAATTGAATAGTTACAAATTTACGTTTTTGAGAAAAATGGAAAAAACTGAAAACGCACAGTTTCTTCAAAAAGCAACGATCATGGTGCGCATGTTTAGCAATCCTCACGAAGGCGCTCATAAATTTGTAGTAGAGCTTTAGACAAAGGGGCTGGCAAATTATAAAGAAGCCTCAAAGTCGGTTCCCCATTTTTTTTGCAGGTTCTGCATGTTAACAGCACCAAGAATCTGGACAGTTAAAATGACATTACAAAAAAATTACTACTTCTTGGTGCGTGAAAATTTGCAGAGAGATAGAAAAATACTTGCAAAAACCAAATATGTCAATTTTAAAAAATGAATATTTTTGTCACTTTTTGGTCCCAAAGAGCAGTCTGCCCCCTTAAGCAAGTCTGCCTATGCCACATTGTTTAGTTTCCAATCTTAACTTCTGATCTCATGCACAAGACTGCACTGCCGAACCCAGGACCATGACACCTTTCCAAATCCACTTCACAACATCATACCTATTGTAGTTCCACAATGCCCTATTTTTCATTACAGGTGCATTTCTGTTACCCTTAGTCATTACATATCTTTCATGCTCCCTTAGGTACTCAGCCCCATTGTTTATCCATACGCCCAAATATTTACCCATTGCTTGTAGCATTACTTCCTGTATCTTATGCTCATTGCCTTCATTATCATTAAAAAACATGAATGCGAATTTTCCAGACTGAACATAATTTAACTTATCTTCCTCATTACTGCAGCTGTTATTAATCCCTCCAGATGTTCTTTGTTGTCAGCTATTAATACTATATCATCTGCATACATCAATTCTGGTAATGACTGTTCAATGTGTTTTCCTTGCTTGGCAAAAGAGAGACAAGCCGAGTTTACTCCCCTCTAATTTGGCTTCTAGTCCCTGGAGATACAGCATAAATAACGAAGGTGACAAAGGACATCCATGTCGAAGCCTCCGTTGTATCTCTACAGGTTCAGATACGTGTTCCTTTAATTTGATAACTACCTTGTTACTTATATATATATCTTTTAGAAGATTAGTTATTCCATCTTCCACATTTATGTGCCCAGTATTCCCCACAAGTCTTTTTGAATCACACTATCGTAAGCTCCCTTGATATCTAGACATGCCACCCACAGGTACCTGTGTTCTTTTTCCGCTAATTCAATACACTGCATCAATTACCCACAGGTACCTGTGTTCTTTTCCCGCTAATTCAATACACTGCATCAATTAAAACAGATTGTCCTCCAACCTCCTTCATTTATGGAAACCATTTTGTAGTTCTCCCAGCACACCCTCATTCTCCACCCACGTTTGTAGTCCTTCCTTAACTATCTGCATCACCAGCCTGTAAACTACTGATGTCACTGTTATCAGACGGTAGTTATTTATATCGGCTTTGTACCCCTTTCCTTTATAGATCATGCTCATCCTGCTTAGTTTCCACCAATTGGGAGCTTCACCACCCATTACTGCTTTGCTTGCTGCCTCTCTTATTAATGTGTTCTTAGTGTTTGGTCCTAGTTTTTTTATTAGCATAACTGGAATGCCGTCAGGGCCTGTTGATGTGCTATTAGAAACTCTCCTCCCTTTCCCACTTTCATTGTCCCAGTAGAGCCACTGCGCTAATTGGTTCATTTTCATTCGGTATGGTGCATGCAGCGGTTCCTTAGTGTTTAAATTTTTCTGTCATCCTTGTTCTTATATATTCCATTGCCTCATCCCTGACAGACGTTTGACATTGGAGTGGGAAACACGTATATTGCATCTCCGAGGGAGAGCGGCGGCGCTAGCCATCATGTCTCTGACCAACGGCTCCCTTTGAGAAGCATGTATTTGAACGGCCATCGAAAGCAAGAACGGAGGACCTGCCAATGCTCCTTTACTTTTTTTTTTTCAATGAAAAATGGTGAATGAAAACACGGGGCACCCTGCAGCTAAATTCGGGTGCTGCGTCGCAGTGTGGCGTTGAGCAGCAAGCTTGGCGCATCGGGGATGGTTTGGCACAGGATGGCGCAGGTAAACAAGTCATGTGCCCGATGGCAGAAATGGTGCAGCTATTCCGCCCTGCATAAAGTAACCAAGTTGGTATTTCAAGCAAGTAGGCTAGTTGGTATTTCACTGCAAACCTAGCAGTGCTATGTGTTCTTCGCCATAAGCATTCGCCCTTGTCTTTTCAATGCAATCCCACATTCATCTTTCGAAACCGGTTCGCCCAACCAGGCTTATATTAATGACACAAAAGACAAGCCTTACACTTAACCACATTTAATCATCAAAGTAACACATATTCAAATCACAAATAAATACGGTGGAGCACACTCATTTCACAATTGGTGCTACTACACTCATTACTGCAAGCACCTCGTGAACATGGGAGATTTTCCTAGAGAGCTTGTTGCCACAATCATCCGCATCTGACACACTTCAAGAGAGACACCAGCTTAAAAAGATAATATAATTAAAACCGCATGTAATAAACAATTCTACCTACATAACAACTGAGCTACACAGCTTTTTAAATGGTTTGCAGGCAACAGCTAGCACAAAAGACAAGCCTTACACTTAACCACATTTAATCATCAAAGTAACACATATTCAAATCACAAATAAATACGGTGGAGCACACTCATTTCACAATTGGTGCTACTACACTCATTACTGCAAGCACCTCGTGAACATGGGAGATTTTCCTAGAGAGCTTGTTGCCACAATCATCCGCATCTGACACACTTCAAGAGAGACACCAGCTTAAAAAGATAATATAATTAAAACCGCATGTAATAAACAATTCTACCTACATAACAACTGAGCTACACAGCTTTTTAAATGGTTTGCAGGCAACAGCTAGCCCTCAACAATAGTGCATGCCAGCATATCAGTTCACTTATACACGGAACTACTGTTATGTACCTTGCTCACAACATTGAAAAGTTCACCAAATAATGTTGATAATTCCTGCTTGAAACAGTACAATGATAGTGACGAAATATTGTATGGCACAAATACCTGCAAAAGTACAAAAACATAGAAAGAAACAACAGACTTTTGACAAATAGCAAACAATGCAACCATCATTGATCTAACAGAGCCAACAGAGTAAGATAAAGCACTGTGAGATAGAAACACCCACACGTACCGCAGCAGTACAGCAATGTGCAGCAGCAGCATTAGTCGGCAACTGATGACTGTGGTGTGTGCAAAATTAGTGTCACAATGCCATGTCTCCAAAGTTGCAAGCAGAGGCTCAGTTTTGATGGCATCTCTAGAGAATGCACAACCAAAATTTACGAGGCATTACTATTGGTTTCACATTTACTGCTGCATACCTGCCAAGTACAAGGAATATGAATCCGGGAGATTCTGGAAGCAGAAACGGAGGGAGGTGAGAGCCAATTACCACCCTATCCCGTCACTTTCCCTCAGAAACACAAACAATGCAGGTAAAGTTTCTCAACTATGTGCGTTTAAATCAACCATGCGTTCATACAATGTACAAGGGGAAGTGACACGCATTACACGTTTATCCAGATAGTGCCAGAGCACTCATTCCTTCAAGGTGCTGGCAGATGAAAGTTCTCATCTTCTACTTCCTTGGTGACAGCAGTCAACTGCTACCTGAGGCGAGCGGGAGAACCAATTCAAAGTTAACTGTTGAAAATGCATCGACATAAGGAGCATTTCACAATATGGACCTAAGGAGCTTGTTGCTGGGTGATATACTGGATAATTATTGTGGAGCACGTTACTTATGTCGGGGTGCGCATATTCTCGATATATGCTGTGCTATGCTCGGTTATGCTATGCAATGGGGCTCTTTTAGCTTTTCTTTATTTCCTGCCCTATTCGCAAGCTTACTTGTAGGCCTTGTTTAGTGTGTCGTGCAAGTGATTTCTTGCAACTGATGTTTCCTTTGGGTTGCTTAAGTGATGAATGTAGATATCTTAAAAACATGCCTTGCTGGGCCATAGTCCTATAACTTCGAAGCGCAATATCGATGAGGCCCGGAATGAAAATTGAAAGATACATGTTCCTTTCTGTCCTCGTTCATGTTGAGCTTCCAGGTTTTAAAATGTACTCATTGTTGTTGATGCAGGTCCTAATCTGGCATGCTGGCCACTCCCAAACTATAACCATTTCCGCAATCGTCCACTCCTTCTTTGTTTGGATTGAAGGAGGGGGCACACAAGCGCTGAAGAAATCAGTTGTAGCCATAAAGAAGACGAGTGCGCCGCTCGAAACGTTGGCCCCTGTATGTGCCCTCTGTTTTATAAACTGGTGAGAAAAAAGATTGCTAAGCAGCGATGGAGGCACAACTTAGACCAGTGGCAGGCCATCAGAAAGAAATCTCGTCATTGAAGTACTTGTGGTAGGCCGTTCTGAAAGATGAGAAAAAGGTTGCTCAGGGGCTCTTGAATGGAAATACAACTAGAAGATGCCATCGTGCATGTGCGACAGCCTCCTGCAAAGTGAGTGCCTCACACAGAAGAGCCAACCAAGGAAAAAAAGATGAGAGGCCCTTGTGGGATGGCATCTCTGTGAGCTCTAAGCATTGCATCAATGATCGCCTCTGAAAGCGACTCACCTTTTGCAATGCATGCCATGCAAACCGAAAGACAATGAAATCGCCACCATTACATGCCATGCCAATCATCACACACGCGATATCACGAAGTATCTATTACTCATTTTCCCCATATGTTTACTACTTGACTAGAAAATGATGTAGATCAACATAGAACAATGACAACTACTGTATTCACTTGAAAATAATGAACACTTATTCCCAAATAAAACGAGTCCAACATTACCTGAAGAGTTGAAACGGCTACAAATTTGCTGCACTGACAAGAGCCTCCAGTCAGGGAGGTCTACTATGCTGTCATTACTATCACACAATAACGATAAATGCCAAAAGAAAGCATTTTGTTGCCTGCTGATGTCACATTACATTACATGTGGTCACCACCTCAAAAAAATGTCAGCTCTGCACACGGCTTCCATTGTCCCTCCTGCAGAGAATTCACATAAGTGTCTCATCCAAGAGGGCATACTCACGTCTGCGACGTCGAGTGATTCTGGAGTGCTTCAGATAGTTGACATTCTCACAGTGACTCGTCTGTGCAGCTGGTTTGAGTTAGGAAATGTTCTGGCTGATTTTTCCATGGACTCTGACATTGCTGAGAAAAAGCATTTACGAATAACGGAGGGCTCAGATAGCTGGCTCATTCTAACAAGACAGACACAAGAAAGAAGTTTGCACGCCCTGTCTCTTTGGCATGAACAGTCATAATGGAATCACAGAAACGTCCTTCACAGGTGAAAGGCGGCTGTGCTGCAGTTCTCTGAGTGGAGCTCATTTGTGTGTGTGTGCTTGCAGCCATATGTGATGAGTGGCCATTTGAGTCGTAGCTTCAAGCATGACATGCCACTAGCTCACGTCTTGGGAACCACTGTTCTGGAACCGCTATGGGAGCTTCCATCTCTGTCTCGATGGCAAACCTGACCATGGAGTACATAGAAGAGAAAGCACTCAGCTCTTTCTCCTCGCGACCCAAGCTTTTTCTGTGTTATATGGACGAT
Organism: Rhipicephalus microplus; assembly: GCF_043290135.1. Taxonomy (NCBI): domain Eukaryota; kingdom Metazoa; phylum Arthropoda; class Arachnida; order Ixodida; family Ixodidae; genus Rhipicephalus; species Rhipicephalus microplus. The sequence goes on from NW_027464586.1 coordinate 29,016,776, forward strand.
CGCTTTTGCGTCATTAAGACGGCTGAAGTTGAAAACTTCAGACAACACCTACATTCTGCGCACCCAGCCATACAATTCACGACTGAGTGTGAAAGCTATTACTGCCTGCCCTTTCTTGACGTCAAGGTGGCAAGAAAGCGCAACGGCCTGGAGTTCTCTGTTTATAGGAAGCCAACACACACTGGCCGCTACCTTCGATTCGATTCTTCCCACCCCGCCTGCCACAAGGCCTCGGTTGTGACCACGCTACTCGTGAGAGCTAGGAACTTATGCTCTAATTACACCGAGCGAAAGAAAGACGAGGCCCACATAATTGCTGACCTCAGAAAAAACGGATGCGCAAAAAAAAAACTTCAAGTCACCACCCACCGCGCAGAGCAACAGAGGATACGAAAATCGCAATCAACCTTAATTGGCAGCCCCCCGAAACGCGTACCGGTTCCATATGTTCAGAGAACCAGCGAGATGTTGGCGTGGATCTTCAGGAAGGAAGGGGTTCGCATCGCGCACGTGCCTGCGTGTACGCTGGGCCGCCTACTCCCCCACCCGAAAGACCAGCCAATAATAGACAGCAGCCCCGGTGTCGTTTACAAAATTCCGTGCGCCGAGTGCCCCTCGTCATATATCGGCGAGACGAAAAACCTACCGGAACGACTGAATCAACACGCCAACGATGTGCGGAAGTTCTACAAAGAGCGTAGCGCACTCGCCGAACATGCTGAGACGTTGGATCACAAAATAAATTTCGAAGCGATGGCAATCCTTGAAAGCGAGCCGTACTGGAGGAGAAGGTTCTTACTCGAGTTGTGGCACATACAGAGGACAGCCCATAATATCAACCGCTCTCTCCGAACCCTTCCCCCAGTGTATTCACACGGACTGCACTCCTTGGCAAAACGAGAGAGAGAGGGGGGGGGTCATTAGCCACTCCGTGAGTGCTTTGAAGATGCCGCTGCTACGTAGCCTCTGCAGTCACTCTTGTGGAAGGAAGGAACCAAGTCAGTTCCCAAATGTCGGGTTTCTTCAAAACTTCTGGTCGAAGTCTAAATCATCTCCCAGTTATGAATTTGCCAACCCCTTTGCTGCCGTCGCTAACCAACATTTTGCCGCACTGCAAAGCTTGCATTGGTGTTCTGTGTCAATCAACGTTGTTAAGGACGAAGGAACTGAATTCACTTATTTGAAAAGCTTCAATGATATTAAGGATGACTGGATCTTAATGGCGTGCAAGAATTGATTGAGTGATATGTGGGGTTTAACCTCGCGAAACCACGATATGACTATGAGAAACGCCGTTGTGGTGGACTACAGAAATTTTCATCACCTGGGATTTTTTGACGTGCACCCAAATCTGAGCACACGGCCCTGCAGTATTTTCGCCTGGAAAATGCAGCCACTGCAGCCGGGATACGATCCCGCAACCTGCGGGTCAGCAGCTGAGTACCTTAGCCACTAGACCACCCGGGCGGGGCAGCGTGCAAGAAGCAGGACAAGTTTATGGACTGTTTCCATGCGAAAAAAGTGCGTCAACTTGCAGTTCACATATTGTTTTTCATTATACTGTGAGTGAATCATTATGCTAGTGTTTGTAATGATTTCCGAGTCCTGAAATGGTTTAATTTAGGCCTTACAATTGCACATTTTGTATTTCAAATTATCAATATATTTAACTATCTCGCGATTCCCTTCAAGTTCAATATATCCGGGATCAACTGTATTTGAATGTACTAGAAATTTCCCATTCCGTGAAGTTGAATTGTGCTTGTCCATTCTTCCTTTTAATCATCAACATAGTGTTTTCTTTCTTTAACTTCATAAAAAAAAACATTCCAATGCATATTTATTTCAAAACCACAAAAATTTGGTGAGCTTTAGATTGAAGAGCACATTATATTCAAATAAATATAGTATCTTTACGAATGATGATCTCACTAATCATTATACAAGCATTTAAAAGAGCTGTGTGTAGTTTTACAACAGAGCAGTCAATACAATAAAAAAAATTGCAAGTTTGACAGCACGCAGAGAAAAAAGTCAATCACAAGAGACAAGAACAGACTGTCCAGAGGACAATAATGTGGACATTCCCTAACCGCCATGTCGGAATCACTTTGTAGCATGTGAGGCTGCCACACAACAATGTCTAGAGACTCAAAATTGTGCCTACCCTCAATAACAGACAATCAATGTCACCTCCTGCTCACAGCCGAAGTCACGCACGACTGGTTCATACGTTCTTTCAGACAACACTAACCACAAAGACACCATTGCACAATGCATTACTTGTGTTATTTGGCCTACTTTTTCTATCCTCTTCAAATGCTGGTGCTACAAAGTGGCCCTGTTGGAGGTGCCTCAAAACGAGCACTCTCATTAAAATGGCAAAGTGAAAGACCTGACCTGAACCACTGCTGTGACAGGTAAATCAGTAGTAAAAACAAATTCCACCATAGGTTCTTCAAAACACCGTCCATGGCAAGAAAACCTTTTCACTGCATGGTATGAGAAATATCTGCGAACAGGCTCGAGCCTACACTTCAACAACTGGAATTGTCTTCTTCGATGCTAGAACGGTTCAAATCAAAGAACTTGATCTGCAAACATCTTGAAAACTCAGTTATACCTAGTGGAGATGATATTCAGTTCTAGCCTTGAATAACACAGTTGTTGAAACGTCAGTTCATGCACACAAGCCTTCATTAGACTTTTTCATTACAAGTTTACATCTTCCTCTTCCTGCGGTTTTTTGATTTTTCATCTCCACTGTACAGTGCAGAATTTTCCCATGATCATTGGTTTCAGAAGAGGTACAGCTAACCTCAGCTGGGGCTTTGTTGTCGACTACTAATCAACACGAAGCACAGCAATAAGCAAAAGATGAAGCTACTAAAGAACAGCTTAACAGTACAACAGAAGGTGGACACCGTCCTATTTTTGAGTGGGTGAATGAATGCCTGTGCCACTAACAAATGCCAGACACCAGCGCAATCAAAAGCTGGCACAGGAAGGCATAATGAACAGCTCGAACACACCATCTCGGGGCTGGTGACACTGCTTTATCAAATATAACGAGCTTGGAATGAGCTTTCGCATTTGCCTTCACTACAAACCAACGAGTCATTTCCTTGAATAGAGCAAGCGAAAAAAATGACCATACTTGCACCAGCAAAAATCTGCTGTCATGCTGCAGAATCCTCTAAAGGGCTAGTAAACAGGCCCCGGCTTAACTTCTTACACCCCGCAAACAAGCTCGCCAATTCGTAAAGTAGACTGCGGCGATCACATTTTCCGAATACGTATTACAGCGCTCCGCACCACGCAGACTCTCCGTTTGGAAAAACTTTCCCTGTGTCTGTTTCCTTCTGCAGACCAATCCTCCTCGTATGCGCGCAGTAGCAAAAGCTTTCCCATGCTCACCGTTATGTACCACAGAGCTCGTTGATTGCTCCTTTGCACTACAAACGGCACCCTGGCCCAGAATTGACAGAGTTTCGGCTGTGCCTTCATTTTCTTGTACTGCCCTCTGCCGTTTCGTAGAGCCCGACTACCGGAAGCAGCGGTATTGCCAGAAAGAAAGCCTGCCAAATAAAGAGGCGTCTCGCATACTTTACCGCTCGAGAATAGATGCTTCTTAATATCCCCATGTCCCTATGACACGCACTCACGCTGGGGATGCCCTGCTCGGTTGCAGGCTGCACACCGATGAAGTATATGAAGTATTGCTGTTGCCATGTCATGTTCCCAAAATGGGCAGAATCACAACGACGGGCTCATCTTTCTCATCCTTATGGCAGAAAAAGGTTGCAAGGGATCGAAAAAACTTGAAGTCCGCTGAAACGGATGTTCTAACCCCTGTAACTTTCTTATTATACAACACATTCACAAAAGTTTTGCCGCAGCATGGTGACATAGCAAAAGTGTGCATATTTCTCTTCATAACAATTTTTGGACTTCTGGGTTGTTTACTGGCCCTTTAAAGGCTGTGTGTGCAAAGCCAGACACAAAAGAGAATTCAAGACACTACAGACGCCAACTTGTCTGATGTGTGCATGCTCTGTCCTTGCGAATGAATACGTACTGACTAGCTCCGCTCTCTGAATGCTAACACGAATGAAATCAGGCTCAGAAAATTCAGCATTTTAGCTGCTTGAAAACTTGACAAGTCACTATCTTTTAGGTTGAGGAAATGATTAGAGGGGAGAGCCTTTGACCTCATGAAGAACCCTCAGACGTCGTCGAAGAGGCCCCTGGGTGGTGACGAGTAGGCGTGTTCAGTCCCCCGCGGTACTGTATAGCCGGCCAAGGGCTCGACTCCACGCAGCAACTCGGTGCGAGCACTCTCATCCGAGCCAGAACGGGTCAGGGCACCTGTAAGAACATTTGCTCTCCATGCAACGTGTTCCATGTCATGACGTCCAGTGCAAATGCATTACTAAGTACTGCAGACAGTCATGACACCACAATGAGCAAGCAGCAGATGACTCTCTTCCAAAGTGAATGGACCATGCCAATGCGTGTGGAACAACAAGGTAGACACTGCATCAGCGGCCTCAAAATAAAGTTGTAAACGCTAGCTTTTTGCACATCTGTGTCTGACTGGAGGACGTAGCTGAAGAGGGGAATAAGAAGAGAGATAAATGCTCTTTCCTACAAGCCTAATATGGCAGCATCCTGTTGTGCTGTCGTGAAGCTATAATTCCTTTTAAACATAGTTTAGAATTGGCTTAGGGATCCTCTGAAACTTTTTTTCAGTAATTTGACTTCAAAGTACTACAAAAATATTCGAGAAATACAATTGAACCTTTTTATAGGAGGCATGTTCTGGGCAGCAATTCTTGTCTCTTATATGAAATGTCTGTTATAAACAGGGTACCTGGCATGAGTTTTCTTGTCAACCCGTATTTTACTGTGGGCACGTTGGTGTCTCTTATACCCGTTTGCCTCTCACATCAGTGTCTCTTATAAAGGGGTTCGACTGTATTCTAAAATTACTTACCTTGATTTGCACTCACACTTTATTATTCAAATTCAATTTGCATCCAAAATCTTGCTATTCGCACAGCTCCATTATCGTTCTTGTGTGCATCACTGATCTAAGTTGCAAGAGAGCTGTCAAATAATTTCACTTGCCAACTGAATAAAAAAAAGCTTGTAACGCAGAGAAGATGAAAATGCTGTGACTTATACATACGTTTATAGCCTCTCACATCACTAAAACAGATCATCCCGTAACAATAAGAAGATAGCCCAGAAGGCAAGTATAAGGTTTTGACTAGGGCAAGCAGTAAATTTTAGGTTCTAAAAAAATAGTGATTTAATAAAATAACTTTGAACTGAATTCGTATTGTCTATTTCGAGTATTACACAGAAAAATTGGCATAGTTGTCCTAGCCCAACTAGCCTGCACAATATTTCTCTTTAATTGGGACAAGGCCTGAGCAAATGACATTATTCTTGGTTCAAAAGAAGTGGGCACAACTTTGAATAGTAGCAATATTTCATTTTTGGTAGAATGCAAGTGATAATCCGTACAACATGATACGTTTTAAAATTACCAGTACATGGAGCAAATAAGCGAGTAGACCAAGATTTTAAAGCAAAAAAAAAAAATGACAAGGCGATGTGTGAATACTATGTTCATTTAACCTTTAATTGCTACTTCATGGCACAGTATATTTTCTCTGGACAAGTGTTTTCACACCCTAGCACCCCTTAACTGCAGTCAAACCCCCTTTACAGGGGTTATATCACATACATTTGTTTGTTCATTTTGAATGCTTTGCAATTTCCAGTAATCTAAATTCAAATGGAAGCAATTCAAATACTGTAATACCTGTTCGAATATTCTTACAAGCCCAGTAAGGGTTGCGATTCCCGCTCCCAAGAACTCGGGAAGCTATGTGAATCGGAATGCCATCTTGCCAGAGAAATGCCCTACTGAAATAGGCTGAATGGGTGTGCAAACTAGTCATGCACAACCTCTCACTTTGGTGTAGAAAGCAGTGTAGTGGGCAAACCTGGCGGAGCCTTGGGATGAGAACACCACAATAACGAAAGAAGTTGCACCGGTAGTTCGTTGTCGGAACTGCGGCTCTAAAACCTCATTTAATTTTTGCACTACTGGATCCTGTGGCAGTATGCAGCTGGATTGCAAAGTCATCACTGAGCCTGAGGTGATTGCATATTTGGGTATGTGAGGTTCCTATCACCCCCTGTAAAGACGTTTGTGCCTCATGGCACACGTGTCTCATGGATAGGTCGCATTTATTTAATCACTGAGCAGTAGGTGTCGCAGCGCTCGCATGGGTTCACTATCCTCATCATGATTGGCGCAGTAGCGCCAGCAGTTCTGCCCTCCAGCGAGGCTAGGTGACTGCAAACTAAAGATCCGGGAGTCTCTCTTGGCGGCTGGCGTGGATGGTCGTCTCCTGATGGGATGCGCGGGATACGACAACCCCAGGTAGTGTTCTCTGAATCCCTCGCAGTGAGTTGAACATCGGCGACAGCATCTTCACGTTACCTTGTGTTGTCATATTTGAGTATATTGAAATATTTATGAGATTTTTGTGAGCATGTCAATAGTGACGTATTTGACTCGGCTGGTGACGCTGTCGTTTTGTAAATGTGGTTGAATAGTACACAATGTTTGGTTTGCCCGACTGCATCTTCTATGCCCTTTCGTTTCCAGAGTGTGTCTCGCCTTCGCGAGATCCCACAGTTGTTAAGTGGATTCGTTACGATTCACTAGCTCTCAGTGACAAAAAAAAAAGGTCTTCTTGGTGACAGCACCTTAGAGTACTTTGTAACTGTTGTTTCATTCCGTGTACACATTGACGCAGTCTATAATGCGTCATTTTATAGTCGTTTACGCACTGTTAGGAACAAGTACCCGTGGTCGTGGCACTGGACGACCTTTACTTTATTAGGGCTAACTCCGCATTCCTGCTTCCTTCTTCTCTTTCTCGACGCCTGTCGCACCTCTCCTAAAGCCCACGCCCCACTTCTTTATTTTCAACATCCTTTGAGACAGAGGGAATGCATGGCACAATCTATGCTGCCCCTTACATGTAAAACTCAGTTGTACATGTAGGTATGTACTCAGTTGTACATGCGGCACATAGTATGTCCCGGCTGGTTCAGCACGTGGTCAGTTGCCAAACGCACGGAGCAGTCTCCGACCGCGTCGTCTCATCCATGATGCAGTTACGTCATTCGGGCAGGTGTTCTTGTAAAGTCAGCATTTCTGACACCAACCTGAGATGAAGCCTGCTAATCACAACACGTAAATGAGGCGCACACTTCCATCTCTGTCGTTTCCATCTCAGTGCGCTGTTGCAGCTGTACTGCACACTCAGGTTCTCCTGTAGACTGTGTACGGCAGCATTTTGGAGTCTTCTCCATGAAGGGCCCAAAAGCTGCTGTGACGTTTCATGCTGTGCCTCGAACCTTGCGCATCTTGCTTTTTCACGGCTCCGCATGAATATTCTTGATGAGAAGCTTCCACGGTTGGCTCACATGGTATTGGTTCTGCTTCGGCTCCCTTTTCAGGACCTTCAGCTACCTTTTCAGGGGCACAAGCAATGTTTTCACCTTCATTTTTAGGCCACCATTGCCTTGTTTTGTCACACAATCATCCAGTTTTTTCAAGCTGAGTGGAACACTGTCCTGATGTCCAAACTTTTGATTCACTGGCAAAGGCACTACGAGAAACACCGGACTTCTAGCTTCACCGCCAAGAAGATCGATGGGGCCACCGTTGCTGGTGGAAGGGCTGTCGGTGGGCTCTTCTTTTGGGCTGAACATCTGCTCTTGTTCGACCTTTTCCGCACGACCATCCTTGAAGTAGGTTCTGATGACTTTGTCGTACTGTTGCAGCAGTACTTGTTCCTGAAATCGGTTATGGTGCATTTTCAGTTGATGTGCTGCAAGCTCTTGGTTGTCGCTCCCGGTAGAGAAACCAGGCTCCTGGAGTATTAAGAGAACTCCATAACGACCAGCTTGCCTGCTCAGCCAGCGTTCAAGCCTTTCGAGGTGTGGATAGTCTTCCACTTTACTTGGCCTCATGCTTGCAATATCGATCATGTCGAAGTGCCACATAGCCAATTCCTTACCCTAAATGTTAGTCGACATGAGGAGGGCACAAGTTGCAATACGTGCATGGTACAAGGTTCTTCCCTGCACAGTACACCCGAAAGATGTTTCAACCGCAGTGATTTCCTGGTTGAGGCGATCAATCCTTCCTATTGCAATCTTCCAGTAAGCGTCTGAGCCAATCAAGATGCTGATATTGTCTGGGTGCCAAGTCTCAGGGTCGTACAGATAGATCTGCCGCATCGTGTCCCCTGTCGCGCAACAGCTCTAGAAAGTCAGGATCCGGTGGCGGACTAGTCACGGAGCATACGCCGGGTAGCTGTAGTGCTTCCAACGTAACTTTTCTGCCATTGAATCGACTCCTCAGCGTGACAGAAACGCAGTGACAGCGCAAATTATGCCGTGGTTCAGCATTCCCGAACGTTACCAACGACAGCTCTTTATGCTGATGGCTCTGCATTGAAGTTTCCTTGCAACACCGATGTGAATGAATGAACAGTGGCTGCCACTGTCTAGCATTACACGAACTAGGAATCATCGTGGTCCACTCTTCACCCAAACGCGACCAGTCTGAAGCAGTACAGACGTCGCTCCTGTGTCGCTGGTCGAGGCCGTGGTTAGTGTCAGTGAAGAAGTACCAGATGTATCAAGCTGTCGCTCCTGTGTCGCTGGTCGAGGCCGTGGTCAGTGTCAGTGAAGAAGTACCAGATGTATCAAGCTGGGTGGTCAATCAAGTAGAAGTAGTCATTGCGATGACACGTGACAATTCGCAGAGGATCGTTATATGTCAATGTCGGCACTTGTCGCGCGTGAGATTATGCGAAATGGGGCAGAATTGAGCGACGTGATTGCGCGTTCCGCACCTGAAGCAGCAGCGGGCGCTGCAAAACCTGAATCTTTTCTCTTCGACCGAAATGTCGGCTGAACATTGCGCGAGGCTGTGAGTTCTGCTGTTACACAGCACGCAAGAACGAGTACACTGCTGTGGAGATTCTGTCATAGTTAGTGCAGCTGCCAATGTCCTGTGCAGATCTTGTCGATGAGTACATTTGATCAAGCACATTGGTCGAGTGGTGGAAATGCGATGACTGTGCTTCTCGCTTTCTTTCTTCAAGCACCTTGACCTGGATTTTCAGAAAAGACAAGATGTCAATCGCCCTACTCGCTCTCGCATCTGCTAACGCGCGCTCAGATGAGGCGTCACCATCCTGGGTGCCCTCTTCTTTCTTCTTCTGTCGGTACAATATAGCTAAGTCTTCTGGTAAGTACCTTATCAGGACGCGATTGAGCATACTTCTCAGGTGACAGCGTACTTCTCAGGTGGTACACCCAGGCCTTCAAGTGCCCTGATGCAGAAACGTACATTGTCATGCAGCATCCGAAGCTTCTCCACTGTCTTGAAACAACGTACTGAAGACGGTTCAAGAAGTTGGTCAATGTATTCGTTCACCAGAAGTTCATGTCGACCGAAGCGCTCTTGCAATGTGCTCACGGCGACATCGTAGTTGTGGTCAGCCAGCCTGATGCCTTCGATTTCTCGCTTGACTGCTCCCATAAGGTATGTCACAAATATTTGAATTTCTCGATTGGTGGCAAGTCGTGGTCGCTGTGGAATGTTACGCTGTAGTGATCCCGGAATCCTCGCCACTGACGTATATCGCCGGAATATGTTAGTACTTGAAGCGTGGCCAATGCGACTGACTGCAACTTGGCGTACTAACTTGTTCTTGCGCTGGATGAGCAGATCCGATGTTGCTCAGGGTGACGGTTACCTGGTCGCCGTCCTGTCCTCTCATACATGGGTCACTGAGACGGGTCGATCGTTCTCGTTCGGACAGGAAGAACTGCATGACAGCGATCACGTACAGAATCTTGCCTTGCTAGTCGGTTGCACCCTCAATTTCTTTTTCGATACCTTCGTCTTCAGTGAGGTCGGAAGTGCTAAGAACAAGGACCCGTTTATGTCTCAGAACGACGATCTTTACTCCATCAGGGCTAGCTCCACGTTCCTACTTCCTTCTTCTCTTTCTCCACTCTGTACCGCCTTCCTCCAAGCCCAAGCCACACATCTTTATTTTCAACATCCTCCGAGGAGGTGGGAACACATGACAAAATCCATGCTGTCGCTAAAAACATGTACAGCATTTGTACCAGTGGTTCACCACGTCATCAGTTGCCAAACCCACGAAACAGGATCTGACCACTTTGTCCTGCTTCTAATGCAGCTCGAAGAGGTGTTCTTGTGCAGTCACCACGTCGACGACACCACTGTGAGATATAGCCTGCTAATACAACTCGCAATTGATGCGCGCGCTTCCATCTCCGTCGTTTCCATCTCGGTGCGGCGTTCCGACTGTACTGCACATTCAGGTTTTGCTGTAGGGTGTTTACCGCAGCGTTTTGCAGTCTTCTCTCTGAAGTGCCTCGATACATGCACAGACGTTTCTTGCTGTGACCCGAACCCTCGTCTTGTGCACTCCCTGCTCCGTAGCAATAAGCTTGCTACAACGCTTGCGCAGTTGGTTCGCACTGTGGTGATCCTGCTTCGGCTCCTTTTCCGGAACCCTCCGCTTCATTTTCAGAGGCACAAGCTACGTGTTCAACTTCACATTTAGGTGACTATCCCCTTGTTTTGCCAAACATCGTCTGGTACCTCGAAGCTGAGTGGAACAAAGTCCTAACATCCGACCTGTGCATGTAATGATGAGTACACGGCAAAAAATACAGTAGGACTGCTCGCTCTAACAAGTAGCTGATCGGATCGTTCATTGTTTATGGTTGGTAAGCTGTCAGCAGGTTCGCTGGCACTTATCATAAGTTGGCTCGTGACAGCACAGTGTCCATCATGGTCAATCTTCTCACCATTGCCACAGCATCCATCATCTCTTCGACTTCCTGTTGCTTTTTCAAGACTGGCAATCACTTGATCTTTTTTTGTCTCTTCGTTCTTGCTCCAACTCCAGAGTACTGCCAGACTCCTCCAATGGCTGCTCCCCTCTTGTCCAATTCACAGCGTGAAACGTTTGCTGTTGAGCATCTTCCATGAATGTTATCGTCTCTTCATCTTTGCCAAAAGTGGCCAGAAGCATCGAATTCTGAATTGATGGTTCCACACTGTCGCACGCTGTCACGCCCAATGCTATGTTATTTCCTTCAACTTCAATCAAACTGTTTTCACCTTCTGCTTGACTAGCAGAAAATCCGCTTTCGTACTTGGACCATGAGTCTTCGCAACCTGTAATGTCTTTCTCCATGCTTTCGACAATGGCACAGTCGTGCGTGATTTTATGGAAATCAACTCGGTTGTAGTTTTCATTTTCATGTCTGGCATAACAAAGCGCAGAATAGCTCGTGTCACATACATGACCAAACAGTTTGCATTCAAACAGGAAATACTGCCCCTCAGCGATTGCATACACGATCTTCTCACTGTAGCGTGCAGGATCCTTGACTTCCTGGTCAACTGCCTTGTCTTCAGTTACGTCGATAATCTGCTTGTCGAACTGGCAGAGCTGAGCTTCTCTTGTAATCAAAACAGTGACTTGTTTGTTCACCTCGCACGCTTCAGTGTCAGAGTCCCACAGTAGTCCTGACAGGAGCGTTATATTCCGTGAGACACTGGCCCTCACAGTCCCACGCACCTTCCGAAGAGGCTCGGTTGACGACATCGTCGCCCCGGAACGACCACTCCATAGTTTCGACTTAATGCACGGGATCCTTTTTTTCCTGGGCACAGGTAAGCCATGCACAGTTAGGTGAGGGAGAGTGTTAGCCCCACCCCAAGCTCCGGTCCATGGTGACAAAAAGGACAACATTGTAAATAATGATTGCATTGTAAAGCAAAAAAAAAGTGATAAAGGCAGGCCAAGTCAAATATGCAAAGTATGTACACAGTAGTTTTTGGCTACGTGCAGAATGATCACGTGTAAGACAGAGAAAACGACTAATTTGCCATTTATTTTTTCGATAACTGCATATAGTAAGCAGCAGTGAACCAAAACATGTTCTGAACAGTTCAGAATGGCACCTGTATTTAAGGGCACACAAAGCCAAGTGTAACCTTCATGTGATCACATGTGGTGGCCGAGGAAGTGCTTATCGCAAGGCTCCATTTTGCACTGATCCCACTCGAAAAAAAAAAAATGTTACACTCGTTAGCAAATCAGTGGTAATTAGGTGACAGCAAAGAATAGTAGAGTTATATATGACACGCGAAGATGCAATGGTGGGGCCTATTACATCTGTACTTGTCATTGCCCCTCCACGTGCGTCCACAGACTCACCATGTGGTGCATCGTTTCAGATGATGCATCATGGAGCTGTGCTACATGGCAAACTCCTCCTAGTAGTATGCACTTCAGGCCGCACAGGTCTTCCCGACAATGATGTGGCGAATCCCGCTGCCCGTGCTTCTCGCCTCCGGGCTGCTGCCCTTCTATTTCGCGAGTCAGGTCCTCAAAACTAGAGTCACCCACGCTACCTCAATATTCTGAATTATTGTCGCACTTCGCACCGACTTTACCCTGGCCCTGCACACAGTCTGGGGAAAGTGGACGAATGACTGCTACACTGCCTTCAGACAAGTGTATTTGTTTGAATCTAGGTCGACAGTTCTTTTTATATTTCTTTGCATCAAACTCCAGTATCAGCTTAGAGTCAGGGATTTTGAAAAAATGCACCATTTTTCATTGAGAAAAGTTGTGAACAATTAGCGTCAGCCAGACCCAGACGGTATTATGGCCGTTGGTAGCCAAGCCAACATATGCCTTGATTACAGATGTGAGGCTGCCATTTTTATCTTTGTTGTGAGTGTTGAGGCAAGCTGTTCGTGATTTCGAGTCGTGCTTCAAGTAGTCTGTGTGTAGCACAGCTCAAGGGCGCTAAATGGGCGGTGTCATTTTAATGCTACATTTAAAGGAAAAATTGTTCTAGCCACGAAGTCGTCGTCCAAAATTCAAACCAGGCAGTACTTTGAACTGGACGAGAAAAATGTGCATCGCTGGAGGGGCTGCAGTGCGGGATGGCAACCAGAGAACTTTGATTGTGCACTCTTTTATGAAGTGCGGCATATCCAATGCACTTGATGGCACCAAGGATTGGACCCTGTTTGAAGCCGGCGACGAGAGAAGCAGTGACAATGACTCACAATGAGCGCGGCATCTTTATGACGCAAATAACCAGAACTAGCATGTACTAGTGTACACAACAGTACTAGTGGCTGTGTGTTTCTAGAGATATTTGAATCATGAACCAACTGCTTTGTTTCATCTTCATGTACCATAAATGTTTTCCTTTTGGGAACGTTGTCATCGCTGTTTCGTACGGTCTACAATCGAGGTAAGATTTTTTTTGGTGCTGGGCTTCGAAGTTTTTGGGGTTCGCTTAGAATCAGGGTCAGCCTAGATTCGAGTAATTATGTACTTTCCTTAGTCCAGAGGTCGCCCAGCACCTCATACTGGAAATCTCTGGCACGGCTTGAATCTAAGCCGATACTGGAGTTTTATGCAAAGAAATTAAAAAAAAAACTATTGACTTAGATTCAAATAAATACATTTGTCTGAAGTCAATGTAGCAGTCATTCGTTCACTTTCAGGTGCTAGCCGACACCTTTCATGTTGTGGCTTCATGTCTTGCAACTCCACTCTCTTTCTTTCCCCCCTTTCAACTAGAGAGGCTTGGAAGGAGTACCTGCTCAGCTCTCTACCTTGGATGCACAACACTATTTGGTGACGCGTGCCCTGGGAAGCGACGATCTCCAAAGGAGTCCTGGACTAGGGACTGCCCCTCAAGTGCACAGGAACTCTCCAGTGCATTTCAGAATAAAAGTTAACCACCACTACCTTCAACAGTAGACAAGTATTTTGTACTTTGCACTTATGGCGAAGCGGTACAAGGTAGGGTACTATTGATACATGATGATACATGAGGATCTAATGCTGCAAAAACCAGGCTTGGCCAAAGAGTGCGAAGAAATCTAACTTTCAACAGAACAATAACATATTCATGATTAATAAATTATCAGTATCTCGTTATGGCAAACCTCAGATTAATGATCTTTTCAGAATAATGACTTTTTCGAAAATCCCCTTACAAATGCCTTCTGATTTAATGCTAAAATATTTCTCTAGAACGAATCTCAGAATACCGAATGTTTCGAAATAACGTATCCAATTTTAACCCCAATGCTTCAAATAACAAACACCAATTGTGAAAAAGTTACTCACGGCTGTAAAAATAATGCCAAGCTCCATACCCGCCTTATTTAAATGTCCGAGAGCCCCATCGCCATCGTCCCCGCCAGATACTTGTTTTTCACGTCAGGTTTCACCCCGTTGCCTTTGTTTTTGACGGCCAGCTTTACCTGCACGATTGTTACGTGCCTGTTTTCTGGCCTTTTGGTTGGTGGCTGATTGTTCAAGATGAGCTCCATAAGCAGCATGATAGGAATTGTACGACAGTGAAAAATGCTATGCGAGTGACCTGTGGGATGAAGTCCCCGATGATTACTCATGCATGCGTCACTAACGCTCAAACAACACGCAAGTGCAACGACGAAGCCTGCACGTGAGCGTATCTGACGACTGATACGATCCATACCACTTGTGGTGATGAGGAAACAGCGACGAGTGCGAAAACAACATTCAAACAGCACACAAACAGCACCCAAACAGCACACACGAACCAGCGTGAAGCATCGGTATTGAACACCATGCACACTCTTAAGAATTCGTCTTTTAGCAGAAGAGTTTCACACATCAGAATAGCTCCCATTATAACTCAAATAAGCGTGCACTGCTTATGTAATATTTCTTGTTTGTTTTTTCGTGCTTTATTAAAGCATAACGCGATCACGAATGTATACACAGCACAGGTAAGCGACTTGCGTGTTTGCATCTACGGTTTTTGCACCAATTTTAAATACTTTCACTATGACTTTTCAAAATAACGAATGATTTCTAGAGGTCCCTTGTAATTCGTTGTATCAAGATTTCACTGTAGTGGCCTAAAAACAAATCGCAGAGCAGTGTGTGAAAATGCTTATATCAAATAAATTTATAGTATTGCTAGCTGGAATGTGCTAAGTACGCATGCAGCATTTTTAATGGCATGATGAAGTAAAGAACAGGTCAGTAAGAGGGCACCACTTCCTCAGCAAAGCCCTTGCACCAAGGAGCATGTGTTATGGGAATGTTAAACTCGTAGCAGTAGCCTCAAAAGTGAGCCAGTGCCACAAGTTTCTAGAAGTTGCAACCTGCGAGGAATGTGTGTCAATGAGAAAATTTAAAAGGAAATGTGCGTTGACAAGAGGTTCTGTGCTAAGAAACACTGCTGGGTGAACTGGTATGTGTTCATGGTATGCCATAAGAAAACGCTTTATTCTAGAAGTCTGCAAATATTTGAACTTCAAATATTTTCCTTATAGTGCTTACTATTTCATTCAATTTGCACAAGAATCTTGACTATTTGAAGTACGCAAACTTCTCAAAGACAAAAACAGTCAACGTACAACAGACAGTGGCCCCTTCACAATTTTATATGCTTCACTCCATCATACATTAGTATTGCGGCAAGGCTGCCTTTCAGACCCTGCTATGATAGCCAATGTATCGACTATAGAAAACGCTGGTTCAAACATGGAGATGCACTGCGCCGCTACAGTGGCCCCTTCATATTCTTATTATTGCTGCATCAACGATCCGCCCGCTAAATCCTCTGACCACACTGCAGACTTGAAGCAACCTCATCGATGTTGAAGTGGACGACTCAATTGTTGCTGCTCTTGTGGACACAAGCGCCCACACATCAGAGCTTCGTCGCCGCCTAAAAAAAGGTATAACGCCGCCAAGTTAAAACCTTCTTTAGGCGGCAACTAAGCTCTAAATTCATCTCTGATATGTGGGGGTGTCCTCTCATCCAGGTCGCCGACAGTGAAACTTTTCCTGTGCTTGGGATGTGCTCTGCTTGTGTTACTATTTCTGACCGCTCCACCACTCTACTATTTGCTGTGCTACAAAAGTGCTACCACCACCTTATCCTCGGCATGGACTTTTTATCGGATTACTTCAGCTCAACCTCCCATGTTGCTAAGACGCTCCAGCAGCACCTACACTACGTTTGTGTGCAGTTCAGTACGTTCGGCTTGCTTCTCAAGCCGTTAAGTTTATAACCTTGAGCTCTTGCCCTCCTTTTCCCGATGACAACTAGGTGTTGGCTCCAATCGTTGAAATTTTGTTGGCCCGAAATGTTGCTGTTCCTCACATGGTTACAACGGTCATGAATATTTGAACATCTCTACCTATACTGAACTTCAGCTGGTGTGTGAAAGTTATCCCAGACAGCATGACTTTAGCCGTCTCTTCTCTTGTCGAACATTCTGTTTCTGCATTCATTGCAGACGCTCCATTCTCCTCTGTCCCATCTTCCTCACCGAGCTCAGCTGATGGAGACATTGACAAGATGATTATGCCTGACCTTGTTCCAGCACAGAGCCAATATACGGCATATCTTAGAATCCTTCCAGGACATCTTCGACTTTTACGACTGCCCTTTAGGTCAGGCGTCAGTTGCCACATGATCAACACCAGTGAAAACACCATACCAGTTCCGACGATGTCCTTATTGTGTGTCCCTTGTCGAGAGACAGGTAATACAGCATGAAGTTCATAAAATGTTTGTGAAAGATGTTGATGAGCCGCCCTGTAGTCCATGGGTATCACCAGTCCTGCTCGTAATAAGGAAGGAAGGCAGCTGGCACATCTACGTAGACAAGGTCAGAGGAAAGGACATCTATCCATTGCCAAGAATTGACGATGCTCTCGATTGCCTACACAGGTCTGCCTACTTTGCTCCTATTGACTTGAAATCAAGGTACTGGCAGATTTCTGTCGGTGAGCAAGATTGTGAAAAAATAGCATTTGCGACGCCGAACGGACTTATCCAGTTCGAAGTAATGCCATTTGGTTCATGCAACGCTACAGCTACATTTGAAAGAATAATAGACTCTATGCTTCGTTGGTACCAACAGCCCACATGCCTTTGCTATCTCGATGACGTCATCGTATCCACACCAGCGTTCGAAAGCCACCTTAGCCGCTTGTTAGCCATGAGTTTTGAAGCCCAGGTCTCCAAATGCCAATGAGCTCAACTCTTCCAAATTCCGTTTTGGCCGCCGAGAAGTCACTGTGCTCAACCACCTTGCCAGTGCTCAAGGTGTCTAACCTGATCCTGACAAAATTCTAGCCATTAAAGATTTTCGCATACCACATTTCACGAAAGATGAACGCAGCTTTGTCGGCCTATGTTCTTACGTTCAACATTTTGTCAAGAACTTCGCCGACATTGCCCGACCTTTCACACAACTCCTAATGAAGGATATGTCGTTTTTTTTAGGCCCCCAGCTAATGCATTTCGCAAACTTACGGCTTTGCTTACCTCCCTTCCCAATTAATCCCCGTCAGCCACTGTCTTTTGTGGGTCAGGTCATCTTTGTCAACGAGATGTCCCAACACCAATGCCTGTTGCTCACCAAAGTGGCACTTTTTTTAAAATTCAATACAAGGCCAGCTTTTTCAATGCAGTTGAGCACGAGGTCTACGCGAGTGTTGTGCTCCTCAAACGTACGTCCAAAAATTATGACATCGTCAAGGTAACACATGCACATATGCCATTTTAAACCACGCAATATAGAGTCCATAAATCTTTAAAAGTCTGTCGGTCAAAACGAATGCCGCCTTTTCTTTGTCAGCTGCGTGCATCGGAATTTGCCAGTATTTTGATCTCAGGTCAACAGATGAAAAGCAGGACGCGGAATGCCGGCAGTCTAGAGCGCCATCGATGCGCGGCAGTGGATAGACGTCTTTCTTGGTAACAGAATTCAGTCGGCGGTAGTAAACGGTAGTCAACGCAAAGTCTCCACGTACCATCTTTCTTCCTCACTAGAATGACGGGAGCAGCCCACGGACTTGCGGATTCCTGTATTATTCCCTTTTCCAGCATTTCTCGGACTTGCTCGTCGATGATCTTGCGCTCCGATGATGCCACTCGGTGAGGTTTTGCCTAATGGGATGCGCTGACTCGGTGTGTATCTGATGACGTATCCAAGACGCTGGGATTAAGGGCCTTTGGCTGTTTTTAGAAAAATCGAACACTTTCGAGTGCCTAGATAGAATGTCGAGCAATGACGTTCGCTTTGGTCAAGTGATTTGCTGACCATTTGTAGCAATTGGGCATCCTCTGAACCTTCTAAGTCTAAATGTTCATTTTGGCTTGTTGCATCAACAAGCGCAACCAGCGTCGTAGATGATTCGGGTCTAAATACTGCAAGTTCCATGCTGCCTGGCAAAACTGCAGGCTCCATGAAACTGTTCATTGTCCACACACCTGCCCGTCCATCAACGACTGGCACTATACAATGGGGAATGAGGATGTTCTTTTTAAGGCATGCCAAGGGAATCGGTTCGAGCGTTGTGCGAAACGTGCCACAGTTGTTACTGGAACATGTCATGGGAACACACACAGCAGAAAATGCAGGAACGACTTTGTCCACGGAGACGAAAAAAATGCACTCCTCTAGACAGGAATTTTCCAAGAGCGCCGTTGGGAAAGTTCCTTGTATAGAAAGGTGCCCCCTTCTGCAGTCTACAGTTGCCCCCCACTCACACAAGAAGTCGATACCCAAGATAACGTCATGTGTAGACCGCGAAATAACCGCAAACTCTGTGCAAAACACCTTGCCACACAGCGAGACGTCCACACTACAATATCCCACTGGACACAACATGTCACCACTTACAGCACGAAATGTCACCCCACGGTTCAGGCAAAACATCACTTTTGGTCCTAGCAGGCTCTTAAAATTTACACTCATCACCGAGGCTGTCGCGCCTGTATCCACAAGTGCCATAGTAGCCACTCCATCAACAACTACATGAACTTTGTTCTTCAACATAAACGCTGACGGGGGTATATCTGTAGATAGCACCTGTGATCTCGCGGCCTCACCCCCACTGGCCGCACCGACTAGTTATCCGGCGGCGGTGTCTGAGTGCGTCGCCGCGGCGATGGCGATCGGGGAGCACGTAGAGCTAGTGGTGGCGCCAAACTTCGATCAGAGGCCGGCGAGGGGTAGCGTGACCCGGTAAGTGCGCGTGGTTTTCGTGACGTGGGGAGCCGATGGTCGAAAGGTTGGTGAGACATGTACCAAGACTGTTGCCGATGTGGGTGGTGGTCACAAAAACGTGCGATGTGACCCGGGATGCCACAGTTGTAGCACACCAAAATTGGTCGAGGAGCACGTGGCTGCTCAGAGTAACGACTCCTCTCAGAAGGCATGGAATAGTGGTGCCACCCTTCAGGCGCACTGTAGGCAGTCGACATTGAGTAAACAGGCGGGCGAAAACTTCGTTCGTAGTTTGGAGGTGGTTTACGTGGGAATCCAGTCTGCTGTGTGCCTTGATATTCATAAGCGTCTGGTGCATTGATCGATGGTTGCCATGGTGGAAGAGAAACAGGAGTCCATACACGTTCTGGTTCGCTTGCGTAAGCATCCCAAAAATCGCTGGCGCGATGATAGGTCTGCTGACATCGAAGCAGCTCTTCTCTGACGATTCGCCGTATGGTGAAAGCAAGGTCGTTAGGCGGCACTGTTTCAACACTAGCCACAGTGGGGACATTGGAAAGGCTGCCGAATTTCGGAGAATTTCGTCGCATCTTGAGGGATTCAAAGGTACAACAGTGCTTCATCACGTCGGACACGGAGTTCAAGCAGTTTTTTCCAATTAAGAAATTGTACACGTCTTTGGCTATACCCTTGAGAACGTGTCCAACTTTGTCTTCTTCAGACTTACTTGCATTGATGATGTTGCACAGCTTCAAGATTTCTTCAATGTACGTCGTAGATGTTTCTCCTGGAAGCTGTGCCCTCTGAGACAATGTCTGCTCCGCGCATTTCTTCTTTGCGTCCGAATCACCGAAGCACTTCTGCACTTTTTCTACAACACGTTCCCAAGTCGTGTACATTTCCTCGTGGTTCTCGTACCACATGAGGGCGCTGTCAGTTAACGAGAATACAATATGATTGAGCTGTTTGTTCGAGTTCCAGCCATTGCTTCTGCTCACCCACTAGTAGTTCTTAAGCCACACGTCGATGTCTTCTCCTGAGGTCCTGCTGAAGTTTGGTGGCACTCTGTAGTATGGCACGGAACCCATCGGAGTTGGCCTTGAAGCGTTGGATGGCTGCTCTTGGGCCATTACCATCGGCGAAGGTGGAAGTCTGGCGAGGCGGCGGCTGTGACGAAGTCCTGGTAGTGAAGCTCCCGTTCTACCCAGCACCTTCACCCAAATGGTTACGTAAGGTAAGGTAACTTAAGGGGGTTTTTAATGGGCCCTGAGTCCGCGATCACAGTATGATAATGATCATTCCACAGCCATGGCTCGTACCCACTCAGGGGGATCGCAGTAGAAGCAACATCGTCTTCCTTCTCTACCCGCGCTTCCCTTGTTTTTCCTGGTAGTGACACTTCGTGTCAATATATTGAACCTTACAACATTAAAATTGAAAGCATAGCAACTCAAAGAAAAAACATATGCAATGCTCTAACCTGCTACTCAGACAAATAAAAAAATTAATGTTATGTGACTGCATATAATATGAACAGCAACCAAGGACTAAAAATGAATTTATATAATAAACGTTATCTTCATACTAAACCAATAGGGCTCTATAAAAATAAATGTAAAAAACTTATGTTCCAGTCATTAAAGTGCCACAGCACATGAGAACTGCAAAGAAATTTAGATGGCTCGCCATGCCACTGCTAGGCAATTATGTGATTTTTTTTTTAAATTAGGATAGGAACTACGTGAGCACTCGACGGGTTTTCACCGTTGCCATCATGTCACACGTAAACAACAAGCTGGTAACATTCCCCGCGTATCATACTTTCTACCTGCGCGTAAAATGCCGCAAGTTGCGGTGGTGAGCGCTGCGGAAGCAGATACTAAACGAGGCGGCCGATCTCCGTCGCTTGTAAGCGATGGCACACGCAGTAATATTCCACCACGAGTTAGACCTGCCGTCGAATGCTCAAGCAGGGAGGAAACACGCCGCCCGTCTTGAACGAGCATGAAAAAATACACAGTGGAAAAGGCGGGGGGCGACGGGTCGCTCGAGCAGCAGCGGTGAACTTTGATTCTAAGGGCGTGGTTGTAATAACCTGATGTGGGCATTATCGGCAGGCATCAGCGCACGGCTGGTAAACCGTTCTACTTGGTGCGCACTCTACGGAAAGAGATCGTGTGATAAGAACATTTTTCCCTGAAGTAGCCGTACCTCCTTTCTTACACTAGCATTCTGCAAAGTGTTCTGATGTTGGATTCAAAAGCGTTAGCTTTAAACCTTCGTATTGTGAAGGGGTCGTAAGATTGACGAAGGCAGCAGCCACTGTTTTCATGACTGAACCTTATTTGGGCGAACCTTTGCCCGGAAAACAAAACGTCACTCTACAAGCAATACAAGCTGTATACTGATATGCAAACCAGAGCGTCGGCCATCAATAATCTTTTGAGCAGCAAAGTGCGTGGGCATTTATACGAGTGCCATCGAAGATTCCCACGTTATCACTAGCGGCTGCGTAAATTCCAGAACAAACTTTATTATACGCGTTGCGCGCGTAATCTCATCAGAAGGTTCTAAGAATATCTAGATTGTTCCGAGTCATTCGGGAGCGGATTGCACAAGGCTGCGTTACACGCGCAATGGTTTACACATTTTTGCTATTGCCGTCAGCACTTCACCAATGAAACTGATTTTTATTTATTTATTTTTTTTTTTCAGTTTATATAGGTTGGCTGAGAGCTTTGTTGTTAAAGCATATATAGAGTTGCATAATGAGGTATGCACACAAACACCACCTTAACGAGATTCATGCATGAACCCAAATGCGATGTCACCAAACAATTTTCATATGGACGCGGTTGTGCCCTTTGTGTAGCCCAAGCGTTTTGCTCGGTTGATGATAAAACTGAACTAAATTTGGCGTTGCACATGCAATTTACTGTTTAGGCGCCGCTTGGCGCAGAATAGTGCAAATGGCACAGCACTTCCACCCCTGCACTATCGACAAGTTGTACTGCTGACTTCGTGGACTTCCTGCTGAAAGATGTCATTCTTTACCATGGAGCTCCACATCAACTGCTGACTGAACGTGATCGCTCATTTCTTTTAAAGGTGGTTGACGACATTCTTCACTCGTGTTCTATGCGTCATAAGCTCACTACTTCGTACCACCGGCAAACTAACGGACTCACTGAGCGCCTCAATCGCATGTTGACCACTATGCTATTTATGTATGTTTCTGCGGGCCACTGGAATTGAGATCACAATCTTCCTTAAGTGACGTTCGCCTAGAACTCCTCCTGCCACAACACCGCTGGTTTTTCCCCTTCTATCTCTTGTATGGCCATAAGGTACCCTCCCCCCTTTGTAAAATCTCTTGTAAGGTACCCTCCCCCCTTTGTAAAATCTCTTGTAAGGTACCCCCCCCCCCCCGTATGGCGTGTCTGCAAAGACAGATTGACGAAGTTACACACGTTGCTGGGAAACGCCTGGGTAGTGTGCTGTTGACGCTGCCCGCCATTCATTGCCCCGTGAATTCCTAATGCTGATAGCACTGCACGTATTCTCTTCCAAAGCTGCTAAAAATTGACGGCCAACAACAACAACAAAAAAAGAAGGCCGCGTATCTGCATGTTTGACTGCGAATGCCGTTGAAAGATGATAGTCTTTTGTTTGGAGAGAGAGAATAAAACACTCACTTGATGCTCTGCGCTGGAAGATTGGTGAATGGTATCCTGTAGGTGGTGCGTGAGACATGAGTGCCATTTGGCAGTAATTTTGGAAAATGAAAGCATGTGCCAGTGAGGTCTTCCAATATGGAGAAATTTTTGGAACAGCAAAATATTCAATTTGGAGCACTTTGGAGCACAAATCTTTTTTATTTAGAGCACATGAGAGCAGCAAAACTTTCTATTTCTGAGCATTTTTTAGCAGCAAAAGTTTCTACTTTGGAGCAATCTGGAGCAGCTAACTTTAAATTCTGGAGAAGAAGCAAGTTGCATTCAAATTCAAGGACATGAAAAATTATTTTGAGGCTCTTGTGAAAAGCTAGAAATATTTAGTTTCATTACGAATTTCATGGAGCCATTCATCTTAGAAGCACCCCCTATTTCAGTAGATGATGCAAGAATAATGGTGTCATGCTGTTGAGCAACTCGAAAAACTTGTTCAGTGATTATTTCTGTAGCAAATAAACAGAATACTGGTTGAATAAAATCGTACTTCATGAAATAACAGCATAAATATACCTATGTGGCTATCAGCAGATATGGTAGACAAACGCTGAGGCATACAACGCTAAATACTCGCACACTCCCAAGTGAATTTCCCTAACGTGACTTCAAGAATAAAAAAAAGGTTCTTTTTCTTCACAATTTTAATTAGACTGCTGGACATAATATGACGTCATTCAGCTAGTCTCAGAAAGCCAACCTACTCCGGCAGTCATCTCTCTCTGTGCTGAAACTACACAATTTAACAAACTTCGTTTTCTTTTTGCAGCAATATTTCATGTGGCTAGGGCGTTCCGTCTATACTCCAAAACCCCCTACTGTGTCCCCTAGAAAGCAGTGCATAAAAAAAGATTTCATAGGGTAACACATGCATACCAAAGCAAAGGCAAGATTCATTTTGCTTTTAATAATAAGATAGCAATTATTTCGACATTCTCGACTGGTTTTTGCTGTTGCCAGGTGTGTAGCCAGAAATTTTTTTTTAATTGGGGGGGGGGGGGGTCACACCTTAATCTGAAGGGGGGGGGGGCACATTCTCGATGGGCCCCCGCTCCCCTTGGCTACATGTAATGTCCTAATCGATAACATGCCCCGGCGCACCGTATTTTACATGCGGGTAAAAGCGCACGAGTGGGGGTGGCGAATGCAGCTTAAGCAGTGATAAGAAAAGCTGACCTATCTCCTTTGCACTGAGGACGGATGCGATAACATCACACCGCATGCCAGGCCTCCTATCTATTCTTACTCAAGCAGAGGAACATGCCGCCCATGTCCAAGGAACAGGAAAGAGCTAGAAACATGAGGGGGAAGGGGCGGGTTATGAACTTTGACGTTAAGGGTGTGATCGCTAGCGCACATGCTATTTATGGCTGGTATACCTTTCTACCGTGTACTCTCAACGCTAACAGACTGTGTGACAAGTGCTTTACTTTCTAGAGCGGCACTGAGCAAGGCAGCCACACCCTCGTCGCACCATTTCAGAGGTGCACTAATACGTGCCATTCGTGCTGTGCATATAGAACTACACTGATCTAGAGCAGCAGAGCGTGTGCCTGTCGACACTGTTATTGGCTGCGGCTTTTATCTCATGTTAGCTGCAAGCTACTGTTGATGCTTACATTACAGCACAATGTTCCAACACGCAGTACGACCAAGTTTGGTGCATTGCGTCTCTCTTTACATATTTATGAAGAAATAACCTGCTGGAGCGGTCGGCTGGGCACTTTGGACGTGTCCGATTCCATCTGTACGTGCATCGCCGAGCAAGAGATGTTTCCGGGGTTTCCAATCACCCAAGTCGGAAATATCGAACACCGAGCATGAAGCAAGTTTTCGCGAGTGCGCATACTTTGAAAATTGCAAACCTGCTGCTAGCGCTTCTTATGGATGACATCAAGCCTTATTATTTGGTATAAGGTAATAATACAATTTATTGGTATCGCATTCATTGCTGAGAGCGTAAGTGAAACCAACAAATTCTATCTTTTGGATCCATTATCACATAACTAAAAAAAACGCTAGCTAAAGGGATAATGATCAATCCATTTGCTGAAGAAGTTTTCGTGCTGTCTGTTATGTAAAGAGAAAGCAGAGGTTAATAGCACAGAATGTTCACGAGCAGTCTCAATATGCCTCGAAATAGCGTGCGGCAGCTACACCATGCGACGCAGCCGCTTTCCCTCCACCCCTCCCTTCAAAATGAAACAATAAATGCAATGCCCTGATGCTCAATTATTTTTTTTAACCATCAGCTATTGACCCTGGAAAGCAAGAGGCAGACGGGTAACAAAGCATAGCTGATTCAAAGGCCTTCTGACACCAGAACCGCCAGTGATGGCCTCAGTATAGCTGCTCGTATTGAAACTGAATGGTGGCTGCTCCGACCAGGAGGCATGCTTTCATAAATAAGATGATATTTATAAAGAAAGCACGTGAGAGTTTTCAATTCGGACCCTAGTAACCTCGAGTTCGAAAGGGCAGGGTCCTTTAGGGGCTTTTACCGCCACAGAGATTATAGAGACAGATGTATGTGCTGGTGGAAGTAATTGTGAAACAGCTTTTCTGTACAAAGATCCATGGCTAAAGTATATTAGAAAAAAAAGTGTCAATGCGTTCCTGCTATTCACGTGTTGTTATGCGGACGCGAAGCATGGAAAATTAAATCACGATGTCCAAACATAGGCATGACTGACATTCTGGCAACACGCGTGTAGTTATTAGTAAAAATTCCTTTATTACATGCCGTGCAACTCTTCAGACAAGCTATCAGCAGCATTCATAGAAGTGACGATGTCCGCCGATGAATCGCCACCACAGTTTCACACTACTGATTGGACTAATGGCGAAACACGCTCTCTGCGCGTTACGCCATTAAGCGGACTAGCACAACAGAGTTGCATCGACACTAAACATAGCATCGTGGATTTTAGGAAGCACAGGCGACCGATCTTTATTGGGCGTAATAGAATAGCTACGTGATTGTGACTTTGGTGGCCCCGAGAACAAGGTGCACATGCATTGACGCGCCGGCGTGGCTATTGGAGGTGATAGACCATCGCAAATCCAACTTCAGCATAGTTTGTCGCAATTTATCATAGTTTGCATAGTTTGTCATCATATCAATTTATCATAGTTCAGCATAGTTTGTCGCAATATTATCAGGATTGCACAGTAAATCTGATTTGGCCCACTTTGGCGCAGTTGGCGTAAGAGTGGGATCATTGTGTAGTGAGACCAGGACCATACAATAAAAGGACACCTAAAATAAAAGGTCACATAACCGATAGGCAACAGCCCCGCAATACCAACAAACAAAATTTTGTTTATCACTGAGTCGCTAAAAAACTGCATTCGCACAATATCTAATATTCCTCATGTTTGGGACGACACCAAGGGCACTTTAGAATGTGCTTCCACTACGAAGTGGTACTTACACTGAAATGATCCTGTCAAACTGAGGGTGCGACGGCTATACACAGCAGTGTATGCAAGCACGCGAATTGATCGTATTGCGATGCATATACAGCTGAGTAAAACTGAATGTGTAGATAGGTCGTGCTAGGCAAACATACAAGCAGTTAAACTTGCGCTGACAAAGCGGGACAAATTGTCCTTTGAGAATGAGCATGACGTACGCGCATATGCCAGCCTTATGTGGTTAGCAGATGACGCAGAGAGCAGCAATTCACACTAGGCACGCTTCAGCCACAGGCCATCAGGTGGCAACTCTGCTCAATCTCACCGTATTGCCTTAACAAAGCGTAGGAAATACCCGGCTTCATGTGCATTGCATCACATTGTCAGCAAAGCATAATAAACACTATCATCTCTAGAATTACATGTACATGCCTTTTGCAGTATAAAGAAACACATAGCCAAATATGGTGCATTGATACTGAGCCTCGCAAAGCATAATAAACACTATCATCTTTAGAATTACATGTATATGCCTTTTGCAGTATAAAGAAACACATAGCCAAATATGGTGCATTGATACTGAGCCTCAGATATGAGTGATATTTCCTTTTTGACCGACAACCTGCACAAGTAGCGTAAGAACTGAAATACAGCTTGTTGTTTTTTTCGAAAAACGCAATAGAAAGTCAACCTTTGTCTTATATACCGGTCATTGGCAGAAAGAAATGTGGAAGTCTCACAACAATAGGCAGCTGAAGTTGAAAGCCTTCATTGCCATTGTGAGCATCAGCAGCAGTGCCTATGCGCAAGGCTAGGCAAGGCCTACAGTGTTCTAGCAACGCCAATTTGCCTTGGTTATCTGCTGTCAGTATGTTTTCTTTCTCTTTCAGAAATTAGTGGTAGTCGATGGCAGTTTACGTTACGCTTAAAAAAAAAAAAATGATCGAAAACGGCGGTAGCCGTGTTTAGCTGCGAATGACCTTGCATCACTGCTCACGATCCCCATCTCACTAAAGGTTTCAAAATAGGCCTTGTCATGCAGAAATGGCACACTTCAAACATCACTTTATTCAATCCGGAATAATATCACGTCACCAGAGAAATGTACTCTATGTTTGTCACGCCGTCGCAGTTGGCGATGTCAGCAAATATATGCTCGCACCACTCTATCGACTCACTTGAACTAGCCAGTCTGGCCTTGACAACGGGTGATGGGAGCGGCTACAGGGGGATGGCGCCACTAGCGACGTGACGCCACTCGTCTGCTCGTGCTGTGATGGCTGCTGCCATGCGACGGTGCGATGTGGGGATGAAAATATCTGGCCAGTTTGATGCTCGCCGCACTGGCTACGCGGCGGTGCGATGCGATGATACGTCATGAAATGCCACGAAATGTCACCACTCCGGCTGCCGCCGCACCGCACGCCGAATGGCACGGAAAATTGCACTGTCTGTTTCGTGCTTAACGCATTGAATAGAATGGAGGATGATGCACTCTGAGACGTTACTAGTGAAAAACAGACGTCGTATGCTCATGTACGAACATGCCCGAGTGACAGCACTTTGTGGCCTTCTGGAGTTTAACTACATAAGATGAGTGTCCTAATAAAAGAAATGTCACTACAGTGCAGCTAGTTGTGTCCCGTATTTACCAAGGTAAGGGTGCACACCAATACTTTGCGATTTTTAAAATTTTCTTTTTCGGAGATTCAAAGTGTGGGGGTCGACCAATATTCCCTGTCTGACCTATGTTCTGGTTTTCATGGTAGTCTGCTAGACAAATTTGGTACAGGAAAGTTCTCTTTCGAATGCCAGTGTTTGCTGCCTAACTGTGACCCACTCGCTGAGGTGAGTTTGGGAGCCCTGCACTGCAAGAATGCTTATGAGTGCTTACATTGGAGGACAATGTAGAAAACGGAACATGACGAAGAATTTAAGAAAAGTCAAGACATATCATCACCACATTATTCACAATCTCTGAATAAACGGTTCTAACCGTCGTGGCTCTTCAGTGTATTTGCTCACTACAGTAAGTATAGTAAATTTTAAAATGTAGCGTATTTTACATGTTATCAATTGCATTTTAGTGAAGGTCATATCCTGCTACTATTAAAGTTAGTTACACTTTCCTTTGAACCAAAAACGACATTTGCTGATGCCTTGTTTAAATTTTAAGCAGTACTGCTTGTTGCGCCACAACACATCTGCTCATATTTCTTCATAATATATACAGTCGAGCCCACATATAACGACCCCACTTAAAACGAACAATATCCGCGTGACCGTGAAAGTGTACATTGGTTCAATGGCACGAAATCGCACTTACAACGAATGTCTCTAAGCGCCGCTGATCGGTTACAGCGAACGGAGTCGGCGGTCCGCCGACTTCCTAGGAAACCAATTTCGACCACCGATCAGGCATCGGCGAGGTGCCCATACATGCTTATTGTTAAACCCAGACCCTGCCTCCGCGACCCTCTAGTTGCCGCTCTCCCCAACCCATGGAGGAAGGAAAGTTGTTTCCTTCCTCCATGCCCAGACTGCTTTTTGTTACGTACCCCTCCGTCCTTTGTCTCCCCTGCTACTCTAAGCCCCTCGCATCACCAGACGAGGCCCGTGTTTTCACACTACCACCGATCTTTTGAAGACCCGTCGGCCGTCTACCCTGTTTTTGATCGCTGGTACTGTCGTTGGCGTCGGCGGCCTGGAGTGACCAGACCATTTGCCAACATCGTCGGCCACCGACTTAATCAGATAGTCTGCGTCTAGTGCACGCGCATACGCTACTCCACCGACTCTGATAATTTGCGATTAGTTTCGTGTTTAGGACTTGTTCTCGCTCACTTCGCACTTGGCTCAGCATGCCTTCCTCGTGCGTGCGGGAGCGCGAAAGCGGCTGTTAATTTACGCGGAACGAATCGCGAAATATTGAAGTTCGTGAGGCCACGCAAACCCGCTAGCGCAACAAAACTATTTTTACACCACGGTTGTCGATTTTTTGAACGCCACCGCGCGCACTAATCCAGGCGGCCATGCTTTGACTTCTGCGTGTGCAGGCACTTTTTCCAAGTTCTTCTACATGCGAGTTTCGCGGACCTTTCAAGCAAGCTACCCAACCTGCCTCCTTCTCGTGTGTTTTGATTTTCAAGGTTGCCCTCCCGTCGCATCCTCCCTTCTCTTTATCGCAACTCCTTGCCCTTCTCTCGCAAGTCTGCTCTCCTCTCTTGATCGCAAACCTTTCGCCAGTCTCCACCGCTCCGCGACACTTGCAATGCTGGCTCGAATTGGTTTCGTTTTCTGACTGCAAGCGGGCCCAGAGCTGTTTCAAGCATTCTGGCATGTGTGTCGCATGTGCGCGTCTTGCTCGCCCTTGGTGTGCGTGTGTGGTCATGATGGCCGACGGGAGGACTAGCACGCTTTTTCCTGCTGCTCAACAAAACGTCGAAAGTGTGACCGCTTGGCTTGAGCGTAATCCGCCCGTTAGGTGCCACGTTGCGAAGCGCTTGCTCATGGCTGTTGACCACCTAGCAACCAACTTGCCGCTTTGGGCGTCTCGGTATTCAGCTGTGGAGATGGTGAATATTTCGTGGGCGGCGGTGATGACTACATGCGTGCGTAACTGTTTTCGCGAGGCCCACTTCGTCGACGTCGGGCCCAATGACGAGCCTGAAGCTTCCGAACTGCGGCGGCGATTTGTGGCAGCGTGTCGTCGACTCTGACGTGGGAGAGCGGGTGGGACATCTGTTGCGATGGTTTAATTACGGCCGATGATGATGCCGACACTGCGGAACCGTGCACAGATTGGGGCATCGTGAATGAAGTATGTGGCGAGAGTGATTTCGAAGAATTGGATTGCGAGAATGACGAAACGACACTTTAAAGCCAGTGCCTCATGCAGCTTATGCCACGGAGCTCGATGTACGAGCACACTGCCGTTTTAAATGAACTTGAGGCTGCCCTTATCGCTTCTGCTCTTTGAAACATGTACATAACGGACTTTTGGGGACAAAGAAGTTTGTGTTTTCACTCGCAACCTTTTTAAAAGCTGTGTTTCATTTACTACGAACTTCGAGATACAGCGAACGGATGCCGTGTCACGTTCAGTTTCGTTATAAGAGGGCTCAACTAATATATAAAAGCATACAAAATTCCGGATATGGCTGATTTCCCGATCCCGAACTCATGCCTGGCACCGTCCAGCTCCCCATAAAGTGCTGCTCACTGCGGCTGCCCCGTACTATCGAAACCACAATTTCTGCAATCTAGCGCCAATCCGTTGCAAGCCATAGCCCAGTCAAACCACAAACCTCGCTGTGCCTGTTCACGTGTTGTTCTGTCAGCTCTGCAGTAGATTCTGTGCTGCAACGCCTCAACTTCAGCGTCCACGTTTCCTGAGCGTCTGCATTCACAGAGTCTTTAGCTGTTTAGCGCTGCCTTTTCGTCAAGCAAATTCACCGTTAACAGCGATGGCACCAACTGCTCTTTTGTCTTCATTCACATCTTCGAAGCGCCTAAATCCCCTTCGCAGGCTTACACGAAAAAGAAAGCTGCCATCATCAAACATAATCCAAAGTGGCCAGTCGCAGGCAGAGCTGGGGAGAGAGTTCAAAATTTCTAAGCAAACTGTTTCGGACTTCATGAAGAACAAGGTGGAGATCTTTAAACTGGCTGCCAAGTCAAATGTGGCTGCGAAGAAGAATGCAAGTCAGTGTGTTTACTCAAAGCTCGAGAAAGCGCTCCTCGTGTGCCTTATTGCCATAATTACTAAGAAAATGCTAGCGCCAGGTGACATCCTGAAGCAAAAAGTTGAACTTTTTGCACTTCGAACAAACGTGAAGGATTTCAAGTTTAGTGAAGGAAGGCTTCGCAACTTCAGGGGTTGCAATGACCTTAAATTCAAGAAGATGTGCGGGGAAAGCGGCACCGGCAACGATTTGATAGTCGCCGAATATCGATATGGAAGACTGCAGTCCTCGCTTCGGCAGTTTCTGCCAGACAACATTTTCAACTGCGACAAAACCGGATTGTTTTGCAAGCCGCTGTCAGAGAAAATTATTGCATTTTTTTGCTTACCCCTGCCACGGCATAGCAAGGAGCGGCTAACTGTCCTCGTTGGCAGAAACAAGTCAGGCAGCAAGAAGCTTGAGTTGCTTGTAATAGAGAAGTTGAGGCATCCAAGATGTTTTAAGGAGGCAGCGACTCTGCTTGCTCTCTACGAAGCCAACAAAGCCTGGGTGACGCAGCAGCCTTTCGAAGTGCATGTGTGCAAGCTGAACAGAAGGTTCCAGCAGCAACACTGAAAAGTGCCGCTGTTTGTGGATAACTGCACTGCACATTGCCATACAAAGAACCTAATGGCTGTACAGACTTTATTTATGACACCAAACACCACAGTAATCCAGCAGGCAATGGACCAAGCAATAATTCGCAACTTGAAGCATCTCTATAAATCATGCGTGCTCAGCCGCATGGTGCTGGGCTCCAACAGCGGGAAAAGCTACGCTGCTTACCTCAGGCCTGCCGTTGACATACCGTTTTTTTTCTTGTAATGAGCCCACCTTTGTTTCAGAAAAGTTCACGCCAATTCGGGGGGAGGGTTCACTACATGAGAGAAAAAAGTCACGGAAGTTACAACAGCAAAAATTCTACATGACAGCTTTCCTTGTTTGGCCCTTGAAATGTGCGACAAATCTTTTTTGTAGCCCGAAGCTCTTTTTGTTTCCTTCCACAATGAAAGCGCACGGGTCAACGCAGAAGTGCCGTCCAGCCGCTTGGTTTCAATGCTCCAGCAAATGCTGTTTGTAAACAGCCGTGCAGCTAGCATACCGGCCGAACACGCCCTGCGCAGCAGGTGTCATAACTAAGTTCACAATGACAAACCCGACAACAAAAAAGTCACAGTTTTGCCACAAGGACCAAGCAATGAATGCGATAGAACAACTTAGAATGTTACGGTGAGAACGGCTAGCAGATCGATACAGGCAGCGAGCGGGCTGTTCACGCTGTAGGGTACTGACACTTCCCTGTACAGCAGATTGTGCCGCGTGGCGCACAAGTCTCGCACAGAAGCCATGTTTCAGAGTCTCGTCTATTAAGCGATAGGTGGAGTTGTGTACGTGAGCGGTGATCACCGCTATCATCATCATCATCATCATCATGATTGTTAGAGTGGTAGCGCCGGCAGTGACCCCTGGTGGCAGGGAAGCCTTGGTGGCGGCGCACAAGAAATAAGCTGGGCTCTTGGACTGGTGGCGTTCGGCGCGAGCCGTTTGGTAGTCTCTCGTGGAGGGTCTGCCGTGGACGGCCGCGGGCCTACGTGGTGGGTCAGCTGTTAGTGACACCACCTTGTTTGTCATGTTGTTGAGCGTTGTTTAATATTGTGCAAGGATGTCTTTGCGAGTTTATCACGATTGTTGTTATAATTTGGCTAACGAGATCATCGTTCTAAATTAGTTAAATAAATGTGTTTGGTTTGGTTTGTTCCGACCGCATCTGCTGTGTCCATTCATTCCAAGAGCCCGACGCTCGCCAATTAAAGATCCCACACTGGTTGCCTAACGTGGAGCTCTTGAAGCATTGGACGGCAGTTTTCGCGGTTCGGTACAAGTTTTTGTTAGAGCCCGGGTAGAGTAGGCCTGGGGGGACTTCTTTGCTAGTGTCGGCGGTGTGCTTTGTTGAGAGCGAAGAGATCGGTATTGATGACATGTTTGAACTTGTTGGCATGTTGAGTTTTTGCTTTTTTCTGCTCGCAAGTGTTTTTTTTTTTTTCTGTTGCCTTTGCTTTTCAAGAATGTTCAGTTGGGACGAGAGCCATGTGGTCTGCACCCTGGGGTGACCAAAGCTTAGAGCATGAGGATTGTAGGCCAGGCCCGAAGCGAGTGAGTACGGAAGGCTCGTGGGTGGTTTGATTTTCCATAAACAGCTTCTTCTATCTTTTGGGCTCAGGGAGCCAGGCATCGTTGCTGTCTGGTATTGCGGGTCGACGCTGGGGCATTGTGACACCGTCCGGGACGGCAAACGCCGATGGCTCGGTAAGCTACTGTGTGCTGTAAGTGATAGGGCCATCTTACAGAGTGAATGTCTTCTTGCGGCTGCCTCTTCTGCGCCTAAGCTGGGTGCTGGGTGGATGGCGGTTGTTGCCGAGCAACTCATTAGATCTTAGGCTCTATGCAGCCGCCTGTTAGACGTGGCACAACTAGGTGGATCATGGCGTTGAGGTGTTGCACTCTGCTTCCCTTAATTTTTTTTTTCTCATCTTGTGATGAATGAGTTAGAAAAAGTGACCTCTGTTTTATTTTTGAGCTGGCAGGGCGTCTCAACCGCTGCCGATGTTTTAGCTAGCCCTACTGACCATCGTACCACGTGGGCCAGGAGCCCGAAGCTCCCTTCTCTTTGGCCTACTGCATTGTTCTTTCAAGTGTTTAAGAAATGTACACAGCGGGTGTGATGTAACCCATGGCTGGCTGCCTTCTGCACATCGTCAGCGTTGCTGGCCAGGAATGCGGTCGTCAGGTCGGGCGATGGAGATGCCTGGGACCTGTGCAACTGCCTGCAGTCTGGTTCCTTGTGAGTGGTGGTCGCAACGGGAAGACGTGTCGGCGTGAATGACGGTTCATCGCGCCAACGGCAACGTTGCTCTTGCGGGACCAGTATTGAGGTGAAGTCGTCGAGCTGGACAGTGCAGCAGTGTCGATCGACCGGTGGCGGTGTCGTCGTGTACAGAGATTATGTAGGGTCATGAGTTGTCATGTTTTGTTAGAGCTTGTGTAGCGGATTTCTTTTCGGAATATGGTTTGAATTAAGGTTGGGGGGATGTGGGGGTACTGACACTCCCCTGTAAAGTTGATTGCGCCACATGGCGAACGCGTCTCGCGCAGAAGCCATATTTCGGGGGTCACGGCTATTGAGCGATAGGTGGCATTGTGTACGCGAGCAGTGATCACCCCTATCATCATCATCATCTTTATGATTGTTAGAGTGGTAGCACCGGCAGTGACCCCTGGCGGCAGGCAAGCTTTGGTGGCGGCGCGCAACAAATAAGCTGGGCTCTTGCGCTGGTGGCGTTTGGGGCGAGGGGTTTGGTTGTCTTTAGCGGTGGGTCTGCCGTGGACGGCACCGTGGGCCGTCGGCGGTGGGCCCACGTGGTGAGTAAGCCGTTAGCGACACCGCCTTGTTTGTTATGTTGTTGAGCGTTGTTTAATATTGTGTAAGAATATCTTTGCGAGTTGATCACGATTGTTGTTATAATTCGGCTGACGAGATCGTCGTTCTAAATTAGTTAAATGAATTTGTTTGGTTTGTTCTGACCGCGTCTGCTGTGTCCGTTCACTCCAAGAGCCTGGCACTCGCCTATTCAAGAGCCCACAATGCACACGATTCATGAAAACAACACACACAGGTTGAGAGCATATCAAAAACGTTTACCACTCGGAATGTAACGTGCCGTTTAAACAAAAACGGTGCACTAAATGTAATCACAGGTACAGATATGTGCGAACAAGTGTCCCAGTTAATACTTCGTTGTGTTTGAAAAGCACGCTCTTTTTGCAACTGGTCCTCTTCAGTGAGCAAAGTGACCTTTGTGCTGCGCCCGGCAATCGCTCTAGTCAAAGCCGAAGGCACGCGATTCTTCCCACCAAAAGATAAGCGTGCACGCACAAGCTTCTAACCCCTCCCTCCCCCCTCTGCGGGGCAAAGTACTTGTGGGAGTGTAGGAGATAGGAGCGCATGGACGAGCTGGGTGCCATGCGTGGGGGGCTTTTTTTTTCTTTATTGAGTTTTTATATATATAGATTTGTATACAGATACGGTGAGTGACACCGGCGTCGGAGGCAAAACCCAGCTGAGAATGTCCATAAAATTGCTATCGCAATAAAATGCAGCGTCGGATGGCGGCGCACAAACGTTGGGGGTGCACAACGCACCATGGTCGCAGTGGGTGCGATTGCGCTTTGCATGGCCTTTGAGATGGTGAGAGTGCGGGTGTTTCTACGCCGTGCACACAGAAGTTTGAAGGCCATGCACTTTGTTTTTGTGCTGCTGTGCTTGCGTGGCGCTATTAGCAAAGAGTTTCCTTTTGCATTCGACAGATGCTGTTTTGCCGTAAAAGGCTCGACTTTCAAACATTGATTGACCCCTCACTTGGCCGCGATCAGTAGTTGCAATTCGACGCCCTCTTATGTTAACTGAAGCAAGAAAAAAGAAAATGAAAAATTACCATGCCAGCGCCGCACGAGCTCCATTGGCTCGCCGAGTAAAGAAGGTTGGTTGCCTGGGCGTGGAATAACCTTTGAACGGACCTGCGAGCGTAGCTCCGGCCGCTAGCCAGCCGCACGCACTTCGCCTGGAATGCGCGATCGTGTCCTCGTCAAGTTTGAATTGGAGTTTACTGTCGGAAAAAATGTCCCTATTGGGTTTGCTACTTTGTCCGCAAAGTTACGGCTTTCCAATGGGAACTGTCACCTCTATTGCCACTACATGGACTTGCACAAGCTCAGAGGACATCTGTCGCCATTGATTTCCTGGTCATGAACCTAAACATCGTATCACGCGCGCTCCTCTTATATCAATGCTTGAGTGCGATCTTTTCGACACCCAATCTTTATGTTGTCTTGCACAACTTCTCACGACAACATGCCGAACCGTAAGCTAGGCCTAATCACTGTTCGTTCTTTTTAGTGGTGGTCGCAAGCGATCGTATTGCGGTTTCGCACCGAACCAACATAACTTTTTTCGGTGGCTCTACTTCACGGAGAGGGGGCTTGAGTGGTGCTAGTAACAATCGAATGGTGGTTTGCAATTCAATTGCCATGTCTTGTAAATAAAACGATCGGTACCATTCAGTGCACAAATAATCTATGTGACCTGAAACGTAATCGGCAAATTTCGGTGATGGCGTTTTCTTTTTGAAGTTCCTTTTTGCATTTATATCGCTGGCAACATGGGTCTTCTTAAATTGTTACTTTTGGAAATTTGAATGCATCGCCTGCCTCGATTTTCGGACATGCTAGACTGCATGCTCAACTTGTTTTGTGCTAGTGTAGCCGATGAATCTTAGAAGGTTGTTTTAGCTGCAGCACAGATACTCGTAACTTCGGCCACGTATACATTACCAGTAGTTTGTGCTGTACCCAGAAATGAAATTTTTAGAAATTTTACCCCGCGTAATAGACACAACCCGAACTTCAAACCCCATTTTAAGGAAACAAAGAGCGCCTATTATGTGGGTAAATACAGTATATACATTATATATTCAAATTCGATTTAAAGTTATTCTACCAAATCACTATTCCCTTCGAATTTGCTTCAAACCTAAAGTTTACTATTCACACAAACCGAAAAATTTGTGATAAGAGAAGGGGGAGCACCCTTGAGCAATGATGCAATCACCTCGCACTGCATTTCACAGTCAGCTGCAACACTTGAACCACGGGCGCGACCAACATACTTTTAAACTGGCTGTACTGGAAGCTTGGCCTGGTCAAATGTCACCAACGTTGCCAGCCACAAGTCAATGTTATTGTGTGTTTAGCATGCAGAGAGCACCAAGGTCAAGCCTATTGTGAGCATGTGTCGACACGACAAAAGTACACTTTATGCGCCCAATTTCGGAGAAAAAAAAAATTCACTACTTTCGTCTACTATAACTAATAGTTCGTTATATTGTGGTCTGTTAAAAGCAAACCTCACTCTGCTAGCTTATTACACAGACCAAACTTCAGCTGAATAATATTCTATAGTATCCAAAAGTTCGTTGTACATGGGTGCGTTATAATGAGCATAGCCTGTAGTGGAGTAACATCCAAATGCGACAGTTTTCTGCTCGCACATTATGAATGCTGCCAACTCACCCAGCTCATCTGTTGGTGGCTGCCTGGGAGGCCTCCGCCGCTGGTCTGCAGCCCTTTGGCGTCGTCCACGCTCTGAAACAAAGGTTCATTTTTGAAGCCCTGCTGTGCAGCGCAACCACACTTACAAGAATACCAGGCAACACATTTACAGTGCGGCTGTTAAGCTGCCACCGAGCCAGTCTGCAGCAAACTGCAGTGTTCATTGGGATAACAAAACGTAAGATAGCAAAGAGAAACAAAGACCCTCTCCAGTGACATCTGGAGGGTCTGTCTCCCGCGGATTGCTCGTGCACACCACTCCCACTCAAGATTCGTTTGTTTGAGCTGCTGATCTAGCAACCGTGTTCAGGGGTGAAAGCGGGCTACAGTCTTTTGGAGCAGCTTTCAAAGCAGGAATAATAGGGTTTTGGAGCAGCTTTGGACCACTTTAGCAAAGTCCATTAAAACGGCAAAAGGCCTGAGCATTTCAGTCTTCTTTTCAGGGAAGACACACAAGGAAGGCAATCTCTTCAGAGCCATCGTCTCCGAGCGTGGTACTTGGCAGCACCCTGTTGCATTGTAGCTTCAGAGGTTGCTCAGTTGTCCTGCCCATTGATGACTTCTGTTGAATCAAGAGCCAAGTCACCGTCACTGATTACCTCCGGACTGAGTGCCCGAAATGAGTAAGCGCCTTCTCTATTGATGTCACGGACTTGTTTTATTCTTTACCTCATGACCTCATGTGCGATGAAGTTAGCCAGTGCATTGAGCGTTATGGCTGCACCAAATTTCAGAATGCGCGTGGAATTCTTGTTCATAGGTTTATGAAAGTACTGCGGTATTATCTACATTCGACCTTTGTACTTCACAAGGACACCTTCTACACTTAGCGGAAGTGTACATTGGCTCGTGTTTAGCTTGAGTTCTTAGTGACCTTTTACTCGTGCGTTATGACAGAATTCTCATGGCTAACCTTCATCAAACAAGCACAGTTAAAGTGTTCCACAACGTTGACGACTTTTTAGTGTTTACCGCATCGATAAATGTAACCCTCAGCGAACCACCGGTGAGATATCTGACATATTTCGGCGTGAAATGAAGCAACTAGAACGTCAAAGTTTAATTCTGATGACAAGCTACGATTTGTAGACCTAGAAATGCTTGAAAAATTGAATTGCTGCACAAACTTGAAGAAAAAAACAAGAGAGACAGGAAAGAGTGCAGTTTTATGAAAGTACTGCGGTATTATCTACATTCGACCTTTGTACTTCACAAGGACACCTTCTACACTTAGCGGAAGTGTACATTGGCTCGTGTTTAGCTTGAGTTCTTAGTGACCTTTTACTCGTGCGTTATGACAGAATTCTCATGGCTAACCTTCATCAAACAAGCACAGTTAAAGTGTTCCACAACGTTGACGACTTTTTAGTGTTTACCGCATCGATAAATGTAACCCTCAGCGAACCACCTTCTTCTGGTGGACCATGTCTGTTGGCGATACGAGCCACGCTAAAGAAAAAGCCTTCTTCTTTTTACGTCTGCTCATTCTAAGCTAGTTGAGCAAAGCATTGTTTTTCCTGCCTAACGGCAGCTCTAACTCACTTTTGTCACCACTAGATGGAATACAGTTTTTCGCAACAAGTTCACTGCTTTCAACAAGCAGGTTTTCCTAATATCCTACTAACTTCCATCGCCGAGACTCTCGTTATGTCACTAAGACTGCCTGATAAGGGACAAAGCAACAGCCAAATCAACAAGCCTCATTCTAGCATGGATGTTATTTCCTACGTACACGAGGTTTCCCCTAGGCTAAAGAAAATCGCTGGTAAAATAGGTGTAAGAGTTGTGCTTTTCGCACTTGGCAAGCTTGCTGGGCTACGTCGCAGGGTCAACAGCGAAGGACCTAAGAAAGAAGCAAGCACTAAGAAACACGCTACATGCTATGTTGAATCTGTTTTAGCAATTGTCTACAAGATTTCGTTTACTTGTATGCTCTGTTACATTGGCCAAACAGGCCGATGCATTAATTAATGATCGATTGAGGGAGCACGCTTACTCTTTAAAAGGCTCCGTTTCCAGCCACTTGAGAACCATTGTAAGAGGCGTGGTTGTCAGTCAATTCTTGACAAGAATGTGATCAGAGGGCGATATAACAATCAGCGCGAGTGCGACATTTGTGAAGCCTTCCACATTAAACAACTTGGTGCGTTCTGTGTTAGCGTACCTTAGAATTGTTTTCACGGCTGTGAAACTAGTCATCTGGGGTCCACTGATATGACTGGCTTTTGATAAGGTAGGCCGTTTGGCACATGCATGTGTGATCCGCTGATGTCGCGTGGTTATGCACAAATTATGTTTTCCTATATGTTGCAGTTGGTTCGCAATAAACTTCGCTTGTTAGTTCAGCGCTCTGTTCTCGTCTCTTCTATACCCTCTTGTCGTGTGTGCTGTTAAGCACTTCCCTCGTATACCAGTAAAAAGGAAGTATTAGAGCTGCTCTGAAGCAGCAAAAGGTGTGTTTGGGAGCATCAAAATTTAGTTTTAGAGTAGATTTCTCGGGTCACACATCACTGTTAATTAGAACTTTTGCATATTGGTAAAAATTTGCATTTTTCATTTTGGTAAAAGTTTAGTGGTTGCAATGCAAATCAAGCGACCAGACTTGATTCGAAATTCATATATCTTAAACCTTAGAACATCAAAAGTGAAAGCGCAACAGAGAGAGAGAGAGAAGTTAACATTTATTTTCGAAACAGTGCCCCGAGCAATGCCCGATGTCACCCTGAGGTGGGAAGGCTCCTTAGTCCAGGCACCCTCTGGCTTCTACTGCCCTCTTATACCTGGCGACGAGTTGTTAGTCTTCCAGGTCCTCAAGGGCAAGCTTACCCTCCCACGTTTCGGTTAGGTCTTCATTCATCCGGCCTGCTTCATTATCAGTCGTGTGCTGTTGTAGATTACGTCTGGCAATACACTGACATGCAAGAAGGAAGTGTGCCAGGGTGTCCGGTACGCTGCAGAGCGGGCACATAGAGCTATACCTCGTTGGGTAGAGACGGTGTATTAGGGCGCCAAGTGTGTATGTGCTGCTTTGCAGGCGTCTCAGTATCACGCTTTCCTCTTTTGTCGATTTTGGGTGTGGTGGAGGGTATACTCGTCGCTCTAGCTTGTAATGCTGGAGTAATGACGAATAGGTGTGTTGAACAACTTCCGTTTCTTCAACGACGGGTTGAATGTCCTGTGAGTAAGGGGCAGCCCAACTGACGTACTCGTGGGCACCAACGTTGGCCGCTACCGGCGTGGGCCGCTTCATTTCCCTGCAGACCCCCGTGTCCTGGCACCTATAATATACAAGTGTATGGGAGAAAAGTGCTTCGCCGTTTCAAAATATTGATGTCAATGGCTGAGACATGGCCCTTAGTGAAATTCCTGTAACAACTCAAAGAAAAAACATAGGTGGCATTTTGGACAGCTACTACTGTATTTACTCGCTTAATCCTCGCACTCGCATAATTCTCGCGGCCCCACATCGTCCAACAAAAATACGAAATAATAGTACGCATCAAGCGTACTATTAGTGCACGAAGATTCAATCCAATTCAAGCCAAGTCAAAGCGGCAAGTGCGCCTCGCGGCGTGTTTTGCATGTTGTGTCGGTAATCTTGTCCCGTTACGGGGCGATACTGAAGATACACGGCTGCTTTCAAGTTGAAAGTGATTGATCAAGCACTAAACAATGGCAACAGGGCCGCCAGTAGGCCCTTCGGAGTCCATGAGTTTTCTGTTCGCTACTGGTGACTGCAGATGAAAGCCACCGAGACTCGTTGGGCCTGCCGTGAGCCTAAGACTGAGATTGATGGTAAACTTTCTTTCTTCAGAAGGAAACTGCAGACAATTTTTTTAAATAGCCATAAGCCCAATACTGACATCCTATGCTTACCTTTTGAGGGCTCCTGTTAAGGGACGAACGCTACCGCTAGGCCCGCAACGCCCACAAGCTTTGCGTATGGTATTCTAATTCTCGACTGTTTGCTTGCACTTTTTGTGTCCCAAATAAATCTTGCCTTGTGTTGAACCACTGCTTTTATTGTCGAAGTGAATTTTAAGTAGTACTTCTTAAAGCTTGCTGTTAGTTGATGGTGTGAGAATCCCGATTTGCGGCCAGTACGTCTTCTTTATCGCTCTGTACGTTATCATGGAAAGCTTTCTGCGCGTAATTTTAGCACCCACTGACTTTGCATTGGTTTTCCGCCGGAAAAAAAAAGGAAGGTTTATACGAGTAAATACGATAGACCTCAAACGAACAAAAAAATTTATTGTTAAAATATTGCAATGTGTAAAATGTGATTACTAGAGACTGGAAGTTTAGGCCCGAAAAATCAATTTTAGGGGCCTATAATAGGCCCTAAATACTGCCATTTAGGCATAAATAGGCACCTTAAGGGGATACACAGGTCTTAGAAGGCTAAAAATCACAAAAAAAAACGACTTTTTGAAGCTGACATTTCCGGAATCTGTACCTATTTTTCCACATATCTGAGAAGTTTCTAGCTTCTCACGTCATTATTTGTGGCAAAAAATCAATTTATAACATCCTTGTACGATTAATGTGAGTGCAAATTGACACTAAAATCGCGCTTTTTCCGCGCCGAACTGTTGTCGTTACACACGAGCTATCGAGTTCATCTTGGTCTCGTTTGGAAGGGTCGTTCTTTATCTCCAATTTCCCACCATTGCTGGCTCGCCTTGCTCCTTAATTTTTCAACAAAAACGCGTCATCGAAAAGCACTAGCGCGCGATTCTATTGGCTGCTTGGGGCATGTGACAAAAGCTAGGCATCCGATTGGCCAAGTGGCGTTTCCGGCGTCTGCTTCACCATCGTGACGCGCACGGACATGCACCATTTTGTCATAGTGCTACTGACTGCCTGCGGCAGCATAAAAATTCCGTGCTACAGTAATTTGTGAAGAGGGTGTGGCAATCGTTCGTTTGCTGTGAATTTCAAAATGAGCCCCGCTATGGCTCAGGACAACGAGGATAACGAACTCGCCGCGGTCAACGGCGGTCGTGGAGTCACCGGTGTAGGCCCAACTCACGTACGAGCCCGTTGGTTGCCGACAACGTTACTGTTTTGCAGCCTCATCAATTAGAGGATGGCAAGTAAAAGGCAGAAGTGAAGCTAAAGACACATCAATCTTTGTTGTGACGGAATGCAAGCGCAGCCTTATCGCTAAACACGCCGATGCCACGGTTCCCCCCGCCTGACAAAAGGACCTTGAACAGCGCGACGAGTCGTCAGCGTGGAGTGCGCCGCGCACCGACGAACCACAGAAAGTCAATCCGTTTGCGGTGAACGTGCCCACCGCCCACGCAATGGAGGCTACTGGCAACATGTAGACTGCTTTTAACCAAGTGTTCACAACGTTGTCGTAGTCTCCTCTCGAAAATGTAGCAGTCTTACGTGAAAAGGAAACTAACACCTTGGCACTCGCATAGCCTCGAAATTGATTTATTCTTATTTTATTTATTTCAAGGTACCTTACAGGCCCCAGGGGTGGGGGCATTGAGTAAGGGGGGACGATACACTAGATTCAAGTACATATACTTATGGAATTGGCAAAAATACTTGAGGAAAGATACAATTGCAATACAATAAACAGAAAGAATTATAGATAACTATATACATGTAAAGATGACGCATGCATGCAAACAGTAAGCGAAAGTGTGCATTTATTGAGCAAAGAAAGGGAGCGGTTACATGTCACAGCTGCAACAATCTTAAAACGAGTTCATGTTTTACAAAATAAAAACTAATACCATGCGTGATGAAGATTTGAAAAAAAAAAAGATACATTTCATAGCGGCAATACAGCAGGGTGAACTTACTATGCCAGGAAAAAAAAAAAGGCGATATGTGGGATA
This sequence comes from Rhipicephalus microplus, assembly GCF_043290135.1. Lineage (NCBI taxonomy): Eukaryota > Metazoa > Arthropoda > Arachnida > Ixodida > Ixodidae > Rhipicephalus > Rhipicephalus microplus. The sequence goes on from NW_027464586.1 coordinate 29,059,878, forward strand.
ATTGCCCGTCAAAAATAGCTCATCTGACGTAGCATACGAGAGATTTGCTTTGATGATGGTGTAGTGTGGAAACGTTCGCAAAATTCATCCTTGCGCTGCAGAAAAGCATCTACTCGGTGAAGTTTGCGAAGTGGATGGATAACATATGACGGAATGTTTCATGATTTGTCTCGGCAGCAATGTAATCAGGCAAACTATTCCAGAGAATAATGGCACATGGAAGTGCCGACTTGTTGAATGCGTTTGTAGAGCCGTATATACGGGAATAGCTGAGATACTTGTGTAATCTATTTGAGGTAAGATATGGTTTGTGCAGACCAGGAACGGTGATTGGGGAAGAGTGGGTGATTTCATGAAAGAATGAAATCAAGGCAATGTCACGGCGGATGTTCAAGAGTACGTAGAAGTGAAAGTTGTCATTTTATATACGATATCCTTGAAGCGAATGCTTGAAGATGCAGCTTTAAAACTACGTCTTAAAAAACCAAGTGACTTGGAGGCGTTGGCAGAGATTGCTTTAATATGGTCGAACCACGATGAGGTGTAAGTATAATGCCCAAGTACCGATATTCGTTCTTTATTTCCAACAAGTTTTTTACAACCAGTTGGGGGGTCCCTCAGGTGAAAAGCAGCTGAAAAACCACTTGAGAGTGCCTGAGGCTCCACGTACATGGCGGCAATTTGGAAATTAAAGCTCTTAAAAAAAATTGCTGTAATGTAAGTAGGCAATTAGAACAAAAAATTAGACGAGTATTCTTCAAATACAACATTAGAACAAATAGACACCGACCGAACTAATAACTATGTATCTGCACTCATGTATACACTGAACAGTATCAAAATAAACATGACAGAGACTGAAAAAAAATGCGATACATGGAGTAATGATAACATAGCATGATAAAAAGAAAGATACTAGGCCAGGGTGAAGAAATATTCTCGCATTTCTCTTCTTGTGAACATTAAAAAGTTGGGCTCATCATTTATATACAGTCAACTGGCGATTTTTCGGACCTTCTAGGGAGCAAAAACCGTCCAAAAATTCGGGCAGTTCGAAAAAATGAATGCAAAAAAAAAAAACGCATTATTTTACTGATAATCTTCAATGCAAGCAAAAAAAAAACACACCATTTTGCTAATATTTCTGAATGCAAGCAAAAAACGCACCATTTCATTAATATTTCTCTGATCAAGAAGGTCAAGGTCGAAGTACCAGACTTCCGGAATTCTGCGAAAGCATCAGTGGGGTGGCTCTGAAAAGAGCCGTTAAAAAATAATGCATGCAGCCAACAGCGGGTGCCGTCAGGGCATTCATCTTTTGGGCACCAGACAGTTTTTCGGCCGCTTCCAAGATCTTGTTTTTGTTCCTCAGGAAATCGGAAACTGTTTGCTTGGAAATGCCAAACTCCTTGCTCATCAGCCTGCGGTCGGCTACTCTTCACTTAACTTAATAATGGCGGCTTTCTTCTTCATCGTTAACAGACGATACTGTTTTCCGCGCTTCGATGCCATTGGCGAGGATGACGAAGGCGGAGTGGAGGCCGTCGCAGGCAAGCGAAATCCTCACGATGTGAACAAAGGAGTTTGCTGACGAGCGTTGAAGCACCTAGGCTTAGCGTTGCAGAGCACACTTCACACGATCGCACAACCACGCACTAGGCTAGCCAACCACCATGTGGGCTGCGCAAACAAAACGGTGCGACGGCAGGTGACGGTGCCTCGGGTACTCCGGAGGTGGCGCTGGTAAACAATCAAGATAGCCAGCGTGGCCAGACCAGATGTGTGACGGTTAGTTCTAGTTCGAATAGTGAAACGCTTCGCGAAAGCGCTGCGCGGGAAGTCAGAGTGGCACGCACGAGCACAGGCACTAAAGCGAAAGGAACTTTATTGGCGCCTAAAAATTTCAGGGTGGATAGTTTCGACTATCGTGCACGATAAACACGGCCAGTGTTAGGAATCTCAGAGGCCGTGTGTGTTTCTCCGCTAACGATCAACAAGTCCAAGCAACAGATGCCGCCACAGTAGACCGGTGCGCTCATTTATGCGACCGTAATCGCGTGTGACGCAGTTGTGGTGGTTTCCACTGGAGGTCAGTGGTGGTTTCCGACCTTCCGTCGCGTCAGAAAGTCCGGAAAATCGGACTCCGCGGGGTTCGAGCGTCTGAAATTTCAGACTACCTTATACATTGATTCTATGGGGCTTGTGGCAGTGCCGCGAAGATGTCCGAATTATCGGGCATGTCCGAAAATTCGGGTGTCCGAAAAATCGGCAGTTGACTGTACTTATTAAGTAGGGATGGTAATGCATATCTATGGGACTGTAGAAAATAATTCGTGCGAAAACAAGGATCGAGCCACCTGTCTATGCTTTGGGTTCATGAATCCGTGTGTTGAAGAGTTATGTTTGATAAGTCTTCAAGAAATGTTCAGAAGTCTTCCTTCGCAAAGAAGTAGTTATTAATGAGTCAAAAAGTGCACATGTGTAGCATGCTGATTATTTTGTAGAGGTGTAACAAAGTACCAGCAGAAGTACAGCATGGAACATTTTCAATGTAGCACAGTGCCCTTTTTTGCAATAAGTGAATAGTTTTTACGTTGTCTAAGGTAGTGGTGCCCCAGACACTAAGGAAGTAGTTTATGTGCGAGGAAAACAAAGATGGTAGATTTGCACTTTAGCTTTTTCCGGAAGAAAGTGCCGACCTCGTGACAATACTCCAGCAGCACGCGATAATGATTTAGTCAATGATTCCACATGACATGACCATGTCATACGAGCGGAAAAAGTTGCCCCTAGAACTTTATGTTTCTCCACTACTTCTACGGGTTTTCCCTCAAGCGTTAACGATTGGTGAAGATTAGTTTCCGTGCCCCTGGATCTGGAATAGACAGCTTTCGATTTTTTCGCATTTATTCGCAGGCCATTAGTAGTAGACCACCGTAGTACATGTGATAATACGCTTTGGGCTTTGACAATATACTGAGCTGAATTTTTTCCCGAAACAAAAAGACTGGTGTCATCCGCGTCGCAATCGAGATATTGAACTGATTAATGCTGTATGAAAATTCGAATCTGCTAGATTTACGTATGAATGACATCACTTTGCATTTTGAAACATTTAGAGTCATGAGCCATGTACTACACCAACTATTAATTATCGTAAAAACACGCGTATAGTTCAAGGTGTAACTCGGGGATAGCAAACGCGAGAAAAAACATTTTCACGCGAATATTGTTCGAGGAAAACAGAAAAAATGCATTTATTTACACACTTGCATGCGCACGCACGCACGCGCACGATTAGTCGTCGTCTTCGTCTGACACACTGTCTTCCAAATCTCCAAGGCAAGCAAGACACCCAATGCTTGCTTGCCTTGAAGTCCGCAGGCGGAATGCCTTTGTCTCGAGCGATCTCCCTTGCCTTTGCCTGCAGCAGCTCGATGTGCACAGCTATTGTGCAGCTTGTTGCTCCCGAACCGTCAGTTCTCGTTCCACGTCTGGAAATGCTCCATTTTTCGGTCCCCGGAAACTTTTCCTCTTGCCGCAGCATGCAAAAAGGGCTTCCTTCTGCTTCCGCCAACCGCGAATGCTCCGCTCATTCACGCCGAACTGCCGCTCCGCGGCACAGTTGCCGATGGTTTCGGCAGCAGAAATAACTTTCCTCTTAAAGGTAGCCGAGTACTGCCTGCGCGGTCCCGACATGGCTTAAAATCACGTAAAATCGTGGCCGTCGTGATGTGCGCCAAGTGATTGCAATGGCCACTGTTGCTCGCCTGATGCATGCCTGTGCATCAGGCGAGCAACACTAACACATCAGGCGAGCAACACTAGGACTAACGCCGCTCACGCTACCACACCACCTAACGTAGAAGTGCGCAGACACCTGATAATGATGATAGCACCAACCAATGCCGAAACCAAAACTGAATTCGGGCCGAAACTTTTTTGGGATCCGCATATAGTACGGGGCTGAAATTTCGCACCTTAAATTTTAGAAAAAAACCCCGGGCTATACGCGGGTTTTTACGGTACATCGAGGTCATTTTGAAGCGACAAGTGATCATTAAAGTTTTTGATTGGACGGTAAATAATGCTGTCGTCGCAAATACCCTGATGCAAGCAGAAACATGTTGCGGAAGATCATTTATGAATATGAGAAAAAGTAATGGTGAGAGTACGCTGCCTTGTGGTACACCTGAAGAAACATCAGTTAGAGAAAAAGAAAAATTGTTGACTGTTGTGTACTTCTGCCGATTAGATGGAAAATTGTGAAGTCATGATAGTGTATGGGAGTCTAACTTCAAGGCGGATAGTTTTAATAACAGGCAACAGTGTGCAACCCGGTCAAAAGCCTTCGAATAGTCCAGGAACACGCAGTCAGTTTGATAATTATTGTCCATATTTGCATGAAGATCTGTGGTTGGCTCGAACAGCTGAGTCTCACACGAAAAACCCTTTCGTAAACCGTGTTGATTTTTGAAAAAGAAACTATTGGATTCCAGATGTCTGTAAATATGCAAAGCAATGATGTGTTCTAGCATTTTACAACAAATGCATGTAAGCGAAATAGGACGGTAATTATCCCATGAGGTATTAATTCCACTTTTGAATATTGGTATTACTTTTGCCAACTTCCAGTCAGACGGTATTATGCTAGTTGCTAGAGACTGCCCGAATATATAGGGTAAAATTTTGCTTGAGACCATTACTGTATTTTTTAGCACCTTAGAATAGATTTCATCTACACTACATGACGAAGATAACTTGAGATTGTTTATGGCTATAACTATGCCGTCTAGCTCAATGTCTATTGGTTCCATGAATTGGTAGTCAAACTCGGCTACATAGGGTATGTTTGTACTGTTCTCTTTCGTGAAGACAGAAATGAAAAAGGAATTAAGTGCTGTTGGGCCTTGGCTAGCTAGAAGAGAGACGTTGTTGCTTTATTCATTGCTGAGTACATGAGTACAAAAAAAAATGAGCTCACATAATATATACAGCGTCAGGAGGTCCCAAAGTAAGAAACTGTCAGGGGGACCTCCTATCGTTAATGGGGTACATAAAAGGTAAGTAACAGCAGCAAAAGCTACAAGTGCGAACAAAAATAAAAAGTGCATTCAACACAGAACAATAAATAGTCAAATCGAAAAAGTTGATTTACCAGAACAACATTATACAAAACTACAAGAATACGTAAAAGCAGGAATTGAAAACGTAGAGGTAATAATGAAAATGTTTTATTACAAATGAACAAGGGGCTCAATTAACAGTATGCTTTTCATGTTATGTTTAAAAGACTGCAATGAATGAGACGACTTAACATGAAGAGGGATATTATTCCAAAGATGAACAAAAAGAAGCGTGCTGTGTATCTGCCATAGTTTGATCTGATTTTAGGTAAAAGGAAGTTATTACGCTCTGAAAACCTGGTATTATTGTTGTTGACGAAGACATGGAAAGGAATATTATCAAGTGATATTTCGCGATGAATGAGACGGTATGTGATGAGCGACAATGTATGATAAAACAATTGTTGAATGGGTAGGATTTGAAGATGTTGATAGATAGGTAGAGAATGGCAACGGAATGGGCTAAAAGTCATTAACTTGATCGCCTGGTTTTGAAGACGTTGAAGCGGTTTGAGATGAATGGCGTATGTGTTACCCCATGATGATAAGCAGTATGATAAATGGCTATTAATATAAGCATGATAAAGTGAGATGAGAACATGAGGTTGAAAAAATGCACGTGTTGTAATGATAATGCGGATACCAAATGAAACCCTTTTTATAAGTGAATTGGCATGACTATTGTATTTAAGATGTTTATCGAGAGTAACACCAAGGAATTTAACATTGTCAGATGCCAGTAAAGTATAATTATCCAGCAAGACAGTTATGGAGGAAGAAACCACAGTTTGTGGGCTATGAAAGAGTACGAAAGTTGTTTTAGTAGGATTAATCTGAAGTTTGTTATTTCTACACCATGAATGCACGTTGTTAAGATCTGCATTAAGTGTGTCTTGAAGTGCGGTGAGCGATTTATGTGGTGAGTAAATGGTCGTGTCGTCAGCATATAGCAAACACTTAGAAAACGTAAGCGTATTAAGTAAGTCATTTATGAATAGTAGAAATAACAACGGACCTAATATAGAACCTTGGGGAACACCGCAGTTAATTAGTTTAGTCGATGAAAATTGACCATTAAGATATACGACTTGTGGCCTGTTAGACAAGTAGCTACGAATAAGATTTAGAGTTGGGCCAGTAATACCAAAAGACTCGAGCTTATCCAGAAGAATAGAATGTTCTAGTGTGTCAAATGCCTTTGTTAGATCAATGAATATGGCACCTACAACGAACCCTTCGTCAATAAATTGTTTAATGTTATCCGTGAATTTGAGCAATGCTTGTTCCGTTGAATAACCATTCCTAAAGCCAAACTGGTGTGGGAAAAGAAGATTAAATTTGTTTAGATAGTGCATCAGACGACTGTAGATAAGCTTTTCAATGACTTTGCCAAAAAATGGCAAAATGCAAATGGGGCGATAGTTGTTAATGTTATCACGAGAGCCTTTTTTGTACACAGGAATTATTTTACCACGTTTCAACAACTCAGGAAATATACCGGTTCTGAAAATTTTGTTAGCAATATCTGCAAAAACTAATGATATGTCTGCAGCAACCAGTTTTATTCTAGAGGGCCGGATGGAGTCCAGGCCTGGTCCCGTAACTTTGAGGGAAGAAATTACGTTAAAAATTTCTGAAGAAGAAACCGGGCGAAGGAAGAAGGACTGAGGGCTACGTGGAAGATGGGCTGGAACGCTAAGTGAGAGCGTAATCGTGTAATGAGATGTGCTGGTTTTCGCTGGTGGGATTGATGACTTTCCAAAATTTAGCTGGTTTGTTTTTCAGTAGTATGGGTAGATCAATACAATAATACTTCACCTTAGCCTTACTTAAAGCAGCGCAGTATGCTTTTATCATCATCATCAGGCTGACTACGTCCACAACAGGACAAAGGCCTCTCCAATGTTCCGTCCTAGCCGGTCCTGTGCTTGCTGCCGCCAATTTATACCCGTAAACTTCTTAATCTCATCTGCCCAACTAACCTTCTGTCTCCCCCAAACCCGCTTGCCTTTTCTGGAAATCCAGTCAGTTACCCTTAATGACCAGCGGTAATCCTGTCTACGCGCTATATGCCCGGCCCATGTCCATTTCCTCTTCTTGATTTCAACTATGATATCATCAACTCCCGTTTGTTCCCTAATCCACTCTGCTTTCTTCTTGTCTCTTAAGGTTACACCTACCATTTTTCTTTGCATTGCTCACTGCGTCGTCCTCAATTTAAGCTGTACCCTCTTTGTATGTCTTCAGGTTTCTGCTCTGTAGCTAAGTACCGGCAAGATGCAGCTGTTACATACCTTCCTTTTGAGGGCAGTGACAATCTACCTGTCATAATTTGAGAGTACTTGCCAAATGTGTTCCACCCCAATCTTATTCTTTTGGTTACTTCAATCTCGTGGTTCGGCTCCGCGGTTATTACCTGCCCTAAGTAGACATTGTCTTTTTACAACTTGAAAAGCACTATTACCTATCTCGAAGCGCTGCTCTCTTTCGAGGTTGCTGTACATTACTTTCGTTTTCTGCAGATTAATTTTTAGACCCACCTTACTGCTCTCCTTGTCTAACTCCGTAGTCATTAGTTGCAATTCGTCCCCTGAGTTACTCAGCAATGCAATGTCATCGGCGAAGCGCAGGTTACTAAGGTACTCTTCATTAGCTCTTATCCCTAACTGTTCCCATTCTAGGCTTCTGAAACCTCCTGTAACCACGCGGTGAATAGCATCAGGGAGATTGTGTCCCCCTGTTTACACCCTTCTTGATTGGTATTCTGTTGCTTTCTTTATGAAGCACTATGATAGCAGTTGATCCCCTGTAGATTTCTTCCAGAATGTTTATATATACTTCATCGACGCCCTGATCCATAGTAGAAATATCAGCCGTCTGCATGACGGCTGATATTTCTACTAAATCAAACGCCTTTTCGTACCCTACGAAGGTTATGTATAGCGGTTGGTTATATTCTGAGCATTTCTTTACTACCTGATTGATAGTATGAATGTGGCCGATTGTTGAGTAGCCTGTTCAAAATCCTGCTTGTTCCTTTGGTTGATTGAATTCGAATGTTTTCTTTACTCTGTTAGCAATCACCTTTGTAAATAGCTTGTATGCTACAGAGAGCAAACTGATCGGCCTGTAATTCTTCAAGTCCTTGTCATCTCCTTTCTTATGTATTAAGATGATGTTAGCAATCTTCCATGACTGTGGTACTCTTCCCGTCAGGTGACACCTCATAAACGGGGTGGCTAGTTTTTCTAACACAATCTGTCCTCCATCTTTCAGCAGATCTGATGTTACCTGATGCTCACCAGCAGCTTTGCCTCTTTGCATGCTCTCCAAAGCTTTTCTGACTTCTATCTTTTGTGGTGGGGTGTCATCTGGGTTACTGCTAGTTCTTATACTATTAAGGTCGTGGTTGTACCGGCTACTGTACAGATCTCTGTATAACTCCTCCGCTATTTTAACTATCCTATTTATATATTGGTAGTTATTTTGCCTTCTTTGTCCCTTAGTGCATACATCCGATCGTACCTTGCCAACCACTTCCACATCCTGCACGATGCCTGGGTGTGCACTCATTATAAAGTCTATTTCGTTCTTATTTTCGCCATTAGGGCTCCTCCATGTCCACTTGCGGTTGCCTCGTTTTCGGTGAAAGTTATTCAAGATCCGTAAATGATTGCGTTCTGCAAATTCTACTAGTAGCTCTCCTCTGGCATTTCTAGTACCGATGCCATAATCTCCTACTGCCTGGTCTCCAGCCTGTTTCTTCCCTACCTTTGCAACAAAGTCTTCCATCAGTATAGTGTACTGTGTTTTTACCTTACTCATTGCTGATTCCACGTCTTGATAGAAGCTTTCAACTGAAGCGTCATCACGGCATGATGTAGGCCCGTAAGCCTGTACAACCAAGGTTTTATATTTGGCCAACAAGAAAAACTGCCCAAGCACTTTGCATTATTACCTATATAGCCGCTTTTGCTTATTCTGCATGTTCTGAAGATTTTTAGTGAATCACGGATTTGATTTATCAATGCTAATTTTAACCAGTGGTACATATTTGTCTACTAACATACACAAATTAGCTTGAAAAGCAGCCAGTTCTCTTCAACAGATCAATTGTAGAAGCAAGGTAGGAAAGTATTTTCAAAAAACAATGCTAGTTGATAATTCATCTCCTGATAATTGCCTTTATTAAAGTCTCGAATTTGTTTTACATGTACACTGGCTACAAGTCGGGGTATGTTTATCTCTACTTGGAGTAGCGTGTGGTCACTGAATCCGTCCAAGTAATTCGTTTTATATATTGTGTCCAGAGCAGTAGTTAGAATAAGATCTAGAATGTTTGCACTTTGTGTAGGCTTCAGAACAGTTTGGAAGAGGTTGAAATGTAGAGTTAAGAAAATCATTTGACGTTTGACATAGAGATGACAGCGTGGCCTAGTCAATGAGGGGAAAGTCAAAGTCGCCTAATATGTAAATTATGTCTGCTTTGAAAATTTCACACGCCTTGTTGGTACTGTCTCGTAGCATAATAGTGAAAGAAGAAGCGAAGTCCGGCACTCGATGGCAGCAGCCTGAGCGAGGGAGCAAGTTTGGTTCGCGACATTACGGGTAACTGATTCTGAACAATCCGGAAAACATCGCTGTGTTATTCGCCGTATCGTGGATGACGCGCGGCGCACATTCGTCCCACATCGCCGTCAGTACAGTCGCCGAACCGATAAGCAGTCTTGCGGCAGACGAGCACACAGCAACAACTTGCTACAGGACTAGAAGAAACGACACGCCCGTGCAAACAATCAGTCCCATTACATTCCTGGTACATATTAACTGACTAAAAGTATGTGTGCCCTAATATTTTTCACTCGGAATGGCGAAATAAAGTTTTAAGAGCATTATTCTCGAAGCACAGATTTTGACCACTTTCTTTTGCTTGTTCAGTAAAAGTGGACCTAGGACAACTAGAGCTCTAATTGTTTTTGCACAATGTAGCTAAATGTGCACAAAAAATAATGCTGAGAGCCTATTTTTAATGAGGAACTTCATTTTTTATTTTATTATAAAAGTATTTGTTTTTGGTTACATTCAATGAACCTAATTGTGCTGTATTTCGAGAAGTACTCCTTCAGTTATCAATCAGCTTGCAGCGTTGCACTTCTTAGGCTTTCTAGTATCCATATATATGTTAATGAATATGTAATGCTAAGTACATACATTTTTATAGTTAAAAATGTTAGAATTCTTAGTTTTCTTAATTTTCTCAAAATGGCAATCTTGTACACCCTGCATGAAAATTCCTGCAATATATCCGAAACTGTTATATATAGCAGAATAATTTTTTTTTTGCAGCATGAAGCTATATGTTTGGAGCACACAACATATGAAGCAGATTTTGATTTCTCTTGATGCAAGTTTTTTAAATTAGTCTTTTGTGATATGACACAATGGCCACATTCAGAGCTATGAAGTTTAGTGTACTGTAAAGTAAAAAGTATTGACCCAATCAAAAAAGTGCTTCCTATGTTGTGTAGCTTGTGCTTTCTAGTGTTGATCCCTACGCTATTAGTAAATTTCGGACTGGTGGTTATTTTTTTATTGTGGCAAGAACAATAGATATTGTTATTCTAATTAAATAATAAACTAATGAAGCAATAGAAAAAAAACTACATACTTAAAATCTGGACAACAAAATGAGTAAGCGTGCCAGCTTTTGTCCCATTTGGTACAAAGATAAATGAGAGAGCCCTAAGACCCATGTCCCCCTTTATATAAGCACAATGCATAATTATTTCAGCAGAGTATTTCAGGACAAAACTTCGGGTTCTATCTAACAAACGCAGCAGGCAAATCCCGGGCTTTGGGAAAGACGTTTATTTTGCATGAAAATAATCAGGAAAAAAATAACCATTTGAACAAATTTAGGTGAAAGCTAGGGTGATTGGACAACGTGAGAAAGGCTATAAAAGCAGTGGCAAATCAGTATTTGTTAGTATGCAGAAAAAGAATGCTCGACATCCACTGAAGTTAATGAAGCGTACTTGTAGTCAGGCACTTTCGATGCTCTAATTCCATCTGGAATCTTCAAATCTGCTCTACTCAAAACTTTGGACACTTGTTTTAGCACATAAAATTCTGGATTCTTGACCAAGACAGATTTAAGCAAAGTGTAGACCTTGTTAGTGACAGGTCCATTGGGGACAATGGCAAACCTTTCCTGCACGTCCGAAATTAGCTCGAAACTTTGATTAAGAGGGACGCCCGTAATTTCGAATTTCTGTATGTTTTCTGCGAGGAAAGTGGGCAAACAAATATGCCAATTCAGATTCAAGCACATCGTGGTGTAGGGCAGTCTGGGCTCTTCTGACGGCATTGCTTTTGTCTACTGCAAAGCTGTTAATAACAGCTTTAACACTAGCGAAGTGTTTGTTGTAGTAGCCTGCTGCCTTCAGCCAAGTTTCCCACTGGGTAAAAACGGGCTCTGGAGGAAGAGGCACATCTGGCAAATGCTCTTTAAAGGCATGAACGCGCAAAGGCGCCTTAAGGAACAATGCCTTGCCTGCAGCTATTAGTTCATTAACAGAATTGAACAACTTTCTCAGCTCTTCACAGACCCGATATATCCCATGGGCAAGACAAGTGACATGCAATAATTCGGGATAAAAGACCTTGAGATGTACAGCTGCCTTGAGCATATAAGCTGCTGGATCAGTGTAGAGTCGCAGTACTCGGTCGTCGTGGAATCGGGAGGGGTACAGTATCCTCAAGGCTGAGTTCACAAAGTAGATGCTATCACCACTTTTTTTTACTAGTTGTTTTGAGCACACCAAGAAAGGTGTTGTTTTCTCTTTTCCATCGAGCTTTCCAGCAACAAAATGTCCAAGTAATCTTCCGGTCGCATCTGTTGTCTCGTCCACTGAAATCTGTATGTGTGACTCACCCAATTCTCGTCTCATTTTTGCTAACGTTTTCTCGTACATTAGACACAGGTACTGCTTGCGAAGAGTGGACTCTGATGGTATATTTTGTTTGCAGTACTTTTGCTAAAAATTCTTGAATGTCTTGTTTTCGATCTTGACCCAAGGTACGTTAGCAGCGACCAATGCTTCGCATAAGGCAAGTCGGACATATAAAAACCTGTGCCCCTGCTTCAAACATGCTCTTTTGCCACTCTAGCCGTGAAACGCGTCATCATACAGCCACTCGCGGAATTGCTTATCTATGAGTCTTTCCATGTCTCAGAACATTCATGGACGCTCGCGGTGATACGACGGATGGCTCCAAGCATGTCTAAATCGCATCACTAGAGTTCATTGACAGCACTCCATACAGCCGTGAAGTGCGCGGCCGCGTGGACAGTGCAGTCAGCGCGTGATTCACTAGGAGGCGGCGTTCAGCGACGATTTGCGAAATGTGAAGCTACGATGAGAAAATATCGACACGCACTGCACTTCATATAGCGTTTATTCAGACAGCGATGCGCGAAACTCCTAGCGGCTGTTCCGAGCAATCCTTGGCAGTTTAAGGGTGGGGAGACGAGTTTGACTGTGTGGTCCGCTTCCGATGCGTAAAATGCCTGTACACGGTTCTGAGGAGCAAGTGAGTGATGTGCTTTGTTGCTTGCGAAGAAGCATGTCACCACGAGTGCACTAGGGCATCGTTCTTGCCTGTAGTCTCGCCATAAGCGAAGTTAGGTCCAAAGACGACTCCAATGACGTGCCGCACTCGTAGACTGTGCGCCCACTCAGAGTAATATAATCGTACGTCCGGCGCACCTGCTCGTAGTAATCTGATCATGCATCTGCTTACAGCTTCATTGCTTGTGAAGAAGCACGTCGCCACGAGAGCGCTAGCACATCGTTCATGCCCGCAGTTTCGCTGTCAGCGAAGTTCGGGCTAAAGACGACTCCGATGACGCACCACGCTTTTGTAGACTGTGCAGCCGCTCGTAGTAAACTGATTGCGCATTTGCTTGCGGCTCCCAACTAAAGCGTAATTATATCCTATGTAATCATCAAGCCATGAACAGGTCACGAAGTAGTCATTTTCGAGAGCCATGTCCTCGCGACGCACAAGCAGCAGACGCCGATCTCCCGAAACGAGCATCAGGCCAATGGCGAGGTGAGCTGAGGCAACATGGCGGCCACAGCCAATCAAAGGCCTCAATGACCTTCAAACATTTGCTTTTTGTGCGCTTGTTTCTAAAGGGAGGAGCCAGCTGAGGCAGAAACGTTAGACACTAAACACGGAGAAATGCTCTTTCCGATGAGCCCAAGAAGCCGGCTCCCGGGTGCGCCCTCGCGAAGCTATTATTTTTTTAAAAATCGCCGTTTTCTTTCGATTTCCATGAAAAGTTTCACTACCATTTGCCCGCCGCAGTGATATAGTGGCTAAGGTACTGGGCTGCTGACCCGCAAATCGCAGGATCGAATCCCGGCTGCGGTGGCTGCATTTCCAATGGAGGCGGAAATGTTGTAGGCTCGTGTGCTCAGATTTGGGTGCAAGTTAAAGAACCCCAGGTGGTCTAAATTTCGGGAGCCCTCCACTACGGCGTCTCTCATAATTATATGGTGGTTTCGAGACGTTAAACCCCATATATCAATCAATTTCACTACCTAGGACGGTGAAAGAAATTTTCTAAAGCACTTCTGCGCGGTTCTCAGTGTAGATACTTTGGAATCACATAAAAAGTGCGCTCTTACCCTTCTTAAACATGGAATCAGATAGAAAAAGGGTTCGAGAAACTGAAAACTTAATTTAAAGAAAAGTCGACTTTTCTGCCATTTTTCGCGATCCCAAAGTCGCGTCCCCCCCTTAAAGCCAATATGAGCGAAACAGTTTTCTATGATGCTTCGCCGTGTCGCCGCAACAGCGGTGGCGTTATGCTCTAATGAGAACGAAAAAATAAGCAAGCATAAAATATTACGGAACCAGTGCACATTCACTTTTTTGAGGAAGATTGTGATACAGTCGAGCCCACATATAACGGCCCCACTTAAAACGAACTTTCACTTAAAACGAAAAATATCCGCGTGACCGTGAAAATATACATTGGTTCAATGCCACAAAATCGCACTTACAACGAACGTCTCGGAGCGCCGCTGATCGGTTACAGCGAACGGAGTAAGAGGTCTGCCGACTTCCCGGGAAACAAACTTCGACCATTGATCAGGCATCAACGAGGTGCCCGTACATTCTTGGTGTTAAACGCCGACCCTGCCTCCGCGCCCCTCTAGTTGCCGCTCTCCTCGACCGCTTTTGTTACGGACCCCTCCGTCCTTTGTCCCCCCCCCCCCCTCACTACTCTGAACATTCCGCATTGCCAGACGAGGCCTGTGTTTTCACACTGCCACCGTCCTTTCGAAGACCGGTCGGCCATCTACCCCGTTTTTGATCGCTGGCACTGTCGACATCGCCGGCCTGGAGTGACCAGACCATTTGCCAACATCGTCGTCCACCGACTGTATCCGATGGCCTGCATCTAGTGCATGCGTGTACGCTACCCCACTGACTCTGATAATGTGCGATTCGTTTCGTGTTTAGAACTTGTTCTCGCTCACTTCACACTCAACTCAGCATGCCTTGCGCGCGCATGCAGAAGCGCGAAAACGGCTGTTAATTTGCGTAGAATGAATCGCGAATTATCGAAGTTCGTGAGACCACGCAAACCCGCCAGCGCAACAAAACAATTTTTGACCACGGCCGCCGATTCTTTGAACACCGCCGCCTGCATTGATTCAGGCGGCCATGCACTCTTTCCAAGTTTTTCTACGTGTGATTTTCGCGGACCTTTCAAGCAGGCTACCCAACCTGCCTCTTTCCTGTGTGTTTTGGTTTTCAAGGTGGCCCTCCCGCCACATCCTCCTCTCTCTTTATCGCAACTCCTTGCCCTTCTCTCGCAAGTCTGCTCTCCTCTCTTGATCACAACCCCTTCGCCCGTCTCCACAGCTCCGCGACGCCCGCTACGCTGGCCCGAATTAGTTTCGTTTTCTGACTGGAAACGGGCCTAGAGCTGTTCCACGCGTTCTGGCATGCGTGTCGCGTGTGCGCGTCTTGCTCGCTCTTGGTGTGCATGTGTGGTCATGATGGCCGACGGGAGGACTAGCACGCTTTTTCCTGCCGCTCAACAAAACGTCGAAAGTGTGACCGCTTGGCTTGAGCATAATCCGCGCGTTCGGTGCCGCGTTGTGGAGCGCTTGCTCATAGCTGTTGACCACCTGGCAGCCAACTTGCCACTTCAGGCGTCCTGGTATGCAGCTGTGGAGATGGTGAACATTTCGCAGGCGGCGGTGACAGCTACATGCACGCGGAACTGTTTTTTGGAGGCCGACTTCGTCGATGTCGGGCCCGGTGTGAGTTTGAAGCTTCGAACAGGACCAATGGGCGACGATTTGTAGCAGCGCGTCATCGACTCCGACCTGGGACATCTGTTGCGATGGTTTAAATACGGCCGATGATGATGCCGACACTGCGGAACCGTGCACAGGTTAGGGCATTGTGAATGAAATATGTGGCGAGAGCGATTTGGAGGAATCGGATTGCGAGAACGACGAAACTTTGGAGTCAGTGCCTCATGCAGCTTATGCCACGGGCCTCGGTGAATGAGCGCCCTGCCGTTTTAAGTGAACTCGGGACCGCCTTTATCGCTTCTGCTATTCGAAACACGTGCATCACAGATTTTTTGGGGAAAAAAAAGTTTAAGTTTTCGCTCGCAACTTGTCATCTCGCTACTTTGTTCACTCGCAACTTTTTTTAAAAGCTTGTGTTTCATTTAATACGAACTTTGGGATACAGCGAACGGATGCTGCGTCACGCTCAGGTTCGTTAGAAGCGGGCTCGACTGTATATTATAATGTAGGCAGCTCGACTGCTGAAAGACGAATTCTTAAGCTTGCGCATCCTTCTTTCCCACTGCAAAGCATCGAGGTTAAATACAGATTCCTCACGTTAGTCCGCATGCGCTGTGCCAACGTCGTCATTGCTTTCGTCACCCTTTCCTAATCACAAAAAATCTTAACGGTCTTCAGCTAAGCTCACGTGTATGCTTGGTCGCCGCACTGTGCCTGGTGTTCGAGCATCAGTGAAGCATGCACAAGTAATCATCGGCAAATCCATCCCACAGGTCACTCGCGTCACATTTTCCACTGTCGTAGAATTCCTTTGGTGCTGCTTCTGGAGCACATCTTGAACGTTAAGCCACTAACTAATAGGCTATGAAACAGCCGTGTAAAAAGCGCGCAGGTAAAGCTGGCCAAAAAAAAAACAGGCAACGGATGAGATGCAAAAAACAAGTACCAGGCAATAATGATAGCGATGGCGATAGGGCTATCGCAAATTCAAATAGGGCGGGCACATAGAGAAATGTGCAAGTCTTCTGATGATGATGATAGTGGCCAGCCCTGAGTAACTTTTTAAAATCGCTATTCATTATTTTGAAGAGTTGTGAAGATATAAGCGGCATAATTTGATATGTTTTTCTGAAACATTCAGTATTTTGAAATTCATAACAATAAAATATTTGTACCTACATTAAACCAATGAACATTTGGAGAGGGGTTTTCGAAAAAGTCGTCATTTTGAGGTTTTCTAATACAACATTTGACTGTACTAAAGGCAGCGGCGTTTTTCACTATGGCCTGCTTCTGTGAGCGCCTACCTCGCTTGATGAGGTCCCTTCCCTCGTTGACCAGGTCGCCTGTGAGCTCATCGTCCGTGAGGAACTGCTCAAAGCCAAGGCAGTGGAGCAGTCGGCTGCCCAGGTGCCACCAGGTTGCCAGGCAGAGCACGCAGATAAGCGTCGGAAAGTACAGGTTGAAGCCCCGTGCCACTATCGGGATGAGGTCCAGGTGACCCATAATCTGCAATGCATCATCCACATGCTGTCATACTAGCACTTCCCTTAAGCTAATATTTCTATACCATCAAGCCCAGTTATGACAACAAAATAATGAATATCTACGATTTTCATACCTCTGGCAGCCCCCTGGCAGCCATAGCTAGCCAGAGGGTCGCCAGCTAGTTCCGATTGGGACAGCAAACAGTGTTGAAGTGACGTGTATGAGGATCCCGGGGCAACTTAAAGCTGCCAGAAGATTGCAAAATCAAACGCTGGGACAGCCAGTGTAAACGCAAACAAACACTACCGTTGTGGAAGCAAACGAAACATTGCACTACGTGTGCATTAATTTTTCTTTTTTGCATTGTTGGCTTGAAAATGCGTAACTACGTTTTCTGTAGAGCTGAAATAATATCCTCAAGCATATGCATTTGGGACAAGATCTTCTATGCTTGCAACATCACGCGCTGCTCGCCCCATTTTTGAACAAAACAGTGAGAATGATGCAAGGTGAGCTGCTGCGCCGTAACAACTTAGCAAGCTCACGTCTGCTCAGTACATGTAATAGTCATTGCACAACAAGTGCCGAATCTCGCGAAAGTGATTACGCCCGAAAAAGAGTTCAAGAATACAGTTGCACATGGCTATAACGAACCCACATAAATAGCATTTTTGGGTATATCGAACTCGTAAGTTATTCTTTTGATATTTCTTTGTAGAAGTATAGAAATTCGCACGTTTATATCGAATGCCGCGCAAGCTGGAAGGTGCGCTTCAGCAATCACCCCCCCCCCTACCTCCCGTGCTCCACGGTAGCAGGGCTCCGCGCGCGAGTTGGAAAGCGTGCTTTGGCACTCGCAGCGCCCGGCGACCTTCACGCGGCACCACGCCTCCACCAAAACCCGAAGCGCTCGAAAAATGGTAAGGGCGAGAGGACTCGGACTGCACAATCTCCAACTTGCCGAACGGCTTTTTTTTTCTTTCGTTTGTCTTCTCTTTCTCATGCTTTCTCAGAGAAGAAACGAAGGAGCCAACGTCCTCCTCCTTTTGCCTTTTCTATCGTTTCTTTTTTTTGTTGCCATTTTGCAAGTTTTGATCAGCCATCCACAGCTCACGCCTTTTTGCTGTTGCCCTTAAAAATACAATGTGGGCTTCGACAGAGATGTCCTTTGTCACCTTTGTTATTTATGCTGTATCTACAGGGACTAGAAGCCAAATTTAGAGGTGAGTTGACTTGGCCTCTTTTTTGCCAAGCAAGAGAAACACGTTGAACGGTCATTGCCAGCCTATGATGTATGCAGATTATATAGTATTTATAGCTGACAACGAGGAAGATTTACAGGGATTGATAGACATCTGCGGTAATGAGAGAGATAAGTCAAATTTGAAGTTCAGTAGAGAAAAATCAGGAATCATGATATTTAGTGATAACAAAGGCAGTGAGCATAAGATACAGGAAGTCACGCTAGAAATAGTGGATAAATAGAAATATTTGGACGTATCAATAAAGAACGAGGCTGAGTACTATGGGAATTGAGGCTAGCCCGCTGCCTTTGTGCAAGCTTTGCCGCCTTTTCTGCCGTTCTCATGTCCCGACGTGACTCCCCTCCTCCGCTGTCTGCCACGCTGGGAGAGCAAGGAATGACGTTTAACTCCTCTCACACGGTAGCGGATGTCGACTGTAAGGCCGTGTGCGAAGTCTCCCGAGAGGTATTGCGCGCGTGCCTCGGGAGCAAGTCAGATTCTTCATCACAGCTTGCGGTGAGCACCCATTTTCTTTTCCGGGCTCGTCGGACTTCACTGACTGTGCCTCGCACCAGAGGTGAATTCTCACCTTTTGTTGCCCCTTTGCATACGCTCGGCCGAAGGGTGGTATGATGTCCTAGTGCGTGGTCAAGCTATGCCAACTCGTATCTCTTCGAAGCCAACATGAGCGCCTTTGCCCTCGCTCGAGCAACCAGGCCTTGGTGGTGTCACTGTGAACCACTTTTACCACGGAGACGTGCTCGTGGCACCCTGTGTAGTATTTGTTGCCCGTGGCATGGATAAGCCCATTTGCTTTCCTGCCGCGCCTTTGCAACGAGCTGTACTGCGTTTTGGTGTTGCCACAGACAATAAAGTGTTGCGACTTTAAGGAGTATCGTGTTCTCGCCACGGCGTCGGTTAACGCGTGCCCTGCGGCTCGCTAAGACCGGACCTACGCTAGTGGCCGTACTCCTTCGGGACACGTGTCACTACAGTACATAAGAGAGTACGAAAAATACGAAATGACTAAGGGTAACAGGAATGCAGCTGTAATGAAAAATAGGGCACTGTGGAACTACAATAGGTACGACGTTGTGAGAGGGATTTGGAATGGTGTCATGGTCCCGGGTTTGACGTTCCGCAGTTCGGTCTTGTGCATGAGATCAGAGGTTAAGATTGGAAATTAAACAACGTAGCACAGGTAGACTTGCTTTGGGAGCACATGAGAATACCCCAAAACAGGGGGTACAGGGTGGCATGAAATGGACATTGTTCGAATGCAGGGAAGCTAGCAGCAAGATAGAAATTGAGGAACGATAGAGAAATATAGGAGAGGAGTGTTGGGCTAGGAAAGTTTTCAGCTACTTGTACATGAAGAATGATGATACTGAATGGATGAAGCGAATTCGAAAATTGTCAAGCAAGTATTTAAACAACAGCATAATACAAAGCCAAAAGGAAACATAGGTTAAGAAGAAGGTGAAGGAAACATAGAGGGACATGTGGAAGATTGGAGTGCTTACAAAATCCTCACTGGAGACCTACCGAACTTTCAAGCAGGAAATTGTAAAAGATCTACGATAGTTCTCGGGGTAGTTCTCTGCGCTTCGCGGCCAGAACGGGAGTATTGCAGACTAAGACGTACCCAGCTAAATACCAAGGCACAGACATGTTATGTAGTGCATGTGGAGAGGAGGAGGAAACGACAGAACATTTCATAATGTTCTATAATGGGCTCCACTCTATAGTCCAAGATAACGGCACGGAATTTTTCAAAGCATTGGGGTTCAGGGACAGTGAAGGCAAAATTGACTTTAAACGGGTAGAAAGAACCAGGAGAAGGCTGACTGATTGGTGGTTACAATAAAGGCGCAGGTGAGACTCAATCCTTCAACACATAGTGATAGTACAAAACTTTATGGCTAGGCTGCATGAGCCGTCGCCCGATTTAATGAGCACAGCCGGATACATTAATCCATCCATCCATCCATCCATCCATCCATCCAACCAGGTAAAGCCCTGGGTCTAGGAAAACAACAACATTCTCTTCTGCGTGCACATTTACTCCTCGATTCTCGCCCACCTTTGGCGTCACTGCACTTGGCGCCATTTTTTGCCAGGGCTTCCACGAATGAGCCGCCGAATTCAAAGGAGGCGTGTTATTTTGGGCCACTTGAGCGCTACGGTGCTCAAGAAGCCCGAAGAACATTTTGGTGGATGGCCCGATGCTTATCGCCGAGGCCTAATGGTTTGCCGCTGCACTTGCTGAAACATTTTTGCCGACAACAGCGGGTGACTTCCCCGATTTAAGCACTGCTACGTCGTTGGCAAAACCAATTCTGGCGAAAGCGAAGCTGTCAGTGGCCAGGACATTCAGCAGAGGATGATGAAAGAATGGCCAGAAATCTCCGCAAAGTTTTTTCCTGCAGAGATCCTAAAAGCCTGGCAAGACGTGAAGATGGACACAGTGGTCAACTGCTTCCACAAAGCAGGCTTCGAGATGGCGAAGTTGCGAAAACCGGTGAAGACGACGACAATGAGTGCATAGACATGTTTTGCGAATTGTCATCCCACTTCCTGGCAGCAGTTTCACAAGAATTGCGTGTGGACGACTTCGTGGAAGTGGACAGCAATGCCCAGGCCGACAGCTCATGTGATGAGAATCGTCCTTACGAGGTGCTGGCTAAATGCGCGTACTCTGTTGCTGAAGTGGCGGCAGTGCTTGGCGTCATTCGCCGTTGTATCAGCCACATGAAGGGCACCAAGCTGTGGCACCTGGACAGCCTTGATAAGATTGAGACTAGCGTTTTCAACATTTCAAAAACGAAAAAGCAGCCCAAGGTAGATTTTTTTCACGGAAATGAATTAATCTATTGCAACATGTGTGCAGAATCAGTTGTCATTCTTCAATGCACCTATTATAAGTGATGATCCGCTACAGGTAAGCTCTCGGGGCCTCTATTTCTTTATATCGAATTTTTCATATATGGAAATACAGTCAACTCTTGTTCATTCAAACTTGAAGGGACCTCTGAATTTTGTTTGAATTATCAAGAAGTTTGATTAATAAGAAGTTCTCAGATGTATGACTATGGGTGAGGTGACACCACACATTATGATTAGACATTGGTTCTATCAGATTTAAAAATTTTTAAAGCGTTTTGTACCCTAACTGCACGCAGTGAACAGAAAGCACAAGTGAAAGTAAATGGCCAAGTATATTGGCTATTTACTGCTGATCAGACTTTTTAAAGCAATCGTGTGTTGCCAACAGCTTTTTTGCTATATGTGCCTTTAGCACAAAGCTCTCTATACCAGTTGAGAAGCGTCACGGTTTATCATGCATGTGCTTAGTTTCAAACATTTGTTTACTAGCAAAGCCCTTTCTTTTGAAGGCCTCAGGTGCATATTTCAGTGATCCCACCGAGCTCTTCTGACTTGAAGCAATTTTTGGAGCAGCGAAATTTTCACTTCGGTGCACTTTGGAGCAGCAAAGGTTTCTATTTTGGAGCAATCTGGAGCAGCTAACTTCACATCCTGGAGAAAAAATAAGTTTATTTACATTCAGGGGCGTGAAAAATTATTTTGGTGCTTTTGTCTCCTCTGAAGAGCTAGATATATTTCCATTCATTTCAAATCTCATAAAGCCAGTCATCTTAGGAGCACTCAATATTTTTGTTGATGATGCAAACATAATGGCATCATTATATTGTACATTCTAAAAAAACTTATATAGTGATTTTCATAAAAAATAAACATAATACTGGTTGAATATAATTGTACTTCATGAAATAACATTATATACACCTACGTGGTTAGCAATATATATGATAGACGCTGTCCCGTACAGCTCTACAAACACACACAGTCGCAACTTCGTTTCCCTTAGACGACTCCAAGGATATAGAAGGGTTCTTTTTCTCTACTACCGATTATATTGCTAGGTTTAACATGGCGTCATTTAGCTAGTCTGATAAAGCCAATCTCTTCGGGCACTCATCTCTCTGTGCTGAAACTACACGACTTAACAAAATTTGTTTTCCATTCGCAACGATGTTTTATGTTGCTAGGGCATTCTGTCTATACTCTAAAATCACCCTGTAGTGTAGTAGAAAGCAGTTGCATAAAGAAAAAAGAACCTCACAGGATACCTTGTGCATATGCCTAAGACGACTAAAAGGCGAGAGCCACTGTCTTTTCATTGCGATACAATTACAAGGACATTCTCGACCAGTCTTTGCCATTGCCAGAGGCGTAAGTAAATTTTTGTTACTTTGGGAAGGGGGGAAGCGCATATTGATCTAAAGGGGGGGGGGGGGGGAGGCATGCAAGTGGTAATGTTGAGCTATACATATGCCATGGCAAAGAAAATTTCGGGAGAAGGGGGGTACGTTCCTGATGTTCCTGTTCAACCGTTCGCGTGGCAAGCAGGCATCCTACCACAACATCCCGATGTTACTTGCAGCTGCTTCGGAAAACAACACGACAGTTGAACCTCGATATATCGAATAGCGCGGCGATCGCAAAATAGTTCGATATATCCAGAATTCGATATAAAAAAATCAAGTAAAGTATGCGTCACAAACTTGCGGAAAACAACCAATGTACCAATCATGGTGCAATAAGTACTCACTTGAGGATTCAAATAAATCACTTATTGCGTCGGCTTCAACTACTGCAAAAGGGTAGCCTGCTTTTTGTTGACAATGGCGTGTTTGACAACTGCATCCTCAACGTAGCAAGGCCATCCAAGAGTGATAAGCCGGTGCCTTCAATCGTGCAGATGTGGCGGCGCACAAGGGCTAGAGCAGCTATTACTTCAGCTGATGTAGGGAGCGGGGCATCATCAGCGCTTGCGCGATCCATCTCGGCAGTGTTTTCATTTGACTGCTCAGCAGTAACTTTGTCGACGATCTCCACATCCGTCAGCTCCACTGTTATACCAGTGCTATGGTCACCTCCAACAAAGTCTTCAATGCACATGCTTTGCGGCTCGGCACCAACAAAGCTCTCCAGCTTGCTCCACGTTTCGGCGAGCTCGCCCTCTTCATCTGCGCATGCGAGCCCAGCTTCTTCCAATTCTTCTCCTAATGCCTCCTTAGGGCAGCCAATGAAGCCTGCATGCTGAAAGCAGTTGGCTATCGTCGTCTGCTTGACGTTATCCCACGATGCTTTCAGCGTTTGGATGGCACTCAAAGATCAATCTTCAGGTCTTGGCCCATCCGGAGCTTGACAAGCGAAATTTCGATCAGCCGACGCTCGCAGATTGACTTAAATGTGAGAATAATGCCTTGATCCAACGGTTGCAGCTTTGAAGTGGTGTTAGGCAGCAGAAATACCACTTTGATGTTGCTCAGCTAGGCATCGGTGTGGTGTGCAGTGCAGTTGTCGACAATAAGGCATACCTTCTTTCCTTGACGCACCAGGTCCGAATCCCATGCCTGCAGCCACTTGACGAAAATATACCTCGTCATTCATGACTTCTTATTCTAGGCATAATACACCAGAATATTGGGGCAGTTCCGCATGCCCCTTGGGGTTTGAAACTTTCCAATTCCAAGTGGCCATAGCTTCGTGCTTCCATCCATATTGGCAGCCAATAGCACTGTCACATGGACTTTGCCTTGCTTGCCCCTGTGGCACTTGTCCCCACGAGTGTCTAGCGTTTGTCGCGGAAGCATCTGCCAAAATAGGCCCATCTCGTCAGCATTGAAGGTCTGGTTTGGTTCATACTTTGCGAGAACTTTGGGCCACTCGTGAGCAAGCCACTTCTGAATTTCTTCTTCATTGGCGTCCTCACTCTCTCTCGTCACCGTCTCCCCACAATATCGAGCGAGTCTTGAATCGTTAGAGCCAACTGCTGTTTGCACTGAAATTCTCTGCGCTGAGAATGAATGCAAAGTTCTCTGTCTTCTGTTGCATGATCAATCCCAATATAAGAATATTTCGGACCCTTGCTTCTATAAACCACTTGTGAAGCGCCTTCTCAACATCTTCGAAGGCAGCTTTGCGTACACACCGCGGGTTGGAGAGCTGACTCTTCCTGGCTTTGGCCTTCATGTCACCTTTGTTTTTGAGCAGAGTATTCAATGTGCTCCTTGGTATACCAAATGCTTCTGCGACGCTCGACTTCTCCCCATTCTCGACATGCTGGATTGCTTCTAGTTTAGCAGCAAAAGTCTGAGTCGTTCGTGTCTTCGCATTTGCAGCCATCGTTACACACACCGCAACGTGCGACAAGCCTAACTCTACACACACGAACAAAACAGGGCTATGAGCACAACGGGCGATGCGACGACGGGGAGGAGCTAGTCTAACAAGTGCAGCGTATCAACCCGTTGTTGCTGCAAGAATGCGGCGTGCACACGCCGCTACGTTTAAGTGGCGCTCTCGGCGCCATCGATGTGCGCAGTGGTCATAAGCACCCACCGTGCTGCCGCTAGTTTCGAGAGTGTTGTGAAAAGCTCGCCACTTGACAACGAAGCGCGGGCAGTTAGGCGTGGCCGAGTTCGATATATCCATTATGCGTGAAACATCGTTTGAAATAAAAAATGCATGTTATTTCCAGCATGATGTAGGAACCGTTTGATATAGATAATAATTCGATATATCCGTGTTCGATATAGTGCTACGGAAAAGAAGAGAAACCGTATTGATAAGGCTGGGGATTAGATGTATTTAAAACCAGTGGTAATGGCGTGACCAGTTCACCAGCAATCGAGCAGAGACAACCTTTCGTCTTCCTCGTCAGGCACACACGCGTGTCGCCCCCTAAAGTAATATGCATGCATGTAGCATAAGCCCCGGCGGCACAAGCGCTATCTCGGCTTATCTAAATGTCAACGTCACCAGGAGAGCGGTCGGGCTTCAAGCACGCAACATGTACAATATCAGTAGCCTGTTGGGCACATGAAGGCGACGGGTTGGCAGGACCAATTTCATATGTTACAGGAGTAACCACACGTAAGACTCGGTATGAACCTGTGTAGCGAGTAAGCAGCTTTTCTAACAAGCGAACTTGACGGGTCGGAGACCAGAGCAGGACCAAAGAACCGGGCGGAAAGTGTACGTTGCGGTGTCGTTGGTCATACAAACGCCGTTGCTTCTCTTGAGAGGTCAGAAGGCGAGTACGGGTGATTTCCTGTGCGTGAGCGGCCTGAGTGATAGCGTATATAGCATATTCACTGGTCAGTACTGCAGGGGACGGTATAATGGTGTCTAGAGCCAATGTTGCTCCTCGGCCAAACATCAGAAAAAATGGAGAGTAACCGGCAGTGCCATGGCGCGAAGAATTGTAGGCAAATGTGACGTACGGCAAAGCGAGATCCCAGTCGGTGTGGTTGGTAAAAACATACTTAGCGAGCATGTCCGTAAGAGTTTGATTTAGACGCTCCGTGAGTCCATTGGTTTACGGGTGGTATGACGTAGTCAGCTTGAGTCTCGTTTGACAAGACTGCAAGATGACGGCTATGACCTTCGACAAAAAGGTGGGGCCACGGTCTGTAAGCAGCTGCTGTGGGGCTCCGTGGTGCAAAATCACGTCCTTGAGGAGAAAGTCGGCGACATCTGTGGCGCAGCTTGTTGGAAGAGCTCGTGTGATGGCATTGCGCGTGGCGTAGTCGGTGGCCAAGGCTATCCACTGGTTACACGAGGAAGACAAGGAGAAAGAGCCAAGTAGGTCCAAGACTACGCGGAAGAACGGTTCTGATGGAATGTCAAGTGGTTGAAGGCGTCCGGCGGGAAGTGTCGATAATGTTTTGCGGCGCTGAAATTTCTCACAAGCCGCAACGTATCTTCTGACTGAGCGTGCAAGCCGTGGCCAAAAAAAGGGCCGGTGTATTCGGTCGCAAGTGCGTGAGACACCAAGGTGACCAGTAGTCAGAAGGTCATGAAGTTCATGTAGAACTTCAGAGCGAAGGTGTTTTGGAATGACAAGCAGCAGGGTCGGTCCATCCGGCTCAAAACTTTGACGGTATGACACTATCGTGGAGCACGAATGAGCGATGGGACTGATTGGAAGATGGTGATTCGAGGCACTCAATGATGGCACTCAAGGACGAATCATGGCGCTGCGTATCACCGGTGCATGTCATTTGCGAAGGGAAAAAAACGCAAGGCTCGGTGTCGGTGTCAGGAATAGTGCTCAACTCAGCAACCGGGTAGCGGGACAGGCAGTCTGCGTCTTGATGTAGGTGTCCGGACTTGTACGTTACCGTGTAGGTATACTCTTGCAGTCGCAGAGCCCAGCGCCCGAGCCGGCCAGTAGGATCCTTCAGTGACGTAAGCCAACATAGCGCATGACGGTCATATATCACACAGAAATTTGTGCCATATAAATATGTGCAGAACTATATTTATGGGCAAAACTAAATTTCGGCAGCTCCAACCAGAAAACACGCTTTTAATTATGTGATGACATTAAAAAAAGCATGTGGAAATTGTGAATACAAACCTTTGCAATCTCGAGTTCGAAATGAGAGGGTGTTTAAAGAGCTTCTACGGAAACAGCGATTACAAATGCGGATATGCTGGTGGAAGGAATTACGAGAGTGAACTTCTGAATGAAGATCCGTAAATAAAGTATAGTATTAGGAATGTCAATGCGCTTCCACCGTGCTCGTGATCTTCTGTGGACTCGAAGCGTGGGAAATTAGACTGCGCGCGATGTCCAAAAGTAGATGTGACACACATTCTGGCGGCGCGTACGCATGTAGTTGTTAGTGAAAATTGCTTTAATTAGATGCCGCGCAACTCTTCACACAAATTATCAGCAGTGTTTCTGGAACAGACGACACCGCCGAAGAATATCCACCACAGTTTCACGATACAGATCGGAACAGACATCACGACAGCCTGTGAAGAGCGCGTTTCATCGTTAAGCGGACTTGCACAACAGAAGTTGCGCCGGCACCAAACACTGTGGACTACTTAGAACGCTCGTGTGACTGCTAATTCTGCGGAATAGTAATTTTAGGCACGTGATTGTGGCTTTGGTGGCCCCGAGAACAACATGAACATGTTTTGACGCACCGGCGTAGCTACTGCCAATAATAGGCGCTCCCAAATCAGACTTTGGCACAGTTCGGTGCAATTTTCATTGATATTATCAGGATGGCGCAGTAAATCTGATTTGGTGCACTTTGGCACAGTTGGCGCAAGAGTGGGATCCCTGTTATTTTTCATTTTTAGACTGTTAGGATTATGTAAGCACACGAAATTTGAAATAGTAGTGGGAAAGCAGCAGATATTTTCTGCTATGAAACTGCAAAAAGTAAGAGTTTGAATTAAGAGGCTTTTAAATACATTAAAGAATGGAGGGACAACCAAAAGAAATTGGGGGACCCTTAAGCTATGTCCTTAAGAGTTGAACACAATAGCGAAACTCAGCCCCTAGTGCACCCTTCAACCGCTAAGTGCATACTTATTAATATGTTTTGTTACACACACACACACATACACGCACACACACACACACACACACAAACGTTCGTGCACGCAAGTGCGACATGTCTATAGTAATGGTACAGGTTTTCGATCTATTTAACAACACATTTACAGAAAGTTCATGAAAATATTGTATAGCGATATGGTCCATGGTTTTGTATTATGAACTGCGTGTAAGCGTGACAGTTGCATTTGTAAATGGTCACATTCTGTCATCCGTCTAGCGTTAGTTATCTGGCGATTGTTCGACTTGTTCTTCTGGAGACCTCTTTCGGCCAACAGCAACAAGCATCGCCTTATGGTTGGTGAAATGACAACTGCAGAACTTCACTTCTTTAATGGTGTCTTGAGAATGAAAAGCTAAATCTATGCAAATGTTGTGGTTTGTTGAAATGGCATTTGAAGGGGCATAAAGTCTCACAATGCCTCACAGATGGCAGCACATTATCTAGTGTTTGCTGTTTGTTTGATCAACGCCTCTGGAAAGGGATGATATGTTTTCCGCTAGATGGACATATTTGTCCATTAATAGAGCTGTTTGAAGGTTACTATGTGTTATGACAGGTAGATTGCCACTATCCCTCAAGAGGAAGGTACATAGCTGCTTTATCTTACCGGTACTTAGCTATGGAGCAGAAACCTGGAGACTTACAAAGAGGGTTCAGCTTGAATTGAGGCCGACACAATGAGCAATGGAAAGAAAAATGGTAGGTGTAATCTAAGAGACAAGAAGAGAGCAGAGTAGATTAGGGAACAAACGGGGGTTAAGGATATCATAGTTGAAATCAAGAAGAGGAAATGGACAAGGGCTGGGCATGTAGCGCGTAGACCCCGCTGGTCATTAAGGGTAACTAACTGGATTCCCAGAGAAGGCAAGCGGGTTAGGGGGAGACAAAAGGTTAGGTGGGCAGATGAGATTAAGTTTGCGGGTATAAATTGGCAGCAGTAAGCACAGAACCAAGTTAACTGGCGCAACATGGGAGAGGCCTTTGTCCTGCAGTGGACGTAGTCAGGCCGATGATGATGATGATGATGTGTTTTTAGTGGCGATGGCAAGACTATCCTGGCCTTTTTCGAAGTAGTTTGATGGCCTCACAAATGCGCCTACAAATCACCGAATGGGCTCGTTTTCATCGCGACACCTGTCAAACAAAATGTGTTAAAGACTCCTTGCACTACATGGCATTCATGTAGTGTTTTTTTTTTTCTCCCGAAGCTGCTGCAAGTACTGTATTTACTCACATAATCGGCACACTCGAATAATAGGCGCACCCCTAGCTTGGTCGCGGAAAATTAGATTTTTTTTACTTACTTCTGCACATTATAGAAGCATGCCGAACTTGGCCGTGATCAGAAACAATTCTACCTACCCCCCAGCAGTACAGTTGGAATGCGGTCCCCGTACTCTGAAGAGAAAAAAAAGCAAATCAACAAGCAAAAAATAAAAAATGGAAGTGAAACGACTTAACCAACGCGTCTGACGAAATAAAACTTGAAAAAGAAAGCGTCCATAAGCGAAAAAAAACAAAAAAAACAGGCTGTTCGATCAATTACTGATACCCCCCAAATCGCCGCGTTCCTTTAAACGCTGGGGGCTCGATTGCCATCACCATCATCAGAGAGAAAAAGAATAAACGCCGTTTTGCAAGCAGTGTGCATATGTTGTGGTCGTGCATTCAACTTTGGTTCCACCATGGGGAAGTATGCAAGCTACATGACTGGATTTAAACTGAAGGCAGTGCAGTACCCGCTGGAGCACGGCAACCGGGATACAAGCAGGCACTTCAGTGTAGGAGAAACCAGTATTCGGTACTGGAGGGATCAAGAAGAAAAGCTCAAGGCAACGAAAAAGACACAATGGGCTTTCCGCGGTACCAAGACCTGCAGGTATCCGAACGTCGAAGAGCAACTGGTCCGGCATATACGGGAGCTACGACAAGACAGCTGTGCTGTGTCACTGAATATTGTGCAGACTGAGGCGCATAGAATAGCTCGAGCGCAGCGCATCAAAGCAAAAGAGTTCAAAGCCAGCTCCGAATAGACAACTCGTTTCATGCGGTGCCATGGCCTCGCACTGCGAAGGCGGACAACCTTGTGCCAGCGCTTGCCCGCACCATATAAGGACAAAGTGGTGGACTTCCTCCTATTAGTTATAAAGCTCTAATAGCAGAAAGACTTCATTTTGTCCCAGATTGGCAAGGCTGAGCAGACCCCCCATTGCTTTGTATGCCGCGTTACATGACAGTAGAGGAGAAAAACGCACGGAGCGGTATTGTCAGAATGTCTGGCGCTGATAAACAACGATGCACCGTCATGCTGGCGGTGACAGCAGATGGGCACAAGTTACTGCCTTACGTTATTTTCAAATGTAAGACGCTCCCAAAAACAAATTTCGCTCAAGGCATCTAAGTCAGAGTCCAGGAAAAAGGCTGGATGAGCACAGAACTCATGGTGGATTGGGTGAAAACAGACAGGGGTCAACGACCGGGTGGTTTGTTGTTCCTGTCCATGCTTGTCCTGAACAGTTTTCGTGGGCCCATAGTAAACTGGGTACGACATGATCTGGCAGTGATTCTGGGCGGCCTCACATCGATACTTGCAGCCTTTGGACGTATCCTTGAATAAGCCTTTCAAGGACAATGTTCGAAGGCTGTACACTACCTAGATGGCTGGAAGACAACATCAGCTGACTCCAGGTGGTAACATTAAGAGGCCACCTGTGGAAATGCTGTGCACTTGAATCGTTAAAGCGTGGCAGGCGATCTCTGACGAAGTCGCCAGGAAAAGCTTCAAGAAGACGGGCATCTCGAACGCACTGGATGCGAGTGAGGATGACATGTTGTGGGGTGCGGATTATTCGGACACCGAAAACGAATGCCCGCTCGGCAAGGATGAATGTGTGCTCTGCGACTCAGACTCCGAATAGAGAAAAAGAGGAACACCTACAACTTTTGTGTAAATAAATTTTACATGTGTGTGTGCAGTTGACGGCTCTCGCTTGTTCATTAAAAGATACGCAAGTATGTTTGTTTTATGCTCAATTAATTAGTAAATGATGAAGTGGCCTTTTACTTAACAAATGTGCAGATTTAAAGCGCAAGAACCGAGTCGAAAACATTTTGGAAAATTTTGCCCTGCGTAATTGGTGCACCCCTAACTTCCAGCCAAATGTTCTGAAAAAAAAAAAAAGTGAGCCAATTATGCGAGTAAATACGGTAACATTGTGGCTTTGTGATAGGACACTTGCTTGCCACGCGAACGGCCCGGGTTCGATCCTCAATGGGACAGAAAATTTTATTCTTTATTTTATTTGCCTCTTTCTTGGTGTTTTGCTCACGGACGATTTTTCGCTCACAACCAACGGTGCCGATGGCAGAATTTCTGAGACGTGAGCTCTCTAACGCTATCGCGTTAAAATTGACTTTTGTTTGATTGAACCGAAAGTATGAATTATCAGAGTTCAAAATTTTGCGAGTCTACTGTAGTTGCAACGATCGCCTTCCTTTTTTGTTAAAGCACAGTGGCATGCGAGCCTGAGAAGCATGGCTTTTGAGACGTGCAACCTCGGGACGTTTTTTAGTGTTTTCGGTTTCAAAACGCACGTCTCGGAGGCTACCCTTATTCTAGCTTTTCGCATTAAAGCCGCTGAAAGTGGTGGCTCCCAGCTACAAAGCCACAATTGACATCAATATCGTCAGTATGTCAACCATGGAGTTAATATGCAGTTAAACCCAGATATAACGAAATTGATGAATTCACAAGAAAATTTGTTATAAAGAGGTTTTTGTTATATGGAGGTTCTGTATGGAAATTCCGAAAATATAAGCACCAATTAAACAAAAGGGGGACTGAAGGCAGAGCTAACCCCAAACACTCATTATTTAGTAAAAAAAAAAAATGCGTTGCTATTGCGATAGCAATTATATGGACACTCTCAGCGGGTTCTTGCTGTCCCCACCACGTTCCACAAGAAGTCCAAATTGACAACATGCCCCCGCGCAATTTCAACTTTCACAAGCGGGTAAAAGCGCGCGAGCACTGCTGAAGCAGAGATCACATGAATCGGCCCATCCGTATCGCTTGGAAAGTGCATAAGATCTCCCGCAAGTTAGAACTACCATCGAATGCTCAAACAGAAAGCAAACCACCTGTCTCAAACGAGCATGAAACAACGTGGGGAGGGAGGGGGGCGAATCGCTCGAGTAGCAATAATGAACTTGGATTTTAAGGGCGGTCGCAATCGCTGACGCGCTTGCTATCTCGGCGAGTATCAGTGTGGTTTCAACGCGAAGGAACTCTGTGAAAAGAGCAAACGCAATCGTTCCGGTCAAAGTTGAAGGCGCGCGATTCTCCCCACTGAAGGATAAGGGTGCATGCACAAGCATCTAACCTCCGTCTCCCCCTTCCGCATTCGAGGGGCAAAATACACGTGGGAAATAAGCGCCCGTCAGCACATTGTGACGAGACGAGCGCAGGAACTTTTTCTTTTTCTTTGAGTTTTCATATATATAGGTACGTATACATATACTATACATATACGGTGAATGAAGGAGGCGGCGGCAAAAACCCAGCCCAAACTGCCCATATACATAATTGCATCGCAATAAAAAAAAAAACCGAACATTGTCGGGGGACACACGATGCGCGTAGTGAAACTATGCACATGCGCACGGCGTTGAAATCGAAGAATGAACGACATGGACACAGACACGATTACGGCGGAAACTATTGAGTAAAGCGCCCTCCATATGCAGCGCTGCCCCAGATATGTGATGCTAACTAAAAGCGTGGCACAGCTTACGCGCAAAAGTAGTTTTTTTTATTTTAGTTCAAGGGGGGGGCACACCCGCGCATGCGACCGCAGCCTCATGCTACGCGGCCCGCCTGCCCCCCCGCTTGACACTTCAGCAGCGGTGGGACAGCGGCGGAAGATGCATGCCCATACCAAAACAAGGAAATGCGTAGCAAAATTCCAAGATTGTCCGTGGGGTGGGGAAAAGTTGTTATATCGAGGTTGTCTCCTACAGTAATTTTGTTACATAGAGGTTGCAAATACATGTGCTCCTATGGAGGGGTGTTATATGAAGGTTTGTTGTAAGCAGATGTTTAACTCTATGATGTCGACTGATGTAAACGGTGGAAAGTTGGCGTTGTTTACAATGAACTAGCCTTGTTTTTCACGCCTTGTGGACTTGTGTACCTCTGGCCTCGTTGTTGATAAATTCTTATTTGCGAGTTAAACTGAATTTGACCCGCAGGTAGCGATAAAAATTGTGACTGGCGCTTGGAGTGACGCCAAGCAAAGCACTTTCGTAAACTTACCTTGCGAGCCAGGTGACGACATCCTGATTGCAGATAACGGCATACGGTGCCTCGGTATAGTAAATTTTGCGACTTATCAGCATTTCCGGGCACCATCTCAGACAGTGAGAGACTTCATCGGTGCAGATGGCGACGTAGCTGTTTTGACTGCATCGATGCTGAGATCATGGCTGCCGTTGCCGATGCTGCGGAGTGTACCCATGCGGTTATGAATATGCCAACGCCTTCGCTGCCGCCACTTACCAACATTTTTTCGCGCTACAAAGCTTGCATTGGTGTTCTGTGTCAATCAACGCTGTTGAGGCCGAAGGAACCAAATACGCTTATTTGAAAAGCTTCAACGATATTGAAGATGACAAGAACTTGACAGCGCGCAAGAAGCAAGACAAGTTTACGGACTATTTTCCTGTGAAATAAGGTGCAGTAACTTGCAGTTCACACCTTGTTCTTCATTAAACTGTGAGCCAATCATTATGTTAGTGCTTGTAAGGATTTCCAAGGCCTGAAATGCTTTTTAGGCCTTAAATACGCATATTTTATAACTCGAGTCATTAATGTATTGAACGATTTCTACATCCCCTTCGAGTTCGATATATCCAGAATCGACTGTGGTAGCCATCCTATGATCAATCACAGCGACTTGTCCGAAAGAAGGGGAATAGTTCAAGATGCTCACTACTTTGTTACGACAAGGCCAATGAAGCCAGCAGGCAATTAAGCCATGGAAAGCATAGGGGGAGATTATTTGTTGTTTTCAGCAGGGGTGCAATGACTATGACCTTTATTGAAGAGAATTGGACATACTAAATGTGTAAAAGCACCCTTTCCCTCCGTGGCATCTGAAACCTTTAAATAAGGCACCCTGTGCTTTATTACCAACTCAGTTACGATAGTGGGCCCTCTTGTGCTCCACTCTGTTGGGTATTTGTGCGTTAAAGAATGTGTGTTTGAATCCCACTGAAAGAAGGGGTGCTTCTCCATCCCGTTCCTTTCAATTTAGGCAATGGCAGTAGACAACTATGCTACAATTGGCCTGTTCCCGAGGCATGAAGCAATCAAGAGAGAAAACCTCGGTGTAAGCGGTCTCGATGCGGTGTGCCTCGGAGGACACGTGGGTGTCCAGGTGCAGAAGACCGAGGAAGTTGAGGCACAGCGGTGGCGTCAGTCGGCACAGCAGCATTCCGGCAAAAACCAGGCTGTAAGCGTCGGTCAAGTGGTGAGGAGCCAGGTAGTAGTAGTTGAGCACTCGCACCCGAAACACCGTGTAGTAGGCGCACACGCACAGGTAGCCTAGGGTCACGATGCTCATGACCTGAAAGAGGCAGGGTGTCTAGCAAATTGCAAATCGAATTTTCCGACTTTTCTAGGTTTTTTTTAATCACCACTACAGCTAAAATCCCCTGACAAATGCAACAAACACTATTTTGAAAAATATTGATATCGAATTAGACAAAAAGAAAACAGAAAACATGTAATATATTGATTTCACTTGCCCTTATTCTCTAAATGAACTGGTATCATGCTTTGAAAGTGCTAATTTGTTTTTGGAAATATATATATATATATATATATATATATATGAGATATAACAGACAGTAATGCCAAGGAATGTACAGGGGAAGTTATTAGAACCAATGGAATGTAAATAAGAAGAAAGAAGAAAGAAAAGTGGATGAAAAAATTACCAGCTGTGAGCAGGAATCGAACCTACGACCTTCGAAGGTCGTAGGTTCGATACCTCATCATCGGCGAAAGAATGTTCTGCGACAATTTCACGACGCTCCAACTTCTGGACATTTAGGAGTCTCCAGAACTTATGACCACGTTCGATGACGAGAATTCTGGAAGGGTCTCTACCACTCCGTTCGCCATTACGTCGCATCTTGCGACCTCTGCCAGCGCCGAAAGAAGCCTACAACTCCCCCTGCCGGTCTTCTTCAACCTATTGAAGTTCCAGCCGAGCCATTTTATCGAGTGGGGTTGGACTTGCTAGGTCTCTTTCCTACTTCTACAACTGGAAATAAATGGATTGCAGTGGCCACAGACTATGCCACTCGGTATGCAATCACTTGAGCGCTACCAACCAGCTGCGCAACCGATGTTGCCGACTTCCTGCTGTACGACATTATTCTCCAGCATGGCGCTCCGACTCACCTGCTCACAGACCGTGGTCGCTACTTTCTATCTCGTGTGGTTGATGATCTACTCCGATCTTGTGCTACCCGTCACAACTTCACCACATCTTACCACCCTCAGACTAACGGCCTTACGGAGCGCCTAAACCGCACATTGACGGACATGCTTTCCATGTACGTATCTACCGACCACACTGATTGGGACATAGCTCTTCCGTTCGTAACCTTCGCCTATAACTCGTCGCGTCATGAAACAGCGGGCTACTCCCCTTTTTATCTACTCTTCGGACGTCATCCCTTACTGCCCTTCGACACACTGCTTTTATCAGACCACCCATCCTCCACTTCGTACGCTCAGGATGCGATCACCCGTGCCCTCACAGCACGCGCGGTAGCGCGTGCTCGGTTATCGTCGTCGCAGACAGCACAGAAGTCTCTTTATGACCGTCGACATAGAGATGCCGTTTTTTCTGCGGGATCTCTTGTTCTCTTGTGGCTCCCATCTCGATGTGTTGGCCTCTGCGAGAAACTACTATCGCGATATGCTGGGCCCTACCGAGTCATTCGTCAGGTCACACCTGTGACCTATGAGATTGCCGCTACCACAAACTCATCAGCTGCTGCACCTAGAACGGAAGTAGTCCATGTTTCTCGTCTCAAGCCCTACAACGCCGACTCGCTCATTTAACAGGCACCGAGACGGTGCCTTACGGGCCGGGGTGATGATACGTGTATAGAACTGTCGCCCCGACACAGCTGAATTGGCACCCAAATGAAGAAGACGACAACGTGGTTGTAGTGGGTTGGACTCTCGAGCTTCTCCCGTTGGCCTGCATGACTGTACGCTCTTTAAGCTGTTAGCAAGACCAGCTCTCAGTGAATAAATCTTCCCCGTAACAATATATATATATATATATATATATATATATATATATATATATATATATATATATATATATATATATACAGTCGCCGACCGTTTATTCGGACGCCAAAAATTAAGTCATTCCTGTTTATTCGGACATCTTCATGGCACCACCACTCTCCCCATTGATCCTAATGTAAACCCACGACCTGAAATTCGGAAGCCCCACTGTGCGCCATTCGATTATTCGGACTCCGTTTGACTGACCGGATGTGTCAAAGTACGCCATTACACGCTGACAGTGACGTTTACAATACGCTTGCTAGGTTGCTAGCACTGATATGCTGCACTAGCTATGGATGGATGTCGGGCCTGTGTCAAAATGCACGCAGAAATCGCCATTGCCGATCTCGAAGGCTATGTGTGGTGACGCTTCTTACTTTAAAAAAATAAGTTGCCAGTCGAGCGGCCAAGCCGCCTACAGAGTCTGTTCGCAGTGGCGTTTGTCAGCAGTGTCAGTCAGCTGATTCTGCCGGTAGGCCTGGTTCGTCTTGCTCTCTGTGTTCTCGCTCTCTTGCGTGTTCCGTGGCGCGCTGAAATGGCTACGACGCCACCCGTTGCTGCGCCGTCGGGAGTGAAGAAACGCGGCCAACGTGGGAGCTACAAGACGCTCACGATGACGAAGAAAGCGGAGATAATTCGCCAAGTAGAAGGCGGCCGACCTCAGTCTGAAGTGGCTTGAGAATTTTCTATTTCCAAGCAAACCGTCTCGGAAGTGTGCGTGTGTGCAGACATGACAGTTATTTTCGGGCGATAGGGCCTATAAAAGTGCCTTTTTTTCTTCGAGTAGATCCGTTTTTTCAGACTCCCGATTATTCGGACTTTTTTCGGTTCCCGTTGAGTCCGAATAAACGGTCGGTGAGTATATATATATATATATATATATATATATATATATATATATATATATATATATATATATATATATATATATATATATATATATATATATATATATATATATTGTAATGAATCTGAATAACGGACGCCTCCACCTTTGAGGCCTCAATGGAACGTTTGCCTTTGTTATTTAGATTACATTGTCGTCTTTTCAGCTGATTTCGCAACCCACTTAGCCCGCCTCGAGAAAGTCTTCGTGTGTATTTCTGCCGTGGGGCTGCAATTGAATCTGAAGAAGCGCCATTTCGCCGCTCGAAAGCTTAAGATCCTTGGCCACGTGGTTTCAAAAGACGGCATTCTTCCTGACCCTGCCAAACTTACAGCCGTTTCAGCGTTTCCCAAACCGACCACCATGAAAGAGCTCCAAAGCTTCATAGGCCTTTGCTCTTACTTCCAGCGCTTCGTCCGCAATTTCGCGACGATCATCATTCCTTTGACCAAGCTCCTCGCCGGCTCTAGAGATTTTTCAGCCTGGCCTGCCACCTGTTACGATTCTTTCAATGAACTGCTACCTCCTCACGTCGCCGCCTATTTTGCGACACTACGACCCATCGGCACCCACAGAGATCCACACCGACGCTAGTGGTGTCGAGCTAGCCGCTATTCTTGCACAGCAGAAAGACGGCTTCCAAGAGTACGTGGTTGCCTACGCAAGCCGAACTCTTAGCAAAGCCGAAATCAACTATTCCGTCACTGAAGAGGAATGCGTCCCCATTATTTGGGCGATAGAGAAATTTCGACCTTACGTGTACGGGCGCCCTTTTGATGTCGTGACTGACCACCACGCCCTCTGCTGGTTGTCGTCACTGAAGAATCCAAGCGGTCGCCTCACCAGATGGGCATTACGCCTCCAAGAATATAATATTCGCGTGGTCTATCGCTCCGGCCAGAAACATTCGAACGCAGATGCCCTATCCCGTTCGCCCCTACCCTCTAACCCGGACTTTTGCGAAAGTCTAACCTGTGATGACACTGCCGTCACCATCGCCGACATGCCATCTGAGCAACGCAAGGACCCTTAGGTTGCTTCGATTCTAGACATCCTAGCTGGGCGGACGGCTTCCCCCCCTTCTCGCGCGTTGCGCCGGCAAGTCGAGCACTTCACCACTCGCGACGACGTGCTGTACCGACGCAACTACACACCCGGTGAACATCAGTGGCTACTCGTGATTCCACGTCATCTGCTATCCGAAATTTGTTCCCCGTTTCTTGACGACCCCCAATGTGGCCACGTAGGTTTCCTGAAGACTTATTCTCGCATACGTCTCCAATATTACTGGTGTGGCATGTATTGTTTTATACGACAATACGTTCGGGCCTGCTCGACGTGCCAGAGACGAAAAACTCCCCCTTATCACGCCAGCGGTACCTTGTTACCCTTACCATACCCATCCCGACCATTCGGCCGCGTCGGCATCGATATCTATGGTTCCCTTCCCAACACTGCTGACGGTAACCGCTGGATCATAGTTGCCATCGACCACCTCACGCGGTAAGCCGAAACTTCATTCCTTCCCTCGTCTACAACAAAAGATGTTGCGACTTTCATTCTTCACAACATCGTATTACGTCATGGAGCACCTCAAGAGTTACTGAGTGATCGTGGTCACGTATTCTTGTCAGACGTCATCACAGCATTGCTGCGTGAGTGTCACGTCGTTCACCGCACTACAAGCGCCTATCATCCCCAGACTAATAGAATGACAGAGTGCTTCAACCGCACCCTTGTTGATATGCTGTCTATGTGCATCTCGTCAGACCACTCCAATTGGGACCGAGTGCTCCCGTTTATCACATTCGCCTGTAATACCGCCATTAAAAGCACGTACGTGAAAGCACGCACGTACGCGTTTTACGTACGCGAACCTTCTTGCACATGGACACCATTCTTTCGTACAGACCTGACTCCTCAGAGTCCACGACACTGTCTCAAGCCGCTACATACGCTGAAGAATGCCCCCAACTGGCAAGATCATTCACAACCCAAGACCAAGGACGCCAAAAGCACCATCATGACACATCAATTAACACTACTTCCTACGATCCAGGTTCACTCTTCTGGCTGCATGTCCCTTCTGCTACACCTGGCCTTCTACCAAGTTGGTCCCCACCAAGTTGGTCCCCAAGTATAACGGCCCATATCGTATAGTACGAAAAACATCACCGGTGAATTACTTCATCGAGCCACTGGAACCATCTTCTGACCAACGTCGTCGTGGCCAGAAAATTGTCCACGTGTCGAGACTTAAGCCCTGCTATGACCCTCCCGTGTCTACTTGTCCATAGGTCCCCAGGATGGCTCCTTATTTCGCGGAGAGTAATTGTAATGAATCTGAATAACGGACGCTCTGCTGTTACTGAAGAAAACGATGACCGTCGGTGACAGTAGTAGAAGCTCTCGCACGCCGCTCGCCAGAGCCAGGCCTGCCTCATAAAGCACATTTTGCCAAGCTGCGTCTGAACCTTTCTTGACGTACACCTCTATTTTAATATATACATAGTCAAGTAGATTCTTCGTGAGCGGTCACAACGTGGTTTATTTCGACGTTTTGGCCTAGAGTCTGGCCTTCATCAGAAAATATATTGAAAAATTTCCTTGTGGTGAATTGCTTGCAGGGGGGCCAGACTCCTGATGAAGGCCATCCTGATGAAGGCCAGACTCTAGGCCGACACGTCGAAAGAAACCACGTTGTGACCGCTCACGGATGATCTACTTGACTATATACAATGCTACGGCCACTCAACCACCATGCCTATATATATATATATATATATATATATATATATATATATATATATATATATATATATATATATATATATATATATAGTTATAAACTTCGAGAATAGTGCAGTATAGGAAACAAAACAATAAAATATTTATTTAATCTTAACAGTTTCGGCTGGTGGACCAGCCTTCTTCGGAGGATGTAAGTGAAATGATACAAGTTTCAAACTTGTATCATTAAACTTGTATCATTTCACTTACATCCTCCGAAGAAGGCTGGTCCACCAGCCGAAACTGTTAAGATTAAATAAATATTTTGTTGTTTTGTTTCCTATACTGCACTATTCTCGAAGTTTATAACTTTTATTACGGTAGCCGGAAGAAACTCTGATCATCTATTTCATCTATATATATATATATATATATTGGAGGAGCGTTTGTCGCCGGATCCGGGAATAATAGGAGAATAAAAGGAGTTTGACTCACAAGTGAAAAGATTTTTTACTTGACGTTTCGACCGTGGGCCCGGCCTTCGTCAGAATGAAACAAAACACAGCAATGGTAACCACTTATATGCCAGTTGGTCACATGGATTGTAGATAGGTACAATCAATACACGTGGAAAAAATGCGTTCAAAATGTATCAACATACTGTTCGTCAGTAACATACTCGCGTAACAAGAAGATTCAACAGCAATTGACAGCTCATGTGGTGACGAAAAAAACACCGATAACAGAAGATTAACACGTGAAAAACAGCACCTACACTGTTACGGACAATTTTCAAGGATATAATAATAAAAGGTGATCAATGCGCATGACATATTACTGGCGCAAGAACGTTAAGGTGCCGGGATTTTCGTTGAGACCGAAAGCAATGGTACTGAATTTGTGGATGAGATATGATTCCCGGACTTCTCTGTCACGATGGGAGCTAAAGCCTGACTCTAGAATTGTAGCTTTTATCTTGCTGAAGGAATGACCTGGAAGCGCAACGTGTTTCGATAACGGTAAGTTAGGAAGGGAAATCGCGTGTGCTTTATGATTATTAAAACGTAGACGAAAGCTGGTCTCGGTTTGTCCAATGTATTGCATACCACATACAGAGCACTCCAGAAGATAGATTACGTTCGATGTGTAACAGCAAAAGTTACCCTTTATTTTAAGACTGAAACCGGAGGCGGTACTCTGAGCTGAAAGTGATGTTGTCATATGTGCACAAATTTTGCAGCGTGATTTATTGCATGGATGGCAACCCGAATATTGCGGTTTAGTAACTTTAGAGGATGTGACTAAGTCGTGTAAATTTTTAGAGCGTCTGTAGATTACTTTAGGTGGAATCGGGAAGATTGTTCGGAGACGTTGGCTTTGCAAGAGGATATTATGATGCTTTTGAAGAATACAGTTTACTCTGGGAGCCGAAGCTGAATGAGTGAGGACCAGGTTGGTTAGGCGTGAGGTGGCAGTCTTTTTCGGTGCCTTTAATAAGGTCTTGCGTTCGACGAGGTCAGCCTTTTTGAAAGCGTCTTCTACGAGACGGACAGGATAATTCTGTTTAACTAAAGATTCCCTCAGGGAAGTGCAGTTCTGGTGATAATCAGACTCATGTGTACAAACGCGTTTGAAACGGAGTGCCTGACTGTATGGAATGCTGGTCTTCCAGTGCTTTAAATGACTACTGTGAAAATGAAGATATTGGTGCCTGTCTGTGGGCTTCTTGAAAAGCGTGGTGCTTAGTCTGCCGTTCCGCAAAAAAACAGTAATGTCAAGAAAATCTGCGCGCTTGTCCGAGAATGAATGGGAGAATGATATGGAACTGTGAACATTGTTGAACGCTGTTATAAATGAAAGTAATGCATGCTCCCCGTGTTCCCAAATCAGGAAGATGTCGTCAATGTACCTTTTATAAAAAAGTGGCGTTAATGTTTGACTACTCAAGAATTCTTTCTCCAGCACACCCATGAAGATATTAGCGTAATTGGGGCCAATTTTAGTCCCCATGGAAGTCCCGTTCACTTGTACGAAATGGTCATCGTTGAATTCAAAGTTATTGTATTGAAGAATTAATTTCAATAATGTTGCTAATGTTGCGCCATCTATAGAATGGTCGGAGGCCGAACGCTCGTATTCCTGACGAACAGCTTCGATTCCGTCCTTGTGTGGAATGTTTGTATATAGGGAACAAACATCCAGAGTAACCAAGAGGGATCCTTCAGGAATAATTAAATCGGCAATGTCGCTCAAGAATTGGCCTGAGTCTTTGATGTAGGACGGGTAAGTTTGCGGAATATGGCTAATGAGGGTGTCAACAAAACTGGAAATCTTCTCAGTTACGGAACCGATAGCCGAAACTATTGGTCTGCCGGGGTTGCCTGTCTTATGAATTTTGGGTAGTAGATAAAACCTTCCTGCTGAAGGACTTAGCGGGAGCAAGAAAGATAGGTCCTTGACTGTTAACTTTTTATCTGCCACGAGTTGTTCTAATTCTTTTTTGATGACACATTTAAAATCGTTAGTGGGGTCCATTTCCAAGCGTCTGTAGAAGGTGTCATTTCGTAACTGTCTGTAAGCCTCTGAAATATAGTCAACTCGATTCATAAGAACAATGGCGCCTCCTTTGTCTGCTTGCTTGATGACAATGTCGGTATTGTTAGCCAAGCTCTTTATTGCCTCCTTTTCCTTAATAGAAATGTTGCTCTTAAATGGTTGTTGTTTTTGATATGCTTCGAGTAGATCTCGCTGGACCGCTTCAATGTAAAGATCTAGGCATTTCTCGCGTTGAATTGGAGGTGTCCATCGCTTATTCGAAAACAAAGGAGCAGTAGAGTTACTCGACGTAGGCATATTATAGAAAAATTCTCGAAGCCTCATGTTGCGGGCGAAGTTGTCTAAATCTTGTAGGAACTGAAATTCGTTATACCCACCGGAAGCGGGGCAAAAATTGAGGCCACGTGATAATACAGACTTCTCGTCATCTGACAAACAGTGATTGGAAAGGTTTACTATGTTATCATGCTCGGATGTT
This sequence comes from Rhipicephalus microplus, assembly GCF_043290135.1. Lineage (NCBI taxonomy): Eukaryota > Metazoa > Arthropoda > Arachnida > Ixodida > Ixodidae > Rhipicephalus > Rhipicephalus microplus. Next base: position 29,102,558 of record NW_027464586.1, read on the forward strand.
CTACAGGAAGTTCTTGACGTAGCCCGTGACGCGACAGTCGTCAGAGAGGCCGGTATAGGTACATTATCACGCGCAAGTTTGCTCATCTTAATCTTGACAATCTCATCTCGTTTCTTAAGCCGATACTCATCGAGAAGTATTACTTGTTCTGATGATAACCTTGATTGGGAAAGCAGTTGTCGTACAGTGTTCGACAAAGATTTTGCTGAGTGTTCATAGTGATTTAGGATGATACGGGTCAAATTCAAGGACGCATTCTTTAGTGCATCGTCCCATTTTGCTTGGTGAGTGGGCGACAATTTAACGGCTGGATGATGCACAATCATGAGACCTTTAGGAACCACTGATTCTGACACGTAAGCATTCAATGCGGAAACATGCAACTCTGATCGTATCGTTTTTTCAACTACCCAAAATTCATTCTACTACCCAAAATTCATAAGACAGGCAACCCCGGCAGACCAATAGTTTCGGCTATCGGTTCCGTAACTTTCCAGTTTCCAGTTTTGTTGACACCCTCATTAGCCATATTCCGCAAACTTACCCGTCCTACATCAAAGACTCAGGCCAATTCTTGAGCGACATTGCCGATTTAATTATTCCTGAAGGATCCCTCTTGGTTACTCTGGATGTTTGTTCCCTATATACAAACATTCCACACAAGGACGGAATCGAAGCTGTTCGTCAGGAATACGAGCGTTCGGCCTCCGACCATTCTATAGATGGCGCAACATTAGCAACATTATTGAAATTAATTCTTCAATACAATAACTTTGAATTCAACGATGACCATTTCGTACAAGTGAACGGGACTTCCATGGGGACTAAAATTGGCCCCAATTACGCTAATATCTTCATGGGTGTGCTGGAGAAAGAATTCTTGAGTAGTCAAACATTAACGCCACTTTTTTATAAAAGGTACATTGACGACATCTTCCTGATTTGGGAACACGGGGAGCATGCATTACTTTCATTTATAACAGCGTTCAACAATGTTCACAGTTCCATATCATTCTCCCATTCATTCTCGGACAAGCGCGCAGATTTTCTTGACATTACTGTTTTTTTGCGGAACGGCAGACTAAGCACCACGCTTTTCAAGAAGCCCACAGACAGGCACCAATATCTTCATTTTCACAGTAGTCATTTAAAGCACTGGAAGACCAGCATTCCATACAGTCAGGCACTCCGTTTCAAACGCGTTTGTACACATGAGTCTGATTATCACCAGAACTGCACTTCCCTGAGGGAATCTTTAGTTAAACAGAATTATCCTGTCCGTCTCGTAGAAGACGCTTTCAAAAAGGCTGACCTCGTCGAACGCAAGACCTTATTAAAGGCACCGAAAAAGACTGCCACCTCACGCCTAACCAACCTGGTCCTCACTCATTCAGCTTCGGCTCCCAGAGTAAACTGTATTCTTCAAAAGCATCATAATATCCTCTTGCAAAGCCAACGTCTCCGAACAATCTTCCCGATTCCACCTAAAGTAATCTACAGACGCTCTAAAAATTTACACGACTTAGTCACATCCTCTAAAGTTACTAAACCGCAATATTCGGGTTGCCATCCATGCAATAAATCACGCTGCAAAATTTGTGCACATATGACAACATCACTTTCAGCTCAGAGTACCGCCTCCGGTTTCAGTCTTAAAATAAAGGGTAACTTTTGCTGTTACACATCGAACGTAATCTATCTTCTGGAGTGCTCTGTATGTGGTATGCAATACATTGGACAAACCGAGACCAGCTTTCGTCTACGTTTTAATAATCATAAAGCACACGCGATTTCCCTTCCTAACTTACCGTTATCGAAACACGTTGCGCTTCCAGGTCATTCCTTCAGCAAGATAAAAGCTACAATTCTAGAGTCAGGCTTTAGCTCCCATCGTGACAGAGAAGTCCGGGAATCATATCTCATCCACAAATTCAGTACCATTGCTTTCGGTCTCAACGAAAATCCCGGCACCTTAACGTTCTTGCGCCAGTAATATGTCATGCGCATTGATCACCTTTTATTATTATATCCTTGAAAATTGTCCGTAACAGTGTAGGTGCTGTTTTTCACGTGTTAATCTTCTGTTATCGGTGTTTTTTTCGTCACCACATGAGCTGTCAATTGCTGTTGAATCTTCTTGTTACGCGAGTATGTTACTGACGAACAGTATGTTGATACATTTTGAACGCATTTTTTCCACGTGTATTGATTGTACCTATCTACAATCCATGTGACCAACTGGCATATAAGTGGTTACCATTGCTGTGTTTTGTTTCATTCTGACGAAGGCCGGGCCCACGGTCGAAACGTCAAGTAAAAAATCTTTTCACTTGTGAGTCAAACTCCTTTTATTCTCCTATATATATATATATATATATATATATATATATATATATATATATATATATATATATATATATATATATATATATATAGCAAGCAGGCTTACATTGATTGTACATCAATAAAACCCTTTGCTTCGTCTTGGTAGCCCATAAATCAATGTTGGTGTTTGCTCCTCTTTCTACGATCTTTGTTTCCTTCCTGTCTGTCCCTCTTTATTGTAAACAGCTGCTATACTAAACACTGTGAACATGATGGTAATTTCTTTGGCAATTTCTAATTTTGTTACGGCAGCTGCCACCAAGACAGAATCATGCACCCCTCATGTGCTATAAGCAATTTTTCTTGATAATTCTCAAAAAGACACTCCTTGTTGACAGAAAAACTTCCCTTGAAACTGCAGGGTTGCCATGAGACAAGTTTCACATCGAACTGCAGCTTTGTATGACCTCATCTTCGCCCACTGCCTTTCTGTCAAAGTGTGCAAGTTGCACCTGCACAGTGCTTTTCGAGCACACCTTCACGTAAGAATTATGGACTAAGTCTGATTGCAAGCAACTCACCCCCCTTCTCAGTAAGAACAAGTGTCAGAGCATAAGTTGCCTGGGACCAGCTTAAGCCTGAGTATGACTCCAAGGAAGACCAGCATTAGGCAGTTTTTCTCTGCTGAATAAAATGGCGGTGAGGCGAAACTTAGCAGGCGGAAGTTTCTTGTATACTAATTTTTATTGTTGCTTGCCGAGGGTCTCCAGACCTTATTCTCTATCGCTTACCTATGGCATCTTGCCATTTAAAAGTACGCCGCCTCCATCTCCCTCTTTTTGTAACTGCTTTCTTCTTGTGTGTCCCATTCATAGGTGTTCGAAAATAGGTGTACGCCGTAATCGTCGGCAACCCTTCATATGGCTGGACGTGGAAACCACCTGCTGGCTTCGAAGTTTCAAGCTCTTTCCTTTGCTTGTGTCTGCAGCGGCCACTGCTTCGCAGTACACTGCTCCTACATTGCGTTTTCTTTTTTCCCCCACCCTTTAAGAACATTAACTTGAAATGAAGCGGGGAGTGCACTCTTCTGCTTTATAGTTTTTTTTTTCTTTTCAGACGGCGACTACCAACAGAGGCATGCGCCATCACCAGGAGATGACGTTACTACTAACCTCTTTAAAACTAACACGCTGAGGATGACAAGGCGCCTTTGACGAAGATAGGTCCTCCTCTCAAAATGTTGGCCATCCTGTTTGTGGCACTTCTACTGTTCACCCTGATTATCCCACTACGTGTTTCCATCTGTCAGCTCCCATTTTGATTTATGACTAGTATATAGTTAATATTTTTTTTGCTTAAAAATACATACTACCGTGAAACCTTGGTAGAATAAACACTACATTAACGAACTTTTCAGATGAACAAACTCTTGAAAAATCCCGCGCCGCCTGCTAATAGTTTCAATGTAAAATTATTTCACTACTACGTACTTGAAAACACCGAACTTTTCAGAATAACAAGTGCTAATTTAGTTCCACGTTATATCAACAACGCCTCAGTACTACGAACTCATGTTTTGAAATCTGTTGCGACCACCGGAGCGGTACCCAAGCAGAGGACACAGCAAACGGACGCGTTGCTTCTTGAAAGACGGATGACGGTGCAGAGGAAAAAAAAATATGAAAGGACGACTTTCTTCTCTTTCTTTTTCTTGAAACGCCAACGCTGCAGGTTTACAAGTGCAGAGGCAAGGGGCGAGGGCCACACGGGAGGGCAAGCTCAGCGAGGTAGAGTGCGAGTTGCAGAGCAGGAAGCATGGGCGTGGTAAACCTGAGACAGTGAGGGAGCAGAAAACGAAACGTGATAAACTTTCTTTTTTACCTCTTTCTTTTTTTGGGAAGAGGCAACAATAGCCGCGACGCTTCGGGGTTTTTCTCATCTTCGTCACTTCCACATGTGCTCTAGGAGGCCTTGTCGGTCATGTTTATCTCTTTTTGGTGATTAGTTATCGCATCCACAAAGAAAGTCGGCGTTAGTGCTGCGGTGCTACTACAATGAGTTCATATCTTCTTGCGATGAAGAAGAGGACGCAGTTTTCGCTAAGCGAAGAAGTGGATATTGTTCGGCATCCGGAAGACAAAATGCACGCTGTTGTGGCCAGAGAACTTGGAGTGGCCCGTTCCACAACTGCCTTGATCCTGAAAGATAAGGACAAAGTAATGAAGTGCGAGGATCAGTCGCAACTTGCCCCCTCAAGGAAGCAACCGCGGCTTGGTGACTTCCAGTTGATAGACCCTGCGGTGCTCACATGGTTCAAAGACGTAAGAGCCCAGAACGTGCCCTTGCCGGGCCCACTGATTCAGGAGAAGGCGCGAGAGTTTGCTGCAATTTTGATTGTAACAGACTTCGAAGCATATTCTGGTTGGCATCATCGTTTCCGCCAGCAAAATGCAATCACCTGGCGGACTGTGTCCAGAAAGAAGAAGGCAGCAGACGAAGCGGCAGCGTCCACATAGCCGGAAGAAAAGTTTAAGAAAATAGTAAAGTCATACAGTGCGGCCGATATATTCAATGCCAATGAGACAACCTGCTTCTACCAACTTCTGCCAGACAAGACGATGCACTTAAGTGGTGAAGGGTGCTAGGGCGGCAAAAATTTGAAGGTTTGCGTTCCTGTTTCGTATCGTCGCAATGCAACCAGCAGAGAGAAGCTTAAGTCTCTCTTCATTGGAAGGTTTCCGTAACCACGCTGCATGAAGAGTGTAGTGTCCCTTCCATGCGATTACAGGGCAAACAAACAAGCCTGGATGACTCGAGAGCTCTTTACAAAGTGACTTCTGATCGTGGACATAAAGATGAAAAAGGAAGGACAGAACAATTTAATGATAATTGATAACGTCTCGGCACGCATCATCAACGAACGGCTGACTAATGTGTGCCCCGAGTTCCTTCCATTCAACTGCACATTTGTGCTTCAACCTATCGACCAGGAAATAATTAGGAGTGTCAAGGCACACTTCCGCAAGTGCCTTGTTCAGCGTGTGCTTATAAACCTGCAACTTCAGCAGTCGACTGTAATTAACGTACGACAGGCGGCGGAAATGCTCCCCGGCGCAGAATGGAGGGTCACTTCAACAACTGTTCAGAGATGCTGGTGGAAAGCAGGGCTCATGCACACAAGTGAGAAGCCAAAAGATGCCGGGCAGCCATGCAACGATGACCAGGCGGAGGAGGGCAACCCTGGCGAGCTTTGGATTGAGGAGACCGATCTGCTGGCCATGGATTCGGTCTTATTTGATTGATTATGTGCTGTGCGATGAAGGAACCCCAATATCAGCAGAGCTGATGACAGAAGACATCCTTCAAACCATTCAAGATGAAGGCCACGACACTAGTGTGAACGACGCTGCGGACAATGAAGGTGCAACCTCGTCCCAACTTGAAGACTGTGACGAGGCCGTTACAGCGGCAGATATGATGGATATTATGAGGAAAGCACGCATTTTCTTAGCGATAAACGACAAAGCGACTGAGTCGCACCACAAGAATGTGGATAAGGTGGAGGCCTTCGCGCTGCAACGTTAGTGTTTCATGCTTCAAAAAAAAAAAAAAAAGAAAGAAAAAATCACAAACTTCTTCAAGTAAATGTCCAATTTTTGATGTTCACTTGTGCATTTGCTTTTCTCATGAAAAATGAATTCAAGGACCCACCACTGTAATAATAAGTCGTTTTGATCAATGAAAAATAAGCATTCATGGTTAATTTTTGGGCTTTCACTATAACGACCTTTCAAATTAACAAACAAATTACCACGGCCCCCTGTTTGTTATACTGAGATTTGGCGAGAATGACGAGTGCAGTGGGGTTCGCTTCTGTGTCCAGTTTTCTTCTTTTATTCCATGGCGTTCGTCGTTTCCCATACGTGTGGATCGTTCGGTATTGATTGATTGATTTGTGGGGTTTAACGTCCTAAAACCCCCATATGATTATGAGAGACGCCGTAGTGGAGGGCTCCGGAAATTTCGACCACCTGGGGTTCTTTAACGTGCACCCAAATCTGAGTAGACGGGCCTACACCATTTCCGCCTCCATCGTAAATGCAGCCACCACAGCCGGGATTTGATCCCGCGACCTGCGGGTCAGCAGCCGAGTACCTTAGCGGATCGTTCGGTACTTTGCTCCTTTGGGGCTCATCACAGAATACGCATATTGTTGTGGTGATCAACTCAGGAATGAGTGGTGGTGATCAACACAGGAATCAGCACGCCATGAGTCCCCACATGACTATTGCACGCAATCACAATCCACTTTTGCTCTTTTTCGCGCGCTTTTCCTGGTTTTATTTTTTTGTTAGAGAAACACGACACTGCGGCTATGTTCAGCAACAATCTCTCCTTTTCAAAATGATACAAAGGTGGCGGCGCTCCGTCAACCGAGAGCTCAGCTACAATCACTCCTTTTCACAACGATACAAAGATGGCGGCTCTCCGTCAAGTGAAAATTCAGCTACAATCTCTTCTCTTCCCAATGCTATCGACATGGCGGCTCTCCGTCAAGCGAGAATTCACCTACAATCTCTCCTCTTCACAATGATACCAAAATGGCAGCTCTTTGTCAAGCGAGAATTCAGCTACAATCACTCTTCTTCACAATAATACAAAGATGGCGGCTCTCCGTCGAGCGAGAATTCAGCTACAATCACTCCTCTTCACAATGATACAAAGATGGCGGCTCTCCGTCAAGCGAGAATTCAGCTACAATCTCTGCTTTTCACAATGATGCCAAGATGGCGCTCCGTCGTGCGAGAGCCGCGGAATTTGCAGCAGGGCGGCACCCCCTAAAGACGAATTTTTTCGTGGTTTTCTATGACAACACACTGATAAAAGTGCTGCTTTCTTCTTTACTACAGCATAGTTTATTATAATATTTCACCATGAGATAAAAAAATATCTTAAGATTGCGAGGAAAAAAAATCTATCGAAAATGGATAATTTTGACTAAATTTATTGTTCCAATTGCTGCGTCCCCCCTTAATGCCTTGCGTGTCCTAGCAGGTGGCTGAAGATAAAACTTTTCTTCGGTGGTAAGTCATACCGGCGCGTTTCTCATTGGTCGCCACCTCGCTTTTGTTCTTTCCCTATGAGTATCAGCAGCAAACGCATAGCTGCATAGCGTGGATGTTGGAATATTTGATCCACCAATTTCTGCACTACTCAAAATGACAAAAACCATTTGCGGCAAGTTGTCGCATCTGCAAGTTCAGTGACGCAGTGAACTTTTATGGCGCAAAGTGTTATCATGGTACACAGTTGATTCGCACTAACCGGTAGAGAGAGAATAAAATGAGGGAAAGGCAGGGAGGTTAACCAGAAATTGGAGCATCCGGTTTGCTATTCTGTACTAAGGGAAGGGAGAATGAGGAATAAAGATGGGACAGAAAGCGAAGGGCGAAATTGATGCACGAAGAAGAAAAGAAAAAAGAAGTGAGCTGGGGTGCTATAGCCTATTCAAGAGGCCACTGCCATGCAAAAAGTTCAATAAGGCATTCACTGATTTTCTGTGCGAAGACAGATTATGTCGCCTTAAGCATAAGACAAACTACTTTGTCCCCGAATCCATTAGTCTTTAGGAGACTGGGCTGAGGATTTGCCACAACTGAATTTTAACTGCTAGTAGACTTAAAGCGGGAGCGTACTAATGAGGTTTGACTGCAGTTCCCAGTTATTTGGGTGCACTTTGTACAAGGCAGCAGTTACACTGCAATGGGGCGGTAACATTAAAATAGAAACAAATGAGCATGTGCAGCAATATCGGTGCATTTCATAGTTCGAGAAGCAGTGGTAATACCGACACGCTTAATGTGTGTCCCAAGGCCCGTTAAATAATTCCACTCAGCGAAGATATACATTTTATTTGTTTACTTGAATGTATGTTTACTATTAGGATCCCACCCCAGTAAAGTTGGTTAACAGGGCGGCTTCCCTCGTACCTCAATGGCGAGGTAGTCGTGCCGCCTTTCAGCTGCCCGGTGGAACAGCCCGAAGAGGGACACCATGGGTGAGCGGATGAAGAAGGTCATCTCGCTCCACACCACGGCCGCACTCCACAGGCCCAGCAGGAGAGACAGGGCTCGCAGGCAGTGTCCACGCACCCGGCACAGCCAGTACCACTCTGAAAACAGCAGAACAGCACTACTGACAAAGAAAACTCATACAGTTGGCTTTGGCAGCCTGTCGGGCTGTTGGCCCATGCTTCATAACAGCAGCAGAGTAAACTTATTCAATCAGCCATAAAAACAAAAGTTTAGGACATGTCAGCCTTTCTAAACTAGTGGCAGAGAAATTCTCAGGCAACATCTTTCACCTGCGTTGGCTGCGCTACTTATCGAGCTACAACAATGCTCAAAAGAGCTCTGTGAAGACAAGTGAGGCCTGCATAGACACGGATTAGCAAACTTAAAGCGACGCTAAAGGCAACTATTAAGTCGACGTTGATTGTTGAAATTGCGGTCCAGAAACATCGTAGTGTTACTTTTGTGCCAAGGAAGGGTTTATTTTGAAATAAAATCACATTTCAGAGGTCTGCATCGGGTTAGTGCACTTCAAATTACCCGCTTCAATAAGCGGACCGACTCACGTCACTGTTGCCATGCACAACGTTGCCAAGCTTTACTGCGCAGTCGCCGAAACTAGTAGACAAAACGAAAGCATCAGGAGCCACAGCAGCAACAACAGCCATTGCTCAATTTCCTGCCACTGGCTCCGAGATGGCACACGGGTTTTGGTTCAACTGTGCCCCGCTAGGTGGCATGACCTGTCTAGTTGAACCAAGGAAAAATTGAATTTTTGAACCTCTCACACCATTCTTCATGGTAACATCTGGCAATCCTTTTTTTCATGAATCAAACAGAAATGAACAAGCGGAATTTAATTGCACCTCTTGATGCACAGAAGGTTCTTTATTTTGTGCAGCTAGATCACTTACAAGTGAATAATTGTAGGTGGTTCGTCTGACACCATTGGTATCATTTTGAGAATGTTCTACTGCAGTGCACGTATTGTTGCACATTTGCCTTAATTTCTCAGTAAGTAGGGCACTGCTGTTCATAATATTGTCATTTTAGATGTCATACATTGAGCTTTTACTCTGATGTAAATTGTTATTTGACTTTATAGCCCCTCTAAACATGACACTGTAACTGCACGAGCAAATCAGTGGTTCACTTGTTGCAGATAAATAATAGAACCTCAAATGAATAAATAATGCCATGTCAATTAATTGATTGACATGTGGGGTTTAACATCCCAAAACCACTATACGATTATTACTACGCTCCGGAAATTTCAGCCACCAGTGGTTCTTAAACGAGCACCCAAATCTGAGCACACGGGCTTACAACACTTCCGCCTCCTTCGGAAATGCAGCCGCCACAGCCAGGATTCGATCCCGTGACCTGCGGGTCAGCAGCCGATTACCTTAGCCACTATAAATAATGCCAAGTCGGACACACAATAATGCCGGCTAGTAAATTGGCACAGCATCCAATTATACAAGTGAATAGAATATGATCCCGGTAACATACCTTCCCCAATATAAATGAAAACTAGTAAAAAATAATGCCGGCTCCTAAACTAGCACAGCATCCTATTATAGAAATGAATAGAATGTGATCCCGGTAACATACCTTCTCAAATATAAATGAAAATTAACAGCCAGAAATGCCAAGGAAAGTATAGGGGATGTGACTGTGTAGTAGTAATAGTAATGTAAATGTGAATATATGTGTGAAGCCACCACAAGCCATGACTGCTAGTGGTGGCACTGACTAACACTCCTCGGTTTAAACGCACATATATATATACCCCAGAGAGTGAACAGGAGGATGACCGGCATTGTAGCTCAATTGGTCAAACAGTGAAAGCGTTACTCGAAAATCGCAGGTTTGTCCCGACAAGAGGTGAGTTATCTTCTCGTCCACTTTTCCTTCTTGACATTTACACTACATTTACATTACATTTACTATTAATAACATCCCCTATACAGTCGAACTTGCCTATAACGAACCCGAGCGTGACGCGGTATTCGTTCGCTGTATCCCGAAGTTCGTACTAAATGAAACACAGCCTTTAAAAAAAGTTGCGCGTCAAAACACAAACTTTTTATTCCCCCAAAAGTCTGTGATGCACGTGTTTCGAATAAGAGAAGCGATAAGGGCGGTCTCGAGTTCATTTAAAATGGCAGGGCGCTAGTTCGCCGAAGCCCGTGGCATAAGCTGCATGATGCACTGACTCCTCAAAGTTTCGTCATTCTCGCAATCTGATTCCTCCAAATCGCTCTTGCCACGTACTTAATTCACGATGCCCTAATCCGTGCACGGTTCCGCAGTGGCGGCATCATCATCGGCCGTAATTAAACTATTGCAACAGATGACGCGCCCACTCCCCCAGGTCGAAGTCAACGACGCGTTGCCACAAATCGCCGCCGCAGTGGTCCTCTTCGGAAGCTTCAGGCTCGGCATCAGGCCCGACGTCGGCGAAGTCGGCCTCGCGAGAACAGTTTCGCGAGCATGCAGCCGTCACCGCCGCCCACGAAATATTCACCATCTACACAGCTGAATACCGGGACATCCGAAGCGGCAAGTTGGCTGCCAGGTGGTCAACAGCTATGAGCAAGCGCTCCGCAACGCGGCACCTAACGCGCGGATTATGCTCAAGCCAAGCGGTCACACTTTCGACGTTTTGTTGAGCGGCAGGAAAAAGCGAGCTAGTCCTCCCGTCGGCTATCATGACCACACGCACCACCAAGAGCTAGCAAGACGCGCACATGCGACACACATGCCAGAACACGTGGAACAGCTCTGGGCCCGTTTCCAGTCAGAAAACGAAACTAATTTGAGCCAGCGTGGCGGGCATTGCAGAGCGGTGGAGACGGGCGAAGAGGTTGTGATGAAGAGAGGAGAGCAGACTTGCGAGAGAAGGGCAAGGAGTTGCGATAAAGAAAGGGGAGGATGCGGTGGGAGGGGGACCTTGAAAACCAAAACACGGGAAGGAGGCAGGTTGGATAGCTTGCTTGAAAGGTCCGCGAAACTCGCATGTAGAAAAAGTTGGAAAGAGTGCATGGCCGCCTGAATCGGTGCGCGCGGCGGTGTTTGAAGAATCGGCGGCCGTAGTCAAAAATCGTTTTGTTGCGCAGGCGGGTTTGCGTGGCCTAACGAACTTCAATATTTCGCTATTCGTTCCGCGCAAACTAACAGCCGTTCTGGCACTTCCACACACGCGCAAGGCATGCTGAGTTGAGTGCGAAGTGAGGGAGAACAAGTCCTACACACGAAACGAATCGCAAATTATCGGAGTCGGTGGGGTAGCGTACGCGCGTGCACTAGACGCAGGCTATCAGATACAGTCGGTAGCCGACGATGTTGATCAAAAACGGGGTAGATGGCCGACCGGTCTTCAAAAGATTCGTGGCAGTGTGAAAACACCGGCCTCGTCTGGCGATGCGGAACGCTCAGAGTAGGCGGGGGGGGGGGGGGGGGCAAAGGATGGAGGGTTGCGTAACAAAAGCGGTAGGGGAGAGCGGCAACTAGAGAGGCGCGGAGGCAGGGTTGGCGTTTAACAATAAGAATGTATGGGCAACTCGCCGATGCCTGATCAATAGTCGAAATTGGTTTCCCGGGAAGTCGGCAGACCGCCGACTCCGTTCACTGTAACCGATCAGCTGCGCTCAGAGACGTTCAATGTAAGTGCGATTTCGTGCCATTGAACCAATGTATATTTTCATGTCACGCGGATGCTGTTCGTTCTAAGCGAAAGTTTGTTTTAAGTGGGGCTATTATATGTGGGCTCGACTGTATTTTCCTTGGCATAATAGTCTGTCAGTTCTCATTAATATTATGTTGTGCTATGTCTAACATCACCAAGTCCTTCAGGGTGTCTTTGTGTCTGGTAGCACAAAAAGACCAAGCATTTGCAGAAACGGCAAGGATTCACTGGTGACATCCCAACGGTGACGTTGTTGCCGACGTGCTGCCATCAGCGCCTGTGGCATCTCCGAGACAGCTGCCGAACTGTCATGTGTCTTGCTCAAGTGACCATTCCCACATGACAACTAAGATGCTTTCATATACTACATTTCTTGAGTTAATACTAATAACAACCTGATCGCAGTGGTGGGAATGCCTTCTGCCACTTTGGAGCGGCCATTGGAGCCAGCAAATTCTGCCTTGGAGTAACTGCCTCAGTGTTTCAAGCAGGCACAGGCTTTTCATCCGGAATGCGCAGCCAACGCAGCGAGCGATGAAACGGACATAATCGTCTGTCCGCGGTACTGGCTAGTTGTGCCCAGCGCGTCGCCTACTTGACATATATGGCATGCCAAGCCAATGTGCCCATTCTGCTTCATACTAAACAAAGATGCTGGAAGAAGCTTACTGTGCAGTGATGCTACCGAGCTCTTCTGATTTAGAGCAATTTTTAAAACAGTAAAATTTTTATTTTGGAGCACTTTGGAGCAGCAAAAATTTCTGTTTTGGAGAACTTTGGAGCAAGTTATTTGCGTCTGGGAGCTTCACATCCTGGAGTGCAGAGGAGAAGCAAGTTGCATTTACATTCAAGGCCATGAATAATTATATTGGGGCTTTTTTGTGAAGAGCTAGAAATATTTCGATTAATTGTAACTCTCAGGGGGCCAAATCATCTTAGAAGCACTCCTTTCACTTGCTGATGCAAAAATATGAATGCAAGCCAAATAGCAATGTGTTTTAGCAAAAATAAGGGAATCATGTGATTAAGAGTTCGAGGAAAGGCACTGAATGAGGTGAAACAAGGTCAGTGACCAAGTCCGATGATGATCTGACGCTTCAGAATCGCATACGAATTTTTTGTTCACTGAGTTGGACAAGTCATCGTCTATTATGAAGCCAGTAGGTGGCGCAACCAGCATCCGTAGATAGGAGGCATAGCCCCTGTTGTCCTATTCATTGTAGCTGGCATTGACTGGATGATTAGAGATTCTAGGAGCCAGCGGGATGACAGGTTTTTTTCGTTGGCAGTGACAGCGGCACTGTCCAAGTCGATAGCATGATTATGTTCATGCACAGGCTCAGCAATGGCATTTGTTGTGTAACTGCTATTAGTGATATCACGTTTGTGTTCTTTGAGGCATTGGGAGAACTGTTTCACCAATGTACACTTGACGACAATCAGCACACAGTATCTTGTACACGACTCCTGGGAATGACTGCCTATCTTTCACATTAACTAGCTGGTTTCGGAGCTTGTTGGTAGGCATGTGCTCAATGCGCAAATCGTACTTTCAAAATAAGTGTGGTACAGCCTCGCTGATTCCTTCAGCGTAAAGTATGGTCATATTGGCACAGGTTCCTGCATACGCACGGGCAAAGTTAGTAGTACCACAACCAAGCTTACACAGCTTGGCTCTAGTACTCATTTGTCAGTTTTAGTAATGAAATTATTAGGATAGCATTTTGCGGTCTAGTTCCCAATAGATAGTCCATAATTCTTTCTTCAAAGCATCATTACCTGTACAGACCTGTACGATGCGTGTTACTAAGAATGACACGACGGACATCTTGTGGGCAATAGGATGATGCGAATTAAAACTGAGATAATGGCCTGTGTGCATGGGCTCCTAATATACAGAGAAGGCTAGGGCGCCTTCCCTGTAAAGACTGAGGTTCGCCTTCCCAGCGAACCTCAACGTCCGATTACAGCCGGGCTAGACTGCACAAGCGCACGCTTCCTTGAGAATTATTGCCCACAGAATGTATCATACAGCCACAGTTTACCGAAATGCTGAACATAGCTGCCAAATAATCATGGTTTCCAGGAACGTATTAAGCGAAACGTATTTACACATAGCTCTAAGCTAAGGGCATTTTTAATTTTCGTGATTTGGACCAGGCCACCTATAAAACTTGAGAATTGACTGAAGGGAGAAGGAGATAGGACAGCAAGAAAAGAGATAGGAAAGCAAAATGTCAGAGAGAAGGGAACGGGAAAAGACGGCCGTCAATTTCCCCTGGGTGGGTAAGCCAAGGGGTGCTGCCCGTGTGAAGCCGGGGCCAAAGGGTTGTGCTGCCTCTTCTGGAGGGAGCCTTAAAAATCCAAACAGCCGGTGTTGGCCCTACCCCTAAGATGCCCTTTCCATCAAACAGGGCTTGACCCCTCCCAGTCCCCATTTGCTACCTCAATCTTTTTGGCTCTTGAACAAGGCACAGCCTGCTTACCAACAGTGGGTCCACACCAGGAGGCCAGCAGGGTTGGCGAGCGCAGGCGGCGCTCTCCCGTCTCTGCATTGCGTGCCACCTCTTCCAGGTGCACTGCCTGCTCCACCAGCAGGCGCCACTGACAGTTGGTGCGGTTGTGGTGCTGCAGGGCTCGGATCACCTGCATTAGTGACATCCAAACAAAGGCACTTCTCATGTCACCATGGCAGAAAAGGGCAGTAAAGCTTGCTAAAATGAAAAACTAGGCGTGAAAAAGCATGAGTGTATAGCGCAACTGATTGGCCGGAGACAAGAAGATAAGTACACAGAAATGTGAAAGCTCCTTGTTGAAAATTAGCACTGTTTAGTGTGTTTATCTTTATTGTGTCTTGTCAATGAGTTACGCTAGATACCATATTTACTCGCATAATAGGCGCACCCCCAGTTTAGTCACGAGAAACCAAATTTTTTTTATTTCCTTACATAAATAGGCGCACCCCAAACTTGGCCGTGATCAGTGCTTCTGTTCTATTAGCACGGTTTTAACTCCGTGCCCTCTTACATAGTCTGAAGCGAGCAAAAAGAAAAATAATGCCGACGGCAGCACTGTGCAAGCTCCCTGGTTTCCCCAGGTGATGAAGAAGAGCGGCTGCCTGTGCGTTAAAGTGACCTTTGCACCGACGTGTGGACGAAGCTCTAGCCACAAGATGGTCACGCGTGCTTCTATCAAACGCACTATGAGATCCTCATCAAGTTCGCAGTGATTTTCCTGTCAAAAGAGAGAAAAAAAAAAAAAAAACGCCGTCGTTATCACACTTGCAACTTCATCAACAAATTTAAGAGCTTTTCAGCTTTCCCATGTGAGCTTTTGCCTGTGCTGCAATCAGCTGCCACTACAAGCAGACTTGCACAATGAAAAACTTTTGTCGCTGTTAATTTTTTTTCCCCACGAACCTAAACATCATATTACACATACTGCTCTTGAAACAGTGTTTGAGTGTGTCACATGGTTAGTGCCACGAAAGGGCACGGGCACGCAACAACCGACACGCACAAGCTGGCTCTCCGGAAAAAACTGGGTTCGCTCCCTTTATTGGGACCAACATATAAAGACATACACAGGAGGTACAGGGGCGCCACGCTTCGGTGGCAGCCTGATCAAAGCACTGAAAGATGGGGACCTCTACATCTCCCCACTTGATTTGAAGCAATAAATATCTGTTGGGAGAATGGAAGAAGCCTGACACAAAGAGCTTCACAAATTCAGATGGCGCGGCAGAACGTGTCAGCTGTAACGTGTTCGCGTCACACTGCTGTCACTGGCCACAGGAGGCCCTTGCGCCGACTGCCCACAGTGGGTTCATGATTTTGTGAGGCTGAGGTTCCTGAGAGGGAAAATGCTGTGGTAGTGGTTCTTGTGCAGTTGTCTACGGTGGTACCTCTCTGGCTGCAGTAGGTGTAAAAGGCACTAGGTGACGGCGGTTGCGCTGCAGGACTGCACCTCGCTCTGTCTTGACCACCTGGCTTCGTGGCCTTTGCCCTGGACTGAGGACTGTACCTAGCATTTTCTCGGGTCGCACCCAGACACGATGACCGGTCTGGAGCGGTGGCAGGTCTCGAGCTCCGTTATGGACTTGAAGTTGTCTGTCTGCTTCCTCTTGTAACCTACATCCTTAGCGGCGACGTCTTTCCCTGACGGCCACTTGGGACGTAGCTTGGATTCTTGTTTCGGGACCTTGGTTCTGAGTTGGTGTCCCATTAACAGCTGGGCTGGGCTGAAGCCATCAACATCTGGAGTATCCCGATAGCTGAGCAGGGCCAGATGAGGGTCGCTTGACTTTTAAAACAGGTCCTTGACTTTACGAACCATCCTCTCTGCCTCTTCGTTCGATTGAGCGAAGTATGGACAACTGGTCACATGTCTGAAGCCATACAATGCTGCAAATGATGCAAATTCTTGCGACGAGAATGGTGGGCCGTTGTCTGACCTGACCTCTTGCGGAATTCCATGCCTGGCAAAGATGCTTTTGAGAGTGTCGACAAGTGCCTGAGCTGTCGTGCTTCTCAGGGTAACCACCTTCGAGAACCTCAAGTAATAGTCCACCACTGGGATGAACGTCTGGCCATTGAGGTGGAATAAATCCATTCCAAGAAATTTCCAGGGACGTCCAGGTAGGGCCACATAGACCAGGGGATACGCAAGGTTCACGCGGGTGGAGGCACACTGTTTGCAATTGGCGACGAGAGCGGCGATGTCCACAGAGATGCCCGGCCACCAAACCGATTCCCGAGCTAGGGCTTTGGTCCTGTTAATGCCCTGATGACCTTCGTGCAGCAGCGTCAAGAACGCAGGTCGAAGGGATGATGGGATGACTATACGGGGGCCTTTGAGCAAAACACCATGACAGACTGAGAGCTCGTCTGCCACAGAGGCGTACTTCGAAAGGTGCAGTGGCATCTTTGATTTCTGTGGTGAACCCTACTGGCAGAAGAAAATGAGAACCTTGCACTCTCCATCGGACTCTTGTGACTGTCGTATGTCTTCATGGCTCAGTGGCAAGACATCCGATGTGCAGCCGACGACTTATGCTGTAAAGAGTTGCACTTTGTCGAGGGGAGTGGATGCCTTGACGATTCGAGACAAGGTATCTGCTGTCGCTAGCAGTTTTCCCGGCACATGTAGCATGCGAAATCGGTATTGCATTGTCCTGAGTCGCAGTCTCTGAATACGAGGCGGCAACACGTCCAGCTCCATCTTGTCCAGGAGTGAAACGAGTCGCAGGTGGTCAATCTCAACGTCGAAGTTGATGCCGCGGACGAACACGTCATACCTTTGAATAGCCCATGTTATTGCCAAAGCCACTTTTTCGGTCAGGATATAAGGCTCCATGGGTCATTGCGCTGGCTGTAACGCTCCAGGGAAGCGATCCATGGGTCATTGCGTTGTGGAGAAGAGATGGTGTCCTTGTCAAGAGCTGACGTATTGTTCGAGAAAACAGATGCAATGTCCGGGGATAGGGGAGATCGGGACAGTGCATCAGCATCGATATGCTTGTGACTGGAACGATATACAACGCAGATGTCATATTCTTGAAGCCGAAGAATCCAACGGGCAAGATGACCCAATGGATCTTTTAGCGAAGACAACCAGCATAATGCATGGTGGTCCGTTACCACATCAAAAGAACGGCCATAATGGGATGAGCGGAACTTGACAAGCGCCCAAACGATTGCCAAGCATTCTTTCTCGGTGACACTGTAGTTCAATTCAGCCTTGGTGAGAGTTCTGCTGATGAAGGCGACGACATACTCGGCGAGTCCAGGCTTGTGTTGCGCAAGAACCGCACTGAGGCCGACACCACTGGTGTTGGTGTGGACCTCAGAGGCCGACACCACTGGCGTTGGTGTGGACCTCAGTTGCCGCCGTAGGATCGTAGTGACGCAGTATTGGTGGTAAAGTGAGGAGACGACGAATGGTACAGAAGGCTTGGTCACACTCAGAAGACCATGACGAAATATCAGTGGCACTGCCCAGAAAATCGGTCAAAGGTGCAATGATAGAGGCGAAGTTGCGCACGAACCGGCGAAAGTAGGAGCATAACCCCACGAAGCTCCGTAACTGCTTCAGAGTCGTTGGTCTGGGGAAGTCGGCGACAGCACGTAATTTAACCGGGTCTGGAAGTATACCGTCCTTTGATACGACGTGCCCGAGAATCATAAGTTGCCGAGCAGCGAAGTGGCACTTTTTGAGGTTGAGTTGGAGCTGAACATTCTTCAGGCACGTGAGGACGTGTTTCAGGTGCTCAAAATGTGTTGCAAAGTCTAGCGCAAGGATGACAATATTGCTGACATAGCAGAGACATATTTGCCACTTCAAATCCTGAAAAACCGAGTCCATCAAGCGCTCGAAGGTGGCAGGCGCATTGCAGAGGCTGAAGGGCATGACATTGAACTCATATTGACCGTCGGGTGTCACGAAAGCTGTTTTTTGATCGATCGGCATCTGCAAGGGGTACCTGCCAGTACTCTCAGCGCAAATCTAATGATGAAAAAAACTCGGCACCTTGTAAAGTATCAAGGGCATCTTCAATCCTGGGTAAAGAATACACGTCTTTTTGAGTGATCTTATTTAGACGCCGGTAATCCACACAGAAGCGAACAGAACCATCCTTTTTTTTTTTTTTAACGAGCCCTACAGGTGAGGCTCATGGACTTTGTAGAGGTTGAATGATGCCGCGTTGCAGCATATCGTCCACCTGCTCTGTAATAACTTGGCGTTCCGCCGCAGAAACACGGTATGGTCGTTGCCATAGTGGCTCATGGGAGCTGGTATCGATGTAATGTAGAGTGGTAGAAGCAGGGCCAAGTAAAGGTTCAACAGCATCAAAAGATTCGTGGTACTAGTACAGCAGTTGGAGGAGTTCAGATCGTTCAGATGGTGACAGTCCGTCTGCGATCGCCGAATCGAACACTTCCGAAGCCTGTAGATCAGAGTGGTTGAGAGCACTGAGGGCGGCGAGGTCACTTTGGGATGACTCTTGCGGCACAGTAAAAATTTTTCCATTATCAATGGGCTGTACGCATCCAAAAGATTCGCCTTTAAACAGTTTGATCGTACGCGGAAAGGGATTGGTAAGGCAGAGAGCACTGGCTCCATTAGGAATTGAGAGGGTTGAATAAGAAAGCAGTAGTGGTTTTCGACTTAGAAAGAGGCTTGATGACTCAAAATATGCTACTTCATCACGCATGCCGTCCAAGACCACAGGGAGCAAAACAGCTGTTGTCGGTGGAATGTCAGTGTCTTCTTCGACAACTAGCTTGTGTGCGGTTTGATTCGTGTAATCGTAGAACTGGTCGAACAAAAGCAGTTCAAGCTTGGAATGGGCACAATCTATAACGGCGTGATTACACGATAGGAAATCCCAGCCAACTATGATGTCATGAGAGCAGGAGGAAAGGAAAACACGATAGGAAATCCCAGCCAAGTATGATGTCATGAGAGCAGGAGGAAAGGAAAACAAACTCAACAATGTAGTGGTCCTCCACAATTGTGAGTCGGGCAGTGCAGGTGGCTATAGGTCAAACAGGTTCTCGATTTGCTGCACGTAAGGACATCATATCAAGCGCCGTGGTCACATTTCGGAGCTTGTGGCAAAGTTTGGCATCTATAATAGACACATCGGCACCGGTATCTACAAGAGCATATGCATGGGCGCCGTCTACAAAAGCTTCGACAATACTTGATGACAAAGTGCGAGGACTTGAACGTTTTGATAGCGCAGTTCTTGCCTCCTGAACTGCAACGGCTAGTTTCCCTCATTTTGAGGGGCTGGTTGTGGACGCATGGATAACAAGGAGCGTCGATTGGGTGAAGGTGAGCGACGAGACGAATCTCAGGTAGCGTGGCGTCGCCTGCAGACTTTGTCTTACCCCAATCCATACATACTGTCCAAGATAGATCCCGACACATATGCACTACAGTGCAGTTTCTGCGTCACTAAGACAGCCACCCTGTACCACATGGTATGGGAATGTCCACATAATCCACCTCTACAACCCAGAGCACAGCGCAACACTGTAGAGTGGGAGACAGCTCTGTCCAGCTCCGATCCGAAGACCCAAGAGGTCCTCATGAGACGAGCGAGGACAGCGGCCCGTGCCAATTGGATCCCGGACTAAGGAGCCCACTCATTGACACTCTTTCCTCGGTCGCAAATATATGTTTTATTCTCTCACTCTGCCAGATAGTCACGGGAAGACACGTTTAACTGATGATACGAACTTTCATAACCAAAAGGGGGTCGGTCCATGTAGTTGCTCCGTGATCGGGCGTCTGAGTAGCCGGGCACCACAGCTTTGCCACATTAGCCAAGTAAACGTTGACGGTGCTTAACTTAGCAGCGTCATCCCACCTGTTTGGTTCACTGACTTTTTTGTGAGACGACAGCCAGTCCTCGACGTCCGGATCTTCGGCGCCCGAAAAGATCGGGGGGTGTCGCTGGTGAACCGGGCCGGGGCAAGTAACGGCCGCGAGATGTGCTGTCTGTTGGGCAGCGTCCACTTGCCTGGTCGACGGCAGGGTGCAGGATCAAAGTTCTAGGGTGTAGGTGATGTAGTTACTAAGCACGATCCACCAAATGTAAAAGGGGTTTATTGAAGGAACTGAGCAAGCGGGTGGTAGCTCGAAAGGAACGCAGACGGACCCAGATGACGGTGCTCAATTGCTGTTCTCTTGACTTTTTCTTGTGTTGATGATAGTTGAGCCGATGGTATCAATGTCTTTCGTATTCACTATATAGGGAACTATTCGGTGCCAACTAGCTCTGACCCGACCTCTGATTCAAAAGTTACCGTTTCTATTTGAATCTAGGCCGACAGTTTTTTTTTCTTCATATTACTTCACATAAAACTCCAGGATCAGCTTAGATTAAAGGATTTTGAAAAAACCCGCCATTTTTGCTGGAGAAAAGTGGTGCACAACTAGCGCCACCTAGACAGTAATACAGCCGTTACTAGTCATGTCAACGCCAGGCCACCATTTTGATTTTTGTGGCGAGTGCTGAGGCGAGTCATTTGTCATTTCGAGTCGCGCTTCGAGTGGTCTGTGTGTGGCATAGCTCAATGGCTCCAAACAGGCCGTGTGATTTTAGTGCCACTTATAAAAGGAAAGTTGTCCTAGCCATGGAGTTGTCGTCCGACGTTGAAGCCGGGCAGTACTTAGGAGTGGACGAAAAAAATGTGCCTCAGTGGAGGGGCTGCAGCATGGGATTACAACCCGGGAACATTTATTGTGCGCTCTTTCAAGAAGTGCGGCTAAGCCAATGCGCTTGGTGGCACCGAAGATTGTGCCGCGTTTGAAGACAGCGACAAAGAAGTCGGCGACGAGAAAAGCAGCGACGACGACCCGAAATGAGCGCAGCATTGGACTAGAAGAAGTGCGCAAAAAACGACATCAAAGAAACACACACAACAGGACTAAGCTGTATGTTTCTTAAGTTATTTGGGACTAGGCTGTATGTTTCTTGAGTTATTTGCATCAGGAACCAACTGCTTTGTTTCATCTTCGTAATTAATAAATGTTTTCTCTTTATGAATGCTGTCTTCACTGTTTCGTTCAGCCAACATTGAAGGTAAGTTTATTTTTTCGGGCTTTCGACTTTAGGGATCGGCTTAGAATCGGGGTCGGCCTACATTTCAGTAAACATGGTATGTGTCAGCAAGAGAACAATAAAATAAGGGGACATAAACGCCATCGAAATGCTGGCTAAACTACCAGTTTTGATAAGGTGAACAGCTAAAAACAGTGAGAAGCAGTGAAACAGCAGCCAAACACACACAAACACACACACACACACAAATGGCAAAACAAGGCCAGGGCTAGGTGGCCAGTGCAATAATAATTGAAATGGCAACAGACGATCAAAACAAAAAAACCTAGAAAAACCAACCTGCAGACAAGAACAATTTCGTGCAGTCTCGGAAAAGCTTGCTTCTTTAAGACAACTCTAAGGTGAACGAGAAATAGTTAATGTCACCATGGCTTTCCGCCCATAAAAGCCAGTTTCATGAATCAGCTAGAACACTCGACAAATGGCAGTTTTCCCGGCGAACTACCCATCAGCCTAACCATAAAAGTGATTGTCAGAAAAAGTGATTGGCCAATAAGTAGACGTGCACAAATTGTTTCCCGCTCTGAATCGTGCAGCCTTGCATAGGCAGGCAGATGAAGAAGAAAGGGGCAGTTCCTGTGAGAAGAACTACAGCAACCATTTCAATGAATAGATAAAATTGTGCTTAAACTGGTGTTGGCTGGTTACCCACCTCTGGCAAGGTATAACTGTCGTTCAAGTGCACACAAAACACAAAGAAAGAGAGGAGAAGTGCTTGTCCTCTCTTCCTTTGTGTTTATTCATGCAATTGAACGACAGTTATACTATGCATACCCAACTAGCCCAACTTTTGATTCTGTTGCAACCCTTGGCGAAGCTGCCACCACCATCAGTATGGCGTCCTAGGCAGCATTAGTGGGGCGTCGTCTGCTACGAGAGCATCAATGTGCACTGAAAATGATATTTTAAAATGCCAAAGCGCTGTAATTCTGGCAAAATATGGAGCTTTGCCCCTTCACATGTACACTTGACAATGCTTGGATGAAGAAAATGTTCACTCACTAGAATAGAACCAATATTTCCGTGCTACAGAAGTATGCACCGGTTTCTCTTCTGCAAGTGAGTCTGCTGAATGAATCAAGATCTCATTCATTAAATGTCAGCCCACCATATCAGGAGTCACTTACAAGTCATTTGTCTATGCCTCCCAGCCAGCTAACATTATTTCTGAGAGGCACATGCTATACCTGCTGATGTAGTCGAACGAGGCTGCGCTCACTGACAGCCGAGCCCGAGAGGACGTCCATCTCGGAGTTAATCCGCTGCCGGTGGCCGCCAACCTTGCTGCCCTCAGGTAGCTGCACAGCAATCAGATAATTATGCCTCACCTGACGAAAGAAAGACAGACGAAATCAGGGCTCAAATCAACCCTAGGAATTCTGAAGGACAATGAAACCCCACTGCCACCACACCAATGGTCGTACCGCTTTGGGAAAACAACACTATAAAGACATTATGTAGGGCGAGGAGCGAAGAGGTTTGGCTACAAGCTAGGCAAAAATGTCTGCTTTGCCTACAGAACCTGCTGTGAAAGACAGTCGTTATAGGTGGTTTTTGCTCAAGCCATATACTTTTTTTCGCACCAGAGTTTAGCACTGCCACCAGAGCCAGTCACCACCTGTAGCTTGTGCATGCATGTGTGCCTACATATTAGGAGTCTTTTCTTTTTCCGAAATGAGCTACCTAAATCAAAAAACCGAGACTAGCTCAGATGAGGCTCAATTGGCCCGTACATACCCTAAATGTTTCTGTAAAACAGTTATCTGGGTCAAATACAACCAGCTATGTGTGCAAACAGATTTGGTAAATTGAGCCAGATCCGTGTGATGTACAGATTGAAATGAGCCAAATCTGGTACGCCAATGGCACAGCAGTTATGTGAAAATGTCATCCAATAAGCACGGCAACCTCCTTGCAAGTTCCTGCTCAAGTCTCCAGGACACCAAAATAATTTTTTTTTTTTTTTCAAACCATGGCACTCTACTAGATCTCAAAAACATTGGGACGTGTATGACTGGAAAGCCTACAGTACGGCAGGAATGAAATCGACATCCAGCTTGACGATTAAGATACCAGAAACCAAGGTCTTCTACAGAAGAAAAAATGCAGCTGGTAAAAGCCCTAAAATTAGAGCAGAATCTCACTATAAGGTTTCAGTATAAAGTTTTGTGCCAGTCCTAAAGAGTGCGAGAGGTAGGTCCCTTGCACAAGCTCCCATGCAGTACCCATTGTAGAATCATCATGACAACGAATTGGAACTGAAAGACATGACGAGCCTTCTTGTGAAGCATTTCGACAGTGTATGAGAAGAAAATCAAAAGCTCACTTATTTTGTGAGTGTCCTCAGGCATGCCACAAAACATGATCGTACATATGACCCATGCTGTGAAGAAGACACACTGGCTCTTCGTGCATACAGTAGAACCTCGATGATACGAATTTCGCCATGACACCAATTTTAAGGTTCCTTCAGATGGGCTACATTACACAATAAAGGCCATAATTCGTTGTTATACAAACAATTTCACCAGCCACTGCAGATAATACTAAAGCGTGACAGACTGCTGCATGCGAACGATGCAACGCGGCTTGTCTGTGAGAAAAAGACCCGTTCAGACCGAGCCTCGAAAGGTGTATATGCGGCAAAACTCGGCCGGATTTTCCTCGCTTTAGTGGCTGGAAAAACACGCCGCGAGGCTGATGCAAAAAAAAATTGGTCCGAGAATAATTTTCCCGCCACGCAATAGCAGATCGTCTACTGTACTTACCGGCGTAATGAACGTACTCGCATAATAAACACACCCCCAGTTTTGATCGTCAAAATTTACATTCTTTCTTGCCCCGCGTAATAAAAACACCCCCTGCATTGATCTGCAGCAGCCCTGCTAACCGCCATTCTTTATTATTCGTCATCGTCATGGTCAGCCTGACTACGTCCACTGCAGGACGAAGGCCTCTCCTATGTTCCGCTAGTTAACCCTGTCCTGTGCTTGCTACTGCCAATTTATACCCACAAACTTCTTAATCTCATCTGCCCACCTAACCTTTTGTCTCCCACTAACCCGTTTGCCTTCTGTGGGAATCCAGTCAATCACCCTAAATGACCAGCGGTTATCCTGTGTACGCGCTACATGCCCGGCTTATGTCCATTTCCTCTTCTTGATTGCAGCTATGATATCCTTAACCCCCGTTTTTTCCCTAATCCACTCTGCTCTCTTCTTGTTTCTTAAGGTTACACCTACCATTTTTCTTTGCATTGCTCGCTGCGTCGTTCTCAATTTAAGCTGTACCCTCTTTGTAAGTCTCCAGGTTTCTGCTCCGTAGCTAAGTACCGGCAAGATACAGCTGTTATATACCTTCCTCTTGAGGGATAGCGGCAATCTACCTGTCATAATTTGAGAGTGCTTGCCAAATATGCTCCACCCCATTCTTATATTATTATTATGCCATTCTTATTATGCCATTTTCTGCCATTCTTTATTATTATGCCGACCCCCCTCACCCATCTCGACTCGCTCCTCCCCCCTTCACTCGTTGCCGCGTGCGCGTGCAGTATTGCCTTTCTATCTGTGCGCGGCACGTCCCCCATCTTTTTTACCTGTATGGTGTGAATGTAGAGACATTGCAGCTGATAAGGACACAGTGAGCGAAGGTCACAAAACTGCCCGCGCCAACAGACAGTCGCTTCCTGCAAATACGAAACTTTAAAGGCCAAACACCTAGACGCGATTTTCGAGCGACAACGACAGGATTTGCCATCGCTAAGGCCCCTAGCTTTCCGCGATTCCGCGAAAAAGCACGGAAATAAGGTTTTTCCGCGAAAATATTAAAAACAAGTCGATTCCGCGAAAAATCACGGAATTACATTTTTTCTTCGCTGAAATGCGAAAAGTTGTTAGTTTGTTTGCAATGCCAGCTAACAGATTTTCAGGTGCGCAATAAAGAATCGACATCATTGTAGCGTGTGAAATAACTTCTTTTTGGTATGAGCTTTGGTTATAAAATGGGTGAGACACTTCTTTGAGAACAGGTACGACTAGTCTAGCGCGAAACGGGGCTGTGTGACGAACTTGCAACCATGCTCGCAACCACCCTCCTTGCTCGCAACGCCCTGTCACGAAGGCGGTTCCGGTTTCGTACTCGATGGAAACGCAGAGGCAATCTCTTGGTACTCT
The DNA here is from genome assembly GCF_043290135.1 of Rhipicephalus microplus. Lineage (NCBI taxonomy): Eukaryota > Metazoa > Arthropoda > Arachnida > Ixodida > Ixodidae > Rhipicephalus > Rhipicephalus microplus. The sequence goes on from NW_027464586.1 coordinate 29,128,454, forward strand.
TTTTTTTTTCCACAAAGGAAAAAAAGTTCGGGTTAGATGTCGGCGAATCAATGTACTCGTATACTTTATTAGTTGATAGAAAAATTATTCATGTTGCTTTATTGTCTTTTAGTAGCAGGAAAAATTTAAGTCGCCACTGATAACAAGGCTTAACGGTAGCCGTAAGTAGCCGTAGTCACCTATCGATCCAACGTACTCGCTTTTGCGACTGCACGTGTGCCGTGTGCCTTGTTCTCGTTTGCTTTGGTCGTTCTAGCCACCCTAGCTTTGTTTGAAGATCGATGCCTGAATAGACATGGCGCCTTCAGGGTCACATTTAAGTAAAAAGACTGCCAGGGAACGCACTCGAGAATACAAGCACGCCGAGCTTTACGATGATAGAAGTGTGCTTTTTTCCGGGCTTGCGCAAGAGCAGTTCACCATCGCCGCAAATCAACTATTGACGAGCACATCGAAAGCAATCGTCATCGCAAGAATGTCGGAACAAGGGACTCCTTTAAGCGGAAAAGCGGCGAAGAACCATCGGAAGATGGAGCCGGAGGTTCAGGAGCGCCGAGGAAGCAAAGTAGACTGCAAACGCTGGAATCAGCAATCACGGCTAGTGAAGTGAGGAACGATGTTGTGCTCAAGTTCTTGAATGTGTGGATATCTGAAAATATTCCCATTGGGAAGGTGGACAATCCGAAACTGAGAACGTTTCTGCAGACACACGTTCGGAATGGCGGATCGGTGCCTGGATCTGACGCGCTCCGCCGACGACTTCTAGAATTGTTCAAGAAGCACGAGGAAAATTTGATAGCTATGTTTCAAGGCACCACAGTTTCTGTAATTACAGACGAAACCACCGACGACCGATCAAAATCGGTTGTGAACGTGTTGTTCGTTCAGTCGGCCAGAACGGCGAATACTGCACTACAACCTGTACTTGTGGAAGTGAAATTCGTGAATAAAGTGAACTCATCCGTCATCGGACACATCGTGACAAGAACACTCACGAGGTATGGAGTTGATTTTGAGGATGTATCGGGCTTTATTAGCGATAACGCCACTTACATGGTGAAGTATTCTAAGGAGTGCATAAAGCCACTTTGTGAAAGTGCTGTTCACATTACGTGTGTAGCCCATACAGTGAACATTGTTGGCAGCACACTGCAGGCATCTTTTCCCTTAGTGAACAAGTTTGTTGCCTGTATGAAGAAGGCCTTCCGCCTGTCGAGTAGAAAGAGAGCTTTCTACAAATCGCATCTAGAAGAGTGCGGAGTTCAGTGTGCCAAAGCACCGCCAGCACCGGTCCAAAGCAGGTGGAATTCACGGATTGAGGCTGTGGAACAACATTCCGCCTACTTCGAGAACTATCCCTCATTACTTCAGCAAGTCCACCAGAAGTATGGTGAAGCAGAGTGTGTTGATTCTCTTCTGAAACTGCTTAGTGAAGACTCTACTGAGCTCAGGTACAGCATGCGGTGCATTGCGGTATTTGGGAAAAAAGTTTCCAGCTTGCTGAAAGCAACCAAAGGTCAGCGCGTAGCCTGCCACAAAGCGTACATAGGATTGTTTACGCTTTGGGGGTACCTTGAAGCAGCTTCAAAGGAGGATTTTGCAACACAGCTAAAGAGAGAAAATGTTCACATAATGAGGCCAATCAAATTGAAAGCAAGATGAAGGCTGCAATGACCAAAGCGGCTAACAAAGCACAGGTATACTTGGAGAAGTCCAATACGTCGCAATTCTTCAAGGATGTTAGGTGCTTGGATCCTCTGCAAGTTTGGTGTCTTCCACAGAAGAGGACAGAATTGACATGCGTGCCTCAGCTTGCAGAAGAATCATTTGCTCTAGCTGCCGAACGGCAGATTTACCTGAAGACTGCACAAGAACTGAAGACCGATGACAGGGACCTGGCTCCATTTGTGTCCTAGCAACAAAATCCAGGAGCAGACTTCGATATCCTGGCTTTCTGGGCAGGGATGAAGCAGCTTACTCCAACCCTTTCATCAATCGCCTTGAAATACTTGGCGATACCAATCAACTCTGTTGATGCAGAGAGATCATTTAGTCACTATGGTGACATTGTCTCCCACAAGCGTCACTTCTCTAAGTGAAGAGAGCACCAAGCACCATCTGATGCTGTGCCACAACAGCTTTCTCCAATTATAATTATTTCAGGCATGTTGCGAGCCTGAAAGTGTGATAAATAAGTTGTTATGTCTGCCTTCTTGCATTTGTTCATTATTACCACAAAATTTTGCATGTTTACAGTTGCTGTGGAATTTTGCAGATTTCTCTGTCTGGAATTGCAGAATTGCAAATTTTATTGCATAAAGTTAGGGGCCCTAACCATCGCAAAGGGTCATTCATCACTATCGTGTCACTGACTTCTGAAAAACCAGAAAAAATCGCTTGCTACCCAGAAAAGATCGTGACGATTTCCGCAACAACATGATATAGCAACCCTAATTCTCCCTTAGCTTGTACTGCACGCGTACAGAAACTCCTCATGTGGAAGAGAGATGACGGCTGTGTTTTGACGATAATCTTGTTATCGGCGGTTTGTTTCGATGCTTCAGGGGTAGCTTGCTGCAATGTTGGTTACTTGCTACAATGTCAATGACGGCAGCACGGTCGTCGTGCGAGGTTGCCGCGAAGTTGACAAAGTGCGTCGTAGTGCGCGCTTTTAGGCACCCCTCGAGATGAGGGCCGATGCCACTGTTGCGGTTAAACCATTGCAAGAAAAGATAGCCGCAAAACGCTTTTATGGCATGCACGGGCGGCATGGGGTCAGCTTGCAGAAGATACCGCCATTGACCACCTAAGATGATTAAAGGGCAATAAATAAGCTGTTTCCAAACAGAGTACGCGTATGTGAATTGCAAAAGACTAAGCGAACATTTTTTTTTGCATAACCGCATTTTTTGATGCTCCCCAAAAAGTTGTCATAAAATTTGCCCAGCATAATAAACGCACTCCCAAGATTCCTCCAATATTCCGAGAAAAGAAGAGTGTTAATTAAGCAAGTAAATATGGCATTTGCTTCACGCCGTGGACTACATCGGCTGCACTAGCTCTCAAACCACGTGATGTAAACAACGAGTCGCAAATTCAACATGGCTCAAACGTGTCGACGGTGGCTCGATTTGATAAAATCACGAACTACCCGTCCAGCAGGATAAACCTCACGGCCTCGACAAGGATGCATTCGTCAAGAACCTGGTTTGAATTATGATCACTGCGAACAGCGGAAGTAGAAAGAGCTGCAGCAGCAGCGAGTTGGCACACCCTAACACACGCTTTTGTACTGCCAGCTCAATCTGTCACCGCGGCTGCCAGTGCACCCACTAGTACCATTTGTGCTGGCGTATCTTCCGAAAAAAGGTTTGTACAGGTGTAAACTGTTTCTTTTCAGTGCTTTGCACACATAACAAGAATGCAGTACAAGTTTTATGTTCAGGAAATGGGAAAAACAAAATACTTGCTCAAGTGGCGAAGGTGGCGGCACAAGGCAGAGTAAATATGGCAAATTTTATGCGGGCACAGATGTGGTTTCGTGGCCACTCTGGTGTTTTCACTTGAATTCTACCATACGACTGATTTGTTTCGTGTCAATTTCACGACGCGTTTTTCCGGCCAGTCAAGCAGTGAAGTCAGTGAATTTTCTATAAGTTTTGCTGCTTTCCCTTCTTTTGATGCTAAGTATGAAGGCACTTTAAGCGCCAGCAGCATGAGCAAGGAAATTGCGGCCCTTTATTGAGAGGCGGTGAAGGCAGGAAAGTTCAAAAGACCATCATGAACTTTATTTGTGCAAGTAGCAGTTGACCCCCATCAAGTTTTCGTTCACCTTTATGATCAGTTTCAACTAGTTTTTGGTTCATACGATTTCGAGAATATACAAATTTTTGTCTGCTCTCATCTAATTCATATCATCGAAATTCTACTGTAGTTTGAAGCTCTTGAAAACACTCCAGTCTATTTTTTATTGGTCTTTTTAACTAAACTCCATCATACTACTCTTAAAAGTCAATTTCAATAAAGATTTTCAAGAATACCACATCGAACTCAATGTGTTTATTCAATATGAGCTAGATCCATAGTCATCATGCTAATATTGGTCTTGTCCGCTGTATATTTTCTTCATAAACAACTCGTAGCTGACACGTAAAATTTATAATGTAATACGTTTAACAGCGCTGTTTTCTTTCGCAGCAAATTTTCACTGTTTCCACAAATTCTGTTGAGCCAGATTTGGCTTCTTTGAAAGAAAGACTCATGTGTTGGGGCCAAGTGAAGAGGAGGGTCCGAGCAGGCAGCACGTATGTCTCTCCCCCCCCCCCCCCCCCCCCGAAAACATTAAACGTTAGCACTGTTACTACCAAGGACATCAGAGTTTATCAGAGCAGTGGTATCAGCATTCTTGACCAATTTATCACGACGTCCAACCTAGAACTAGCAATAACAAATGCGTCTTTTTAAGCTCTACTCGAAATGCTGCTTGGCCTCAGGAAAATGAGTGAGCACCACTGAATGGAGAGCACTCATGAAAATTCTCCGAGGAAGGAATGGTGAAGGACAAGGTGGAAATGTGTTTTATTAGGCTGTCATCAAGTTCTACAAAAGTGCACCAGACACCGCATCATGTGATGCACGTGCTTGAAAGATACTGAACCATTACAAAGGGGCAAGCCATAATTCCTAATCCTCAATCAGCAATTCAGCATCAACAAAGTCTTCAGACACAGCCTCTTAAGTGCCAATTACGGTGACGAAAAGGTGCCCCCATTTGATTCACGCCATCTTAAGGAAAGTAACTTAGCGCAGATATTACAAAAACCCAACCAGGAACGACTGTAATACACAGTGTTGCACAAAAATCAAGAAGAGATTGTCTTGGATCTTAATGGAGCCCTGAAACACTTTCTTGAGTAACCATGAAATTCACTGAAAAAGCTTATTGCCTCACAAATTCAACACTGCAAAAGTTTTAAGAATTCGTCCAGTACAAGCGGAGTTACAAAGATTTGGCACGCGCTTCAATCGCAATCTCTCTTTTTTTGTCCTGACAAAAGCCCTGAAAGCTAAGCAGGAGGGGACGGGAAGGGCAAACAAAAAACGTCACGCACATCTCCTGATCTTGAGCACTTTTTTTTTCTTCGAATACACGGCCTTTTTAAGTGCGATTGAGCGCGACATGTTTAAATCAGCTAATGACTGATAGATGGGCATTCTACGAGTGATTTTCGAGCGTCTCCCTTGATTTTTCGAGGGAAGAGAAAGCGATTTTAGCTGACTTTGATAATTTATTGTGAATTCCAGGCCGTATGCTATGCTATAACATTTGGCTCGCGTGTTCTCGGAAGCCCCTACTACCGATCGGTGGCGTTTCGTGATCATGCTGAAAAAGCGTTGCAGGGCCCCTTTAAGAAATCATCCTCACACAACATGCAACGTAATGAACCCACTGGGTTGTATACTGGGAATTTTATTTTTTAAAATTTGTTACACTGAGCTTCGAGAGTATTTCAAGTCTTGTTCTATATTTTTTTACCACAGTCTTTGACCCCGATGATCCAACAAACGTCCTAGTATATGCTTGTCTGTGGCAGTCATGGGCACATTACCGGTAAAAAGTAACTGTGCTACAGTTACAGTTACTGAAGCCAAAAAAGTAACTATGTTACAGTTGCTGATTTTTTAAATGTAACTTGTTACAGTTACAGTGAGAAAGTAACGTTGTTACTTTTCCATTACTGCATAAAAATAGATTACAAAACAAGTGATGCATTTTAATTAATAAAGTTGTAGGAATGCATGCAGGTAGTGAAAGTTGCTTGTTGTGAAACCCTAGAAAGATGCTGCACAGGGCCATAGTTATGACCTAAACAATGTGTGTGTGAGTGTGGGGATGGGGATCTGGAAACGTGGTTCATTCCCTACGACGCACCGCCTAGCAACAGCAACCCGTCGCCCCCTATCGAACGTTTGTAAGGACACGTGTGACCAATAAACTGATCGACCTCTACTTATTTTTATTTTTTGCCAGTGTCTGCTGAGGATACCACCAGTATAGAAAGCGAAACGTCAATTACTTTGTTAATAAGTATTGTGTTAACTCATAGTAGAGATTTCACAATTGATTACAAACACGTTTTAAATGCTTCAGGCTTTCAGCAGTTTCATGCTGCTGTTTTCTACCAACCTGTCAAACGCGACTTACTGGAAGCCTCAGACGGAGGAATGCTCCACCGGCATAGCAAGAAAAGAGATAGAAGCTCAAGTGACAAAAACGATATATATAATCCCCTTCCCGTCTCCAACACCTCCCCGCCCCCCTCCCAAAAGAAAAGCACGGGGGGGGGGGGGGGGGGGGGCACGTGAACTTGGCAAGGTGTTCAGCTGCAACATTATTGATTTACGACATGTAGTTTTACAAATAAACATACCCTCCAAACACACTTCGCTTGAAACCAGCCGCCAGGCGTAGGTCTTTGTCAAATATGTTTACCTTTAGACATGTAGTATACAAGTAAACTCCGAGCTTGGTTTTCTGCAGGGAAGATATACCTCTTAGCAGCCTGTTCTCTTAAACTGCGATGGGAGCTGTGGAATGTCGAAAGGTGGAGGGGATATTGCAAAAAAAAAGTTTAAAAAATAGAAAGCGTGTAATGTCGGTCTTTAAGGGGTGTGGCAGTTGAATGATTATTTACAAAAACAGAAGTAATTGCAACTGTATTTTTCGGAACAGTTACTCAGTAAAAAAGTAACAGCGTTACAGTTACAAGTTACTCTAAATTAAAAGTAACTAGTTACAGTTACAAGTTACTGCAAAAGGTAACTAGTTACCGGTAATGCATTACTATTAACTAGATACTGCCCAAGACTGATCTATGGCACCAACCAGAAATGATGATTATACCTTAGCCAGGATGACGTCCATGTGGTGCTGCAGATGGGTCGAGTTTAAGCCACTTGAAACTTGCTGGATTTGCTGCATAGTTTCAAAGCATACAAACAAAGGCATTGGCACATTTCGCCCCCGAAAGCATTGCCCAGAACAACATAGGTCTGTTAAAGGGTACTGACACTGTTTTTCTAAACGCCAAGCAGAAGTTGACAGCACAGAAAATTTATGAGCAGTTTCATGACGCCACGAGATAACGCACGCCAGCGACTGCGTCCTTTGAGGGAATGCAGCCTCCCAACACCCCCCCCTCCCCTAAAACGAAGCAATCAATCCAATGCCGTGACATTTAATTTTTTTAAGCCGTCAGCTACTGACACTAGAAAGAGAGGAACAGACGTGTATTAAAGAGTAACCACTTCCCAGTGGGCCTGACCTTGAGCGATGGGCGCACTATATAAAGTTGCGCATTTTAAAACCAGATTGTAGCTGCTCCGACCAAGAGACATGTCTTTATTAATGAGATAACATTTCATTTAAAAAAAAATGAAGTAAAATATTTGAATTTGGACCCTTGCACTCATGACCTCGAAAGGACATCGTCTATTCGGGGCTTTTATCGCAACAGCAATTACAAATACGGATTGGCCGAAGGAAGGAATTACCAAAAGCTCTTCTGAATGAAGATCCCTGGATCAGGTATGGTTAAACCTGGATATAATGAAATTGATGGATTTCTGAAAAAATTAGTTACAAAGAGGATTTCGGTAACAGCAAGTTCGGTATGAAACTGAGAGAAATAAGTGCACAAATTAAACAAAAGGGCGAATAAAGGCAGAGCTAACCCAAAACACTTATTCAAGGGCAAAAAAAGTGTGTTATTATTGCAATAGCATTGATATGGACACTTTAGTGGGTTCTCGCTGTTGCCGCCATGTTCCGTAACAAGTCTAAATTAACAACACGCCCCCGCGCATTGTAACTTTCACAAGCGGGTAAAGGCACGTGAGAGCTGCTGAAGCAGAGATCAGACGAGTCAGCCTGTCTCTATTGCCTAGAAAGTGCACAATATAACATCTTACCGTGCATTAGAACTGCGATTGAATGCTGAAGCAGAAAAGAAACCACCCATCTTGAACGACCATGAAAAAACACAGTGGGGGGGGGGGGGGGGGAGAGTGCTTGAGTGGCAACAATGAACCTTGGTTTTAAGAACGGTCGCGATCGCTGGCGCACATGCTATCTAGGCAAGTAAATAGCACTTTGAACGCGAAGAAACTGTAGAAAAGACCACTTCTCCCTGGAGGAAGCGGCTGCATTTGCTCACACCAGCGTTTCCACGACTGCATTTGCTCACACCAGCGAATTTCCACGATATCAGATCCGAAAGAGTTCCTTAATTTGTGTCACATAACAATTTTTTGCTATTGCATTCACTTGCATTCAACGCACCGTCGTGTTGTTGCCAGAGCTAATCGCAATGGCTACGATCCCCCGAACTCGCGGCTCGGCACCACACGGAAGTGCTAAATGAGTTGACCTCCGAAGATCCCAAGATTCGTTGTCACCGTTGTCTCGGAGAGTTTCCATAAGTGCCTAATCTGACATCCCCTCGGCAGTGACGACACAGCTGTCCAAATAAAAAAAAAACAGAAAGGAAAAAAAACAAAGCCGAGTGACATCGGGGGCCACACCATGCGCGTGCAGTGAAACCATGCATGCACGCACGGCATCAAAAATAAAGAGCGAACGACATAGATACCGCGGAACACTGTTTCGTAAAGCACCCTTCATATGCAGCGCGGCCCTGTATATGTGACGCTAAAAGCGTGGCACTGCTAATGCAACAGTGGTTTTCTTTTTTTTTGTTCTTGGTTTAGAGGGGGGAAGGGCACATTTGCACATGCGCCTGCGGCAGCAAGAACGGCGGCAACTCCAACTCATGGGGCGGAAGCCCGCCGCTTTGCGCTTCATCGGTCGCAGGGTGCCCGCTGAAGGTGCATGCTTGTACCATAATGATGAAATCCGGGCCAAAATTCTTAGATTGTCCGTAGGATAAATTCCTTATGTGAGGAGGTTTATTAGCCGTTAAAGACAGCGACGAGACAGCGTGAAGAACCGTCCAGCGATCGGCACAGCAACAAACCGAAGCACCAGCCGAGAGAGCCGGGCGTTGGCGATGCTGCTTGCTGCAGGCACATCTTCTTCTTGACAATCGCCCCCGCTGAAAAAGGAGCAATCCTGGCGACCTAAGAAGTTTTAGGGAGAGGCTCATGATACGGTTTTAGGCGGGAAACATGGACGATGTCACGTGCACGCCGGCGCAAGTCATCCGATCGGGAAACTGGCTCAATTAGGTAATTAACTGGAGAGGTTTTCTCTAAAACTGTGTAAGGTTCCTCGTACCGGGTGACAAGTTTTGATGAGAGTCCCGAAGTTTGGTATGGGATGGCAAGCCACACGAGAGACCCTGGGGCATAGCTGGGATCCGGAAGAGAGGTGCAACGGTTTTCTTTCTGGAGTTGCTGCTCGTCCGATGTGAACGCACGGGCGAGCTGGCGGCACTCTTCGGCTTGTCGAGCAGCATCGGAGATAGGTGGACATTCGGAAGCATCAGAACGGTAGGGAAGTAGAGTATCAATTGTATGGGAAGGGTCACGTCCATAAAGAAGAAAGAAAGGTGAAAATCCCGTGGTTCTTTGTATTGCAGTATTGTATGCGAATGTGACGTAAGGGAGAACACGGTCCCAGTTGCTATGATTAGATGCCACGTACATTGAGAGCATATCACCCAGCGTGCGGTTAAACCGTTCCGTTAGCCCATTAGTCTGCAGGTGGTATGCTGTCGTTTTCCGATGAATGACGTCCAAAAGCAGAGCTTCGACGACCTCGGAGAGGAAAGCGCGGCCTCTGTCACTAAGGAGCTCTCGAGGTGTGCCATGTCGAAGGATTAATTGACGTAAAATGAAAGAGATGACATCCTGAGCGATAGCGCTCGGTAAAGCGGCTGTTTCGGCGTAGCGTGTTAGATGGTCGACCACCACTATAATCCACTGATTGCCACCTGGTGTCAATGGAAGGGGGCCGTAGAGGTCAACACCAACGCGATCAAATGGCTTGGCAGGGCACGGAAGTGGCTGCAATTCGCCAGTTGCACGTAGCGGTGTTGATTTGCGTCACTGGCAGTCAGGACAGCACTGCACAAATTTGCATACAAAATTGTACATGCCGCGCCAGTAATAGCAATGGCGAAAGCGTTCACATGTTTTGAACACCCCGGCGTGGCCACATTGTGGATCGTCGTGAAGAGAGGCGCATACCTGCGATCGTAAAGTGCGTGGAATGACCAGTAGCCACCGGCGGCCATCAGGAGAGTAGTTGCGTCGATGGAGAAGTTGATCGCGGATGGCAAAATGGAAAGCTTGACGTCGGAGGGATCAAGATACCGGAAGGTTGGGCGTACCGGATAGATATCGAGAAAGGGGTCACGACGTTGTTCGGTGGCAATTGAGTCAAGATTTAATGATGACAAGGTCTGCAGGCACGTGTTTCCGCATGTCGGATCTGGTGGCAAAGGTGAGCGGGACAGGGCGTCAGCATCAGAGTGTTTGCGTCCGCAGCGGTATACGACGCGAATGTCGTACTCCTGGATGCGGAGTGCCCATCGCGCAAGGCGGCCAGAAGGGTCTTTCAGCATGGGGAGTTACTAGATCGAACGGGCGGCCGTATAAGTACGGCCGCAACTTTCCAAGCGCCCACACCAGAGCCAAACACTCTTTTTCTGTCACGCTGTAATTAGTTTCGGCTTTAGTCAGAGTGCGGCTAGCGTAGGCTACAACGTATTCTGAATAGCCGGGTTTTCGTTGAGCGAGGACAGCACCTAGCCCGACGCCGCTGGCGTGGGTGTGCACTTCGATAGGAGCCGTCGGGTCGAAGTGGCGAAGAATAGGTGGGGAGGTGAGCAGACGGCGCAGAGTAGTGAAGGCAACGTCACATGGAGGGGAACAGGAGGAGACGTTCACGTCACCGCGAAGAAGCTGGGTTAATGGTGACATGATGAATGCAAAATTGCGAACAAAGCGCCGAAAATATGAACATAAGCCTACAAAACTGCGAAGTTCCTTCATGGTCGTCGGCTTGGGAAATTCTGCGACTGCTCGAAGTTTTGCTGGGTCAGGTAATACACCGTGCTTCGACACGATGTGGCCTAGGATGACGAGCTCGCGTGCAGCGAAGCGGCACTTTTTCAGGTTAAGCTGCAGGCCAGCGTTGGTCAGACAAGTCAAAACGTGCCTGAGGCGAAGGAGGTGCGTAGGAAAGTCGTGCCAGAAAACCACGACATCGTCGAGGTAGCAGAGGCACATATTCCACTTGAGGCCATGTACCGTATTATCCATAAGTCGTTCAAACGTGGCGGGCCCGTTACAAAGCCCAAAGGGCATGACGTTGAACTCGTATAGTCCGTCAGGTGTAATAAATGAAGTTTTTTGGCAATCAGCTTCAGCCATTGGAACTTGCCAGTAGCCAGACCGCAAATCTAGCGACGAGAAGAATTCCGCTCCGTGAAGGGTGTCAATGGCGTCATGAATGCGCAGCAAAGGATATACGTCTTTGCGGGTTATCTTATTCAAACGACGACAGTCCATGCAAAATGGGATGGATCCGTCTTTCTTACGCACTAGGACGACAGGAGACGCCCAGGGACTGTGAGATGATCGAATGACGTCTCTACGAAGCATATCTTCGACTTGATCGTTGATGACGCGGCGCTCTTCAGTGGAGACACAGTATGATCTTTGGCGCAGTGGCTGGTGTAGGCCGGTGTCAACATGATGCTTGACTTGTGACGTACGGCCTAGTTGAGGTTGGGACACATCGAAAGAATTCCGGAACTCATGCAGAAGATCAAGCAGGTCGGCATGTTCGGTGGGAGTGAGGGTGTCGGCGATGGCGCTGGAAAACGTATCCTTGGACGACTCCTCGAGGGCCGACAGTGATTTTGGGTGGTCGCAGTAGTCATCCGGGACATCAACCAAAAACGAAGAGTCGAGATCCTGCACGTGGCCGAGACATTTTGCCGCAAGCAAAGTGACAGGTGTGGAGAGCGGGTTGAGTATGAACATATTGCTTCTCCCGGCGGCAAGGTCAATCGTTGCGAAAGGCAGCGGCAGAGCTCGACGACTCGTGAGGATATCGGAAGGCACAAAAAAGACTGCAGCGTCAGTGTAGGCATTGCATGAAACTGGAACAAGTGCGACATTTTCAGGTGGAATATCGGTATCTTTATGCACGAACAACTTCGGCGGCTGATGAAGAGCGTCAAGTAATGGGACATCACAAAAGGGTGAAAACTCAACTTCAGCGCTTGCGCAGTCGATGACGGCATTATGACGGGATAGGAAGTCCCATCCGAGGATGACATCATGCGAACAGACAGCGAGGACAATAAACTCCACAATGTAAACAATGCATTCGATGGACACTCTTGCAGTGCAGGCTGCGAGAGGCGTTACTTGCTGTGCACTTGCGGTGTGGAGTGACAGTCCCAAAAGCGGCGTCGTGACTTTACGTAATACACGGCAGACATTAGCGGCAATAACAGAAACAGCGGCGCCGGTGTCTACAAGGGCGAAAGTAGAATAACCTTCAACAGTTACTGCGACCACGTTAGCAGGAGAGGGGCGAGGGCTTAGACAGTTCGAAAATGGCGCAGTTCTTGCCTCTTGAACTGCGGAGTTGCGGTGCTTAGTTTTCCTAGTCAGAAGGTCTGGGCCGGCGACGCATGGGGGAGGGCGATCGCCGACGAGAAGAGGGCGCGCGCGGCGTCACGAAGTCGAGGTCGTTGGAAGGGGCATAGCGAGGTGACGAGACCGGCCCGTATTGCGTGAAGGGTTGGCTGCCGGGTTGCGACGATAGGACATAGTCACCGAACGTCTGAGGTCGATAGCGGCAGTAGCGGTCAACGTGTCCGGGAGTAAAGCAGGCGTAGCATATCAGTCGGTTATCGGGCGTCCTCCAAGAATTGGCGATTGGTGGTGCCGCCGAAGGTGCTGTATAAGCAGCCGGGTACACGGGCGGTGAGCGCGAGGTTAGGGTGGTTGCGGAAGCCTACGCACAGCGTCTGCATATGTGAACGGCGCTGTTGAATATGGCTGCATCACTTGCGAACAGGCGACAGGAGGAGCCACAGGCTGCGCTACAAACGTTAGGGGCGCGACCGCAGGCTGCACGGCTGGCGGATAGGCCACAGGAGGGCCTACTGGCTGCGCGACACGCTGGCAGTGAACACGGCTGGATAGAGGCGGCTCGTGATGCGCAAGAGGAACAGCTTGGGCAACCTCTTCCGAAATAGCAGTGCGAAGCGGGGCAGGTAGACAGGTGGTGGTCTCGTGAGTGAAGGGCACTAGGGAAAGTTGGCGGGCAACTTCCTCACGCACGAAGGCTCGAACTTGCTGAAGCAACGGCGAATTGTCAGGCAGGGTGTCGAAACTGGACAGTGACTCACCACCATGCTGAGGCTGCCGAGTCAGAGTGCGTTGCTTCTTCAGCTCGTCGTAGCTCTGACACAAGCTGACGACTTCGGAAACTGTGCTCGGATTTCTTGCCAAGAGCATTTAAAATGCGCCATCGTCGATGCCCTTCAGGATGTGTTTGACCTTGTCACATTCGGGCATGGTGTCATTCGCACGTCGACAAAGGTCGACGACGCCCTCAATATAGCTGGTAAAGGTCTCGCCAGTCTGCTTGCTGAGAGCAGACACGCAAGCGCTGTTCTGCCCGCTGCTTGCGGACAGCCGGCCGATCGAACACTTCAGCACATGACGTCTTGAAGACGCTCCATGTGGGGATGTTGTGTTTGTGATTATTAAACGAAAATTTCGCGACGCCAGTGAGATAAAATATCACGTGGCCCAGCTTGTCGGCTTCATCCCACTTATTGTTGGCGCTCAGCAGTTCGTAGTGCTCGAGCCAGTCTTCGACATCGATCCCATCGACACCGCTAAAGTCCTTCGGGTCTCGTAGCCTAGGATGGCCAGGGCAGTTGAACTGGGGTGAAGGCGTCGATGTAGTGGCGTTGTCAGTCATGACAGGTGGTAGCGTGCGGCTTCGCAGCTTCAGGGTGTAGCAACGGGGATTAACAGCACCTTCCACCAAATGTGAGGAGGTTTATTAGCCATTAAAGACAGCGACGAGACAGCGTGAAGAACCGTCCAGCAATCGGCAAAGCAATGAACCGAAGCACGAGCCGAGAGAGCCGGGCGTTGGCGATGCTGCTTGCTGCAGGCAAATCTTCTTCTTCACAGTTATATTAAAGTTGTTTCTCGCTGCTAATTTGTTACATAGAGCTCACAAATACATGTGCTTCTATGTTGCAATAGGGAATTCATTATATCGAGGATTACGTTATAAGGAGGTTTGTTGAAGCAGGTTTACTTGTATATCAGAGCAAAAGTCTCAATACATTTCCACTGGTCACGTACGTGTTCTTCTGTATATGCCAAGCGTGGTAAATTAGATCGCAATGTTAAGACATAGACGTGACAGACATTCTGGCGACAAGTGTGCAGTTATTAGTGAAAGTTGCTTTAATATTGTGCAGTGCGACTCTTCAAATGAGCTATGAGCAGCATTCTTGGAACGGACGTTCGCCGATGAATTACCGCCAAAAAAAAGGGCCGCACTTGTGCAAAACGTGTTGAGCACGCAGCTTTGCGTGTCCGAGAATCGAAACATGCAATGCGTGCTTGCTAACATTTAAATTTCTGAATGTTAAAAAATTTAACGTCCAAAGACACGCATTGCCAATGGAATGAACGCGAAAGGGGGAGGGCGGGTGTCTAACAAATGAAAGCAGCATCGCGAAAATTCGCCGACTACAATACCGCCTCAATTATGCGCATTACACAGAAACTATGTCAAACCACATCTGGAACTTGATGGGTTGAAAAACGCCAACTATTTGATTTCACGGGCGCGCACTCGACTCAGACATCGCTATCGAATCGTGAACCACTATTTGAGCACTACATGTGCTACCCTTGTTTTCATTATTGATAAGTACCTTTCCCGTCAAGTGCAGCCACCATAAAGAGTTTCGTTGATTTGGTACCTAACCGCAACGAGATTCACGCGACCGCTACCGATCGAACCACAACCAATGCCGATTAAGCCTATCTTGCCGTTCGGTATGTTGTCGCGTGTCCAGAACATGAAGATTCAGCATGAAAAAGATCGCACTAGCAGTGAACCAAGATCAGCATGCATGATACGAAGTTAGCATTCACGGCCAGGAGATCAGCATAGACGACAACTCGCCAAGCTTACAAACGACAGCACACTGGCAGAAAAAGAGAAAACTCACGTCATAAATCCGTAATAGGTTTTCAATTTATGGACGAGAAAGCAAACGCGATATTTGTTGCAAGCTTGATAACGTCTTTCCCAACAGAAAACTGTAAGGCGCATGCAATTGATAAGGACAAAATCACACGTGCCATGTTGCGTGGCGCGCGACCGAAGCCACGCTAGTGACATTGTACGCTGTAGCCGCGCCAGCGCCGGTGCAAAGGCTTAACGGTCAGATAGAAATGTCCTCCTCCCTTACTCGGCGAGCACGCACAGTGTCCCGCGGTCTTTTTTTTCCATTTTCTTTTTCTTCCCTCAGCCCTTCATTCCCTCCGTGTCCCTTCCTCCTCCGTAACGACCTCGTCGATCGCTCCCCAGCGGCGCACCCAGCACGCTTCCTTTCAGAAGTGCACTCGCTACCGCGTTTGTCACAAATATTTCCGGCAACCGCATTATAACCGGTCTTTTATCTTGGGGGACTGCACAATAAGCGGTATGCATATACACGGGGTTCTATGGGAGGATAAACGGGAGTAGAGACAGACTGCATTGTAAGCAGTTTTGCACTATAAGTGGCTACGTTATAAGTACCTTTACAGTAACTATAAGTACTTATAAGTACGCTGTACCTTTAAAGTGAGTTTTTCCAAAAATTCATTTTTGGTTAATTTTGAGTGTTTCAACATCAGGATGAAACTTTGCCCACATAATCCTTAGTACGTGAAAAGTGCAACTATCTCTTCTAAAACTTGCTATTAACTATATGAATATTACGAACCTAAAGTAAGCAATTAGTATGGGCTGGACATTCTAATCTTAAACTTTTCCCGTTACAATGTTTCTTGTCCACAAAAATGCCTAATACAGTGGAACCCTGTTCATGCGTTCTTTAGCAGACCGTGTAGGAAACGTAACAGCCGAGAAAACGCAAGAGTGAGAAAAGCTTTGAAAATGAATGAGAGCACAGGCACTCTGTCTACAAACAATTTATTTCGGCAAGGTAAGCCTAAGACTTAAAATATTCAAAGATAGTTGACTGCCGCTTCTTTCGCTTGCTGGTAAGCTCCACGTGTTCCTCGATAATGTGGAAGTCCGCATTGCTTTCAGCATCGCTTTGGTGTGCGACATACCTGAAAAGGTAGTCCAGGGCCGCGACGGCTTCTCCAAAATTGAGATTGGCTGACTTGACTGCCAACTCTTCAGAATCGTGAGACTTGTGCTCGTCACTGTCATCGATGTCTCCATGTTCAATTGTGATCGAGTTTGCAACGATCTCTGTGATTCTTGCGCTCCAACGTCATGATGGCAGTATCCACAGTGATGTAGTAGTCCTACGTGTTATTCGTGGTACCCAGCTCATTCATTGCCACATTGAGCTCTTGTTCACAAGAGGCTGCTTCTTATTGTTGAGCTTTGATGGCAGGCTCCACAGTTGACGAAGCAGTGCTCTACAGCTGATGCGCTCGCTACACTTCCCACTGATGCGGCGTAATGTATGGCGTAGAGTACCGAAATTGTCGTAGGCTGCTGTCCACGATCAATACGTGCGAGACACCGCTTGTCGATGCCTTTTTTTGTATGAATGCTTCACGGATTTTATGACCCCGGCATGCACCGACTGCAAGTGGCTTGTCGTATCTGGAGAAAAAAAAACAAGTTTGATGTTTTCTAGGAACGGCAGACCTCTTGGGTAGGCAGCAAAACCTCTTGGGTAGGCAGGGTAGGTCCAGGAAAAGAACCCTCCAACACTGTGAACCCATATTATCAAAGTACTGAAAAACTCTTCAAACAAAGCGAATGTAATCCATGAACGACTGTTACTTCTATAGTAGCATGGCAGCAGGCGAGTGTTTTTCATGCACCATGTGTTTTAAACATGCTGATCACTAACGGCTTTAGTTTGTCTCGAGTCATGCATATCGCAGTATATTGCAGCCATCGAATTGCAGCCATTGAATGCAGCCATCCAATTTGTGATGCTGTGCCTCTTGCGAAACTGGTCGATCCAGCCATTTGACTCCGCGAAATCAGCCCAGTTTGTTGGCTATTTCCATCGCCTTCTCACATAAAATGCTGCTATCGAAGTTGATACCGGCAGCACGAGCTTGTTTGAATCAGGTGAAAAAAGCCTTGTTGAGGTTTCCGTGCTTGACGCCATGAGCTTGCTTAGCTTTCGGGCCAAAAAGAGTGTCACTCCCTTCAATCTCGGCCTACTTCAAGACGATGCTGTTGAGTGTTGACGGCGGCAGTCTAAGGTCTTTGGCAATGTCGAACCTTTTTTACGCTGGCTGCTTGTCAATTATTTTAAGTAGGTCCAGCTTTTCCTCAAGGGAAAGCGCTTTTCGCTTACGCGATGCCATTAAGGCTTGACAAATATTGCATTGCCAAGTTCAACGGTGACAGGCTTAGTGAGCACAACTGCAACTGAAAACAAGTCACAACGTGCATCGGTGTGTCACCCCCTTTTGGCACCTCAAAGTGAAACTCCCGTTGTAAGCACAGTGATGATGGTGATAGCACTTTTCACAAACGGCCATCTAGGAGCGGCCGCTCCAACTCGCCTGCGGCTTCTTGCAGCCTGTTTCGTAGCCAAGCCAGGCCAACACTGTCAAATGTCAAATTAAAATGGCAGTGCAAGGGGGGTTCAACGGGCTAGGTTGAGACGCATCATACAGGATTGTTCTCATAGCTGCGACGTAACAGCGGGGTTCACAGTACATGAGATTCTATGAGAGTTATGCTGGAACCGATGAAAGACAGCGTAACAGCCGAGAAAACACAACAGTGGGGAACGTAACAGCGGGGTTCCAATCCATGCACTTTTTAGTTATTTGCATTCTAAAGTTAATGTGAAGCATTATGAGCCATTACTGGCTCAGAACCATAAAGCTTTAAGGGGCCCTGCAACTCTTGTTGAGCATGGTCAGAAAACGCTGCCCATTGGTATTAGAGGCTCCTGAGAACATGCACGCCAAATATTATACAGTTAAACCTGGATATAACAAAACTGACAAATTCTCTGAAAAAATTCGTTATAAAGAAGATTTCGTTATATGCAGGTGTGATACGAAAATTCAAAAAATAAGCGCACTAATTGAACAAAAGGGAAACTGAAGGTAAAGCTAACCCAATATACTTATTTAGCGATAAATAACTGCATTATTATTATTGCTATAGCAACTATTTGAACACTTTCGGCGGGTTTATGCCGTCACTGCCATGTTCCGTAACAAGTCCAAATTGACAACAGCCCCCGCGCAACGTGACTGTTA
The DNA here is from genome assembly GCF_043290135.1 of Rhipicephalus microplus. Lineage (NCBI taxonomy): Eukaryota > Metazoa > Arthropoda > Arachnida > Ixodida > Ixodidae > Rhipicephalus > Rhipicephalus microplus. The sequence goes on from NW_027464586.1 coordinate 29,146,961, forward strand.
CAAGCGGGTAAAAGCGTGCAAACGCTGTTGAAGCAGATATAACATGAGCCAGCCCACCTTTATCGCCTGGAGGGCGCATACGATAACATCCCCCCGCCTGTTAGAACTGCAGTCAATTGCTCTAATGGAAGAAAAACTGCCCATCTTGAACAAGCATGAAAAAATGCGGTGCGAGAAGGGTTCTCTCGAGTAGTAACGGCAACTTTGATTTCAAGGGCGCTGGCGCGCGTGCTATATTGGCAAGCATGACTGCACTTTCATATCGAAGAGACTATGTGAAATGAGCACTTCTTCAAGGAGCAGCCATATTCGCTTCCGCCAATGTTTTGTAGGGGTTCCGTGATATAAGATCCCAAATAGTTGGCTGCCAGCCTTCGTATAACACTAAAATTTGTTGCTATCGCATTCATTGCATTGGACTCAATGCACTGTCGTGTTGTTGCCAGAGCCAATCCACTAATCAGAATAGCTACAGTCCCGCGAACTCGTGGTGGGGAGCAAGATGGAAGCGTGTGACAAGTCGACCACCGTCATTATCACTGTGGTGTCTGAGAGTTTCCATCAGTGCTAATTTGACATTCCTTCGGTAGTCCGAGAAAATGTCACGGTTGCCAGCATTTAGAAAAAGAAAAAAAAAGCAGAGCTGAATGTTGTCAGGGGTGTTACGTTTTGCCCGGCAATTCGTCTGGGCAGACCCCATTGTGCGTAAGCCGGTCTGCTAGGGATGCTTTCAACCCCATCGGCGCCCAGTCTGCAAGACGCTGTCCTGTAGATGTTCCAGGCAGCAGTCGGATCTCAACGAAAGCTTCGCGAGACAAGCCTTTTGTTGAACAGGCTCGAACAACGTGGGACGGCACCACTGTGGCTGGTCTCATTAAGTCAACCTCTCGAATCGGCTATTGTCGTCTACGCGAGGCCATCGCAAAGCACCGTCAGTCCAGAAGCATGGGAATACGTCGAACAAGCCGTTCTCAGGAATCGAGCATTTGGACTAACATGTTCGAGAGAGTTCTGGAAGCCTGTAGCTGAAAGCAGCCCTGAACCGCTGCTGATGTTCGGGTCAGCGGCCATCTCCCCGGAGGAGCTCAACCTTCCCTCCCCGGAATCTACCTCCTCGCCCAGCGATGCCTTCAAGGCGGGGGCCGGTTGCGTCATTGTGTCATGCGCTCGTGCTACCATTGGACCTTTTTGCCCAGTCGAGTGGTGCAACATCTGCATCCTTTATAGTGGGTGGACCATTGAGACTTCGTCACCTGGTTTGTGGCCAGAGTGCTCACCACCTTCTTCGGACCTCCATGTAAGGAGACGGGGAGCTATAAAAGCCCAAGCATTTTGAAAATAAGAACTGAATCATGAACTGAATCTCTGTTGTACATAATACGGAATCTTGAGCTGAATCTTTGTACAGTGCTGAATCTCTGTACAGTTTCCGTTTTTCACTATCATGTAACTAAACCTTCATTTTCTCTCTTAATACGTCCCCTCACTGGCTATGCGGTCGACGGCGAGAAGCCAGCTACCATAAAGAAACCCGCCCTACATGCCATCATTGACCTCGAGCCCTTTACAGAGGCCACACCATGCACGCGAAGTGAAACCATGGATGTGCAGGGAGTCGAAAACGAAGCGAGAGTGAGACGGACACCGGGGAAGGCTATTCGGTAAAGCACCCTCCATACGCAGCACGGCACTACATATGTGACGCTAACTAAAAGCATGGCACTACCAACACACAAGTAGTTTTTTTTTTATAGGGAGGAGGACACATCCACGCAGGCCCTCCTCGCGCACACCCGCACTCAGTAATGAACGCTCGCTCACGCTTATGAGACGCCGGGGCCACGAGCATGCTGCACACGTCGCTGCCACTTTGTTGGGGCTAGGGTAATGCGAAATATTCGTGCCAAAATGACAAAATTGGGAGGAAAATTCCTGATTTTCTGTGACCGAAATTTGCTATATCAAGAATGTGTCCAGGTTGCAAATACATGTGCTTCTATACAGTAATAGTGGAAAATAGAAAAACTTCGTTATATCAAAGAATTTGTTATCTGGAGGTTCGTTTTAAGCAGGTTTAACTGTTTAACTGCAGTGAGTATGCGGCCTGCAATTCACAATAAATTATCAAAGTCAGCTAAAATTTTCTTTCTCTTCTTTCGACAAATGACGGAAAAAGCTAAAGAATCCCTTGTAGAAGGGATTTTATCAGCCAGTGCCCGATTTGAACTTGGGGTGCCCAGTCATTACAGGGATCGCCCTTGGAGGCCGTGACTTGTCACCGCGAGCGGGTGCGATCAGTGAGAAAGCTGCATATAGAAAGTAAAACAAAGAAAGAAAAAAGTGCTCAAGGTCGCGAGGGGCATGTGATGTATTTTCTTGGCCCATGCCATCTTGTTTCCCCCTACTCCCCCTTTTTAGCTTCCAGTTCTTTCCTCCGTACGAGAGAAGAGATAATGCGATTGCAGCATGCGACAAATCTTTGTAACTCCGCTCGTACTAGACAGACTCTTAAAAGTTTTGCAGCGCTAAATTCGGGAGGCAATAAGCTCCTTCAGTGAGTCCATTCCATGGTTACTTGTAAAAGTGTTTCAGGACCCGTATAATGGCAGGAAGTTTGTCCGAAAAGAATTATATTTTACCTAATTTTATGGTACAAAACGAAAACTATACAACATATTCAAAATTTGCATAAGGCTCTGTACATACACTGAAAAGATTTCCCTGCCCTAGGCTACCAATCAAAGTAACTTCTGTTTTCAATTAGCATCTCCTCTTAGGCCAACTACGACGAAATTTTGCACACCTCATAACACTGATTTATAAATAACTTAAGCAGTATAAATGTAGATAACGCTACCTGCTAGATTCCATGTTAGAAATGCAAGAGGTTACCTAAGAAAAAACAAAACTTGCCAACATGAAATTTTCAATGCCGAAACTAAGACAAACAATGTTATTACAGCTGACTGCAAGAGATGCAAACTACAGCTCAACAGACTGACTGATAGAGGCTCTGCTCAGCGCTCCAGAGTATGCACATCCCAGCCACGCTCCGGAATTTTGTGCTTAAATGGTAATAAAAAGAAAACTGTGCAAACATGCGCTGTGAAGGGGACACGAGTACAAGCTGCGAGAGGTTCCTAAAAGTGCTTCTCTAATAAAGCTTTCCATTGGGCAAGCTGGAGCACTTCTATCTGCGTTCAATGTGCTATCACGAGTTGTGACGTCTTCCAGTGGTAGGGCAGGAGCGGGGGCATTGTGTTTGATTGGTTGAGGAAGAGCTCTTTTTCAGTGCTGAGGGCAATCGAGAGCAGTATTTGGTACTCCACCGCCAGCGGGGAAATGAAATGAGTACGGAGGAACTCACGTGACCTCTTCCACGTCACTTCTGGTTTTATGCCTGCGTGGGAGCAGAAAACCAACGCGTGGAGAGGGCGAGCGCGCAGGAAAAGTTTCATCACATGACACCTGACCTCATACACGCCCGCTGTTAGTCTGCTCTTGGAGCAGCATGATTGTTCCATTTGAGGGACGAGAGGACATGACCTTGCTGACGCCGTGTGCCGCTTTGGCTGTTCGTTCCCCTTGCTCCTGCTCGCCCCACGGAAAGCGCTGTAAGAAACAGCTGCCCACCACTTCACATCTATCATCTCGCGCTACTGTCTTGAATAACTCATTGGTTCGCATAAAATGATGCTGCTGGTTAGCACCTCGGTATTCTTGCTTTGTTGATGCACTACAGACAGTAGTACAGCACTGTTTTCTATATAAATGCCAGTTTGGCACACTCCCATGTCTACTGAAAGCGTCCCTGCTTTTCCGTAAACACTCGTCTGATTACACACAACACTTTTACATTAACCCTAATATAGCACAATTTGTTTTCTTTATGTGCTTCTATTTTTAAGCACACTCACAGCATTATGCAAACAGAACACAACCACAATTTTGATGAAGTCAGTGCCTTTGACTACTCGCATAAAAAGTGAGCAATTTAGCTTTTGGACCTCTGATTACTCTTCAGTAGATGATGCAACTAGTCTAGCACTTTGCAGGGCGCTGTTGTACAGGTATTATGCTACACTAAGTGTCTTTCGAATAGCATTAGGTCAGTTATTCTAGCTTGCAACACATGCTAGCGCAAGCATTTCACGCTATACTAAAGCTGTCTAATATGAATACGTCTTGTCACCGGTGCCTCCCCAAAAATGGGTCGGGGCTGGAAGGAAGGGATGCGGCTGCACAGTGTTCTGCTTATGAATGACAGAGCGTTCCAATTTATCTCACTTCCTTTTACGTCCGATTTGCCTTGGCACACCAATAGAGCTCCGTGTCGTCTACCAAATGATAACTACAGCACCAATTATATATGAAATATGGGACTGCAAGATTTTCCACTGGCATTATCATTATTTACCTAATACGTACTTTGCATTCCGAAGTAATTTTTCCCAGGTCGAATTTCGTTGCAGTTGGCCTTTAAGGAATGCTTGTATGGCCACTTCACTTCTCCCATATACTAAATGCATACCTGCCAACTCCCGATTTTCCCGTAAAATATACTAATTTCGGCTGCTCTTACAATTTTATGAATCTTACCTAAAATTTTACGAAAAATAATTCATTTTCGTTGAAAAATAATAGTAAATTAGCGTCGCCTCTGCGAGTGAATACAGTGCATTGCCATAGCTAGTCGCGAAGACCACAAAGACGGCATTGTGCTATATTCTGCCACCAGGAGAGAACAATATTATATTGGTGTTATCATCACATACCTGCCAAGTCTCCCACATTGTTTAGGAGACTCTCTGATTTCAACGGTTTCTTCTGTTTGTACGGTTGCCATAAAAATCTCCTGGAAATTGAAATTTATGTGCGAGATGTGGCCGCACTGACAAAAGTGCAGGTTTTTTGAGATGAGAGCCTGCTGCATTTTGTCCTAAAAGAATTTGAGGGGCGTTCATCTTAATGTACAGCAGATTCTCAGTAATGTGACACCGCAACAGATACGAATTCGTGAAATTCTCAAGCCAAAGTCATTCTATAGGGCCAATAGTACCGAAACCGTGGAACAAAGGCCGATCGAAAGCAGCGTGCTCCAACTTCGGAAGCACGCGTGCAACCAGCCCACACACTATCCTTGCAGTGCATGTGGTTGTCGTTGCCAAAACTGCTGTGGACGAAACGGCAGTAGCTCGACACGATCATGTATGGTGACGATGTAACTGACAGAACTCCAAAAGTGTGCCCGCGGCCAACGCTCGACCAGTCAAAGAAACGCTGCTCTCCGAAAACACTGTTGTACAAAACTGTGGCAGTCTTGATCATAAATAGCATAAAACGACTTCGTTTTGAAGGCACGTGGATTGAAACAAAACTACCGTTTGCCGCAATCGTCGTGGCGATGCGATAGCGATCCACGAACTCGGAGGACACGTGGCTGATGCAGCGATAAATTAAAGGCGGTAAAGACGTAAAAAAAGACTACAAGCGTTTTGGCATTCCTGTCCTGAGAATCTAGTAGCAAGCAAAGCCAAAACTTTGACCCACGCTTTCGCGGCAGCCAGCTTCGTCGTCTTGTCAATTCATGTGTGAAGACATACGCGAGTTGTTTTGATGCAAGTGATTTTTTGGCTATGATTAATTTGATGACGTGAAATTTCGAAAGCATTTGCGCTCCCCCTTTCAGACTCTCACATTTAAGGAACCCTACCCTCGTGTGGCCACTGCAAGCCATTACGAGACCCGAACACCAATGTATGTGCTTGCGTTTGGACCCCCCCCAAACTTGTTTATTGCAATGTATTTTTTTTTTCTTTTAGTGGCGAAATTGGGGAAAAAGATTTTAGTGCGTCGATATGACTTATGGCGGTAAAGCATGATTATGCTTGTCGCTAAAGGCAAATCGGTCACACCTACAAATTGAAAAAAAAAAAAAACGAAAAAGGCAGCAGCGATGGGGGCCTCAGCGCTGTCAGGTAGTCACTGGTAAACTCTTTCATTACCACGCCTATTCAAATCATTCGACAGTGATCGACGCTTTGGATTATGAATTTCAGCATGTTGAATATGTTTCTCCTGCATGCAGTACTTGCTAGCACAGTTGAACACAGATACATTGAACTCGAAGGGGATGACAAATTAGTCCGATATATGAAAAATTTGATATAAAAAAATACAGGGCCCAAAAGCTTACCTGTAGCGGATCATAGGTGCATTCAAGAATGACAACATAATCTGCACATACGCCTCAACAGAATGATTTATTTGCATGAGAAAAAATTGCTTATTTTGGCCTGCTTCTTCATTTTTGAAATGTTGAAAACGCTAGTCTCGATCTTTCAAGGCTGTCCAGGTGCGACAGCCCGGTTCCCTCCATGTGGCCGATACAACGGCGAATGACACCAAACACTGTCGCCACTTCAGCGGCGGAGTACGCGCGAATAGCCAGCGCCTCGTCCAGACGATCCTCGTCACATGAGCTGTCAGCCTGGGCATCCTGGGTTCCTGCGACCACAGCTACTATGTCCTCGTCAGCGACGCTCGCAACGGCTTGGACATTACAGTCCGCTTCCACTAAATCGTCCGCAGACACTTCGTGTGGAATTGCTGCCGGGAAGCAGGATGACAACTAGCTAAACGTGTCGTCTATGGGCTCGTCGTTGTCTTTACCCATTTCCTCAAGTTCCGCTGTCTCGAAGCCTGCCTTGCAGAAGCAGTTGACCACTGTGTCCATCTTCACGTCTTGCCAGGTGTTGAAGATCTCCGCGGGAGAAAACTTTGCGGAGATTCCCGGCCACTCCTTCTTCACCCACTTGGGTGTCCTGGCTGCTGACAGCTTTGCTTTCGCCAGAATTCGTTTAGTCAACGATGTCGTAGCGCTGGTTAAATCGGTGAAGCCACCCGCTGTTGTCAGCGAAGTTGTTTCACTGAGTGCAGCGGCAAACCATTTCACCTTGGAGACCAGCCTTGGAGACCAGCATCAGGCCATCCACCACAATGTTCTTCATGTGCACTTCTAAAACCAGGCACAAAGTGCCTTTCTTATTCTTTACGAGGGGACAAGCGCGCACATGACAGGCTCCCGATGTTCGCTTCTCCGCTGCTTTTGCCTTGATATATGCCTTGTTTTTCAACAAGGTACTCAGAGTGCTCCGTGGTATTTCGAAACCGTCCGCGACAGTCGAATATTTCTCGCCCGCTTAAACAAGCTGAATAGCCTTCAACTTCGTCGCAAAGTCAAGGGTCTTGTGCTTTTTGACACTGGCCATAGCTACACAAGAAGTCGACAATTCAAGGAGTCTGCAGTGTTTCTGCACACCACGCACGCAAACGAGAAATGCTGCACATACTGTGGTACTCAGGCGACACGACAATGAAAGTATCAAAGCACTCGCGAGGCAATGACCACCTGCGAGGGTTACAGCAAAAGGGACGAGCAATGGTTGGCTGATCAAACCTTGCAAATCAAGAACAAAAAATAAAATGCGAAAGGAGGAGGATGTTGCCTCTTTCGTTCCTGCTCTCCAAGACGAAGGGTATGCGGAGAAAGCATGAGAAAGAGAAACTAGAAAAAAAAAAACGAAAGATTGTGCAGTCTCAACCCTCTCGCACTTACTTTTTTTCGAGCGTTTTGAGTTTTGGCGGAGGTAGCGGAGGCGAGGTGACGCGCAAGGGTCGCCGGGCACTGCGAGTGCCAAATCGCACCTTCCAACTCACGCGCGGAGCTGCACTGCGGTGGAGATTGCGGTGCGCGGCGAGTGCCGAAGTGCACCTTCCAGCTCGCGCGGCGTTCGATATATCCGAAGGCGGGTCAAAATACCGTTCGATATAAACTTGCGAATTTCTATACTTTTACAATGTTAGATATAGCCGGAAATTCGATATACCGCATTTACTCGCGTAGTGAACGCACATAATAAACGCACCCCCAACCTCACTCATAGAAATTTGGATTTCACTCCCCCGCCCCCCCCCCCCGCGCATAATAAACACAGCCCCTACATTCATCCGCTGCTGTCCCGCAAACCGACACCTGGCGCCTCCTCACCTGTTAAATCTCCCTTTTTTTATTACTTTGCCGACACCCCTCAACCACCTCGGCTGGCTCCCTCCCCTTCTTCGCCCGTTAACGCGATCCATTGCAGGGTGCCGCGTTTCCTTCCTTTCTATCTGTGATAAACGCACCCCTTAGATTCATATCGACACCTGGCGCCTCCTCACCTGTTAAATCTCCCTTTTTTTATTACTTTGCCGACACCCCTCAACCACCTCGGCTGGCTCCCTCCCCTTCTTCGCCCGTTAACGCGTGCCATTGCAGGGTGCTGCGTTTCCTTCCTTTCTATCTGTGATAAACGCACCCCTTAGATTCATTTTCTGCAGTTTCACTAACTTACACCTGGTGCCTCCTCCTCACCTGTTGGATCTTTTCGCTTTTTTATTACTTTGCCAGCGCCCCTCAACCACCTCGGTTCCCCCTGCCCCCCTTTGCTCCTTTCTGCATGCCTATTGCTTTTCTTTCAATCTGTGTGGGGCAGGTCCCCAATCTCATCTGTGCGCCCCAGCAGGGTTCATGAGCCTTGGGTGTATTGACATACCAGCTGATAAGCACACAGTGGGCAAAGGCCACCAAACTGCCTGCGCGCTCAGTCCCTTCCTGCAGAACCCACCCTCCTCTTTTTTTTTTTAGCCTACTTTCTTTTTTCTTTGTTCTAGCTGTCCCATCATTCCCCCCGTGAGTGTATCCGCTGAGGTGCCCTCACGTGAGAGACAGTTATGGTGCACTCCACACCTATTTTTCTTACCTTTCCACATTTTTCTAAAGAATCACCCTGCTCACCCTTCACCCTCTCCACTCCCTCCCAAAAAAGCTCAACAATGTGCACGCGATTTTCGAGCGACGACGGCCGCATTTCGCGAAGGGGCATTTGTCGCTATCAAATCGCAGGTTTCTGAAAAACCAGAAAAAAATCGCTTGTCATCCAGAGAAGACCGTGATGATTTCCGCACTATGGTAGCACCTTCGATTCTCACTTCACTTGTTATGCATGCGTAGAGGCACTTCTCATGTAGAAGTGAGACGGTGGCTGTATTTTGTCTTTAATCTTGTTATCGACAGTTGGTTTTGATGTTTCCGGGGTAGCAAATTTCGTTGTAGTGAAATAAAAAAATATATATATACCGGATCTGAGCTAGCAAAACAAAGGAACGTTTATTCTCAAAACTCGAAAAATGTCTGCGGCTTCCTATTCTTTCCCAGCAGCGTCACGACGTGATTCTCACCCATGCATAGCGAGGCCATGATGAAAAAAAGCACGCTGAAATAACGCCTAAACCTGCTTTCGTGAACGAACCAAACAGTTGCATTAACACGTTAACACCAGCAGCTGTCCGTTGTCAAAATTCTCTGAAAATGACGAGATGGAGGCAGGGTATCGTAGAGCGGCGACTTTTGCATTATTCTATGCTATTCTTATCATCCATCACTTGCGGCTAGCTGATTTTGTTGATAATACGGACGAACACACGCTCTGATTAGTTACCACACTGGCCAAGCGCGAACATAATGAAAAGCATCGAAATCGGAAAAGGCATCGTGCCGCAGTTGCACCCAGCAGCTGCGAGAAAAAACCTTGAATTGAGCGACTGAGCTTCAGCTTCAGATCGTGCGCAGCTCAAAAGCACGCCAGTGGCAAAACAAAAGCAAGGCAGTCTCAATGCCATGACTATCGAGCAATGGCAGTGCCCATGCTTGCTGAACAGCGGCGGTTTCTGGTGGTGCCAACGCGAGTTTCAGACTTCGTTGACGAAATTTCAGGCTCTGAAAATGCATCAAAACAATAAATATTGGGTTTACTGCATAGCAATGAAAATCTGAGCCTAAAATTGTATCATAAAATTTCGTTGAAACGGGGTGACGAAAAAAAAGTATTTGTTGAGGCAACAATATTTACGCATTGACTCCTATGGACCGCTGACAGGGAATCGTGAATTTTTCATTGTAGCGGAAATTTCGTTGAAGCGGCAATCGTTGTAGCAGAGTTTGCCTGAATTCGTGTTCGACTGTAGTTAGTACCGTATTTTTGCGCATATAACCCGCCCCTGCATATAATCCGCATCTCCACTTTCAGCTCACCGAGAAAGAAAAAAAAAATCATCGCGTATTGCCCGCACATTTGATATACAGGAAAGGCTGTACAAAAGCTACTGCTCAAGCAACATAGCACATATGTAGACAGAAAAAGCTTTATTTAGCAAGCAGAATACGCTGTCTGCAAGGCCAGTCACAATTCACTCACTGTCGCTGCTCTCGCTAGAGCTATCACTTGAGCCGCAGTCCTCACTATTATGCACAAGGTCATCTTCGGTTCCATCCATGTTGTTTGTGATGCAGCATTTCTTGAAACTTTTTCGCACCATCTCACCTGGAATGGCCTTCCATGCCTCGACAATCCACTTGCAGAATAGGGCAATATCAGGCCTTCGGACTCGTCCTGTCGGCGTCAAGTCGTAGCAGCCTTCGGCCATCTACTCGGCGTAATAGCGCTTGACATGCGCTTTGAAGGGCTTGTTAAGCGACACATCTAGAGGCTGCAACATTGACGTCATTCCACCGGGTATAACAACTAAGTCGGTGCCGTTGCGTGAAAGGCAGTCCTTCACTTCCTCAGTTGTGTGGCCCGGAACGAGTCAAGAACGAGCATGGACCTCTTTGCGAGCATCGCACCGGGCCTTTTCTCCCATACTGTCTTGATCCAGTCTACGAACAAGTCACTGTTCATCCACGCGTTCTCGTGTGCGCGCACCACCACACCGGCAGGCAAATGAACCTTCAGAAGATTTTTCCTTTTCAAGATGACGTACGGTCGCAGTTGCGTGCCGTTGGCCAGGGCACAAAGCAAGACTGTGATGCGCAGTTTCGTGTTCCCGCCGGTCAGCACGCTCACGGAACTGCTGCCCGTCTTCTCAATCGTTGTGTCCAACGGCATTTCAAAATACAGAGGAGTTTCATCCGCATTGCCGATTTGCGTGAAAATGTAATTGTGCTGCTTTCGCAGGCCAATTACATATCTCTGGTACTTGAGCAGCTTCTCCTCATAAGAAGCCGGCAAGCGTTGGCATATTGTAGTCCGCCGTCTGATTTAGAGCCCTTGCCGCTTCATAAAGCAGTGCAGCATTCCGCGGCTCGCACAGAACTCGTGAGGTAGGCCTAGCTCCTTCGAAAGTCGCCGCGCTTCCACTTGGGCCATCTCGATCGATACAGCGTGACCCCTGCTTCTCACATCTTCGATGAAATTTACTAGCTCCGCCTCACAGCGTGACCCCTGCTTCTCACATCTTCGATGAAATTTACTAGCTCCGCCTCCAGCTCAGGGTAGGCACCGGTCTTGGGGGCCACGAAATGACCTACGGTCGCGGTGCGCGGCTTGTAGGCTCTCTTTCTTCTTTCTCCACAGTCGCACGCAGGACTCGTCTACATCATGCCGTCTTCCCGCTTCGTGATTGCCAAATTCCTCGGCGACGGCGATGATCTTAAGCTTTTGCTGTGCCGTGAAGGCCTGCCGCCGTACACTACTCATGGTGACAGAACAGAGCGACTTAGGCTTGGCGAACGGGTCGAGATGTGGAGAACTAGCGGTACCGGCGAGGTAAAGAGCGCTCATACTCGGCGACAACTTGACAGCACTACCACTTCTAGTACACTGTAACAGCACCCTGGAAACAACAGAACCGAAATGCATGCCTGCTACCACGTTAAAATGTAGTACTGTGGGCAACTGTGGGCATAGGTTAGCCAGATGAGGACAGAGGACGTTCGAGGACGAGAGACTTTTATATACACGAAGACGGACAAATGGATACATACATCATAAACTCACACATATATACACGCGTTCACGGTCCTACGCTAAAGGGAGCTAATGTTCTTGTTCGTCCACTCACATTCTACTCTTGGGGCGTGAACGTTGAGCTTGACCTTGAGCTCTCTGGTAGTCAGGAGGCGGTGTGCCTTGTGCTTGCGGAGTTCGTATTAAGGCGGGGCCCAGTCTAGAAGATAACCGCCAGGGGCATCCCAGTACGGTGGTCAACGCCTGGGCTTGCCTGTACACCACCGAGAACAGCGTACCGCCGACTGCCGCGAACAGACCTGAAACAGCGTCTCGCTCCGAGACCAGAACAGCAGCTGGCCGTGACGAACGTTGCTTCAGAACAACGTGGGGGTGAGGTGGGGCGACGCGCAGTCCAGGACGCACCCGAGGACTTCAACGCCGAGACGAGGCCCGGACACGGAGGGCCAGAACGAGCAGCCGGGGCGTGGCCCGAACTTGTCCTTGCGCTCTGCTCTCTGGGGTTAGTCGAGCTGTCCCCGTGGCTCGGGAGCTTTTCACGTGGTACGCGCACGAGCACGCACATACGCGAGCTCATAGTTTTACCGCTATCACCATCATGATGATTCCCGCGCACCCTGAAATACTAAATCGGCCCCGCACACCGATTTTCTACGTCAAAGCATGACGCACGCTCTCCAGGGCAGCAATTTTTACCACATCTTCCCCTCAGTTCAAGAACAGCGAAACGGTGGGATAAGAAGGGTAGGCATGTTCATAGAGTAGACAACGTATTACCCGCGTCATGAGTTCTTTGTGTGTCTATACGAGTAATCGGACAGCCTAGTCAGTAGTAAGAGATGTGCGGCTAAGATAGTCAGCACCGACATTATCTGAGTCCTGAATGTATTCTACGTGGAAGTAATAAATTTTCTGTGCCTTCGATTTCCACTTGATGGATTGACGTTACAGCAGCAGCTGTCGTCGTTGACGTGTCCGAGGCATTCCGCAGCTCGTACTTTCTGAGCATGTTGATGTGGAAGACAGTTGTTCTGTGACCGAGGTCCACAGCATAATCCAATGGGCTTTTCTTGTCTGTCACAGTAAAGGGGCCCTTCCATGTTAGTATCAGTTTGTTGTGATCGGCGGGTAGCAGCACGAGAACTTTGTCACCCACGCTTAAATCCCGCTTCTTCGCCTTGCGATCATAGTAAGTCTTCTGACGAACATGTGCCTTCGCAAGGTCCTGAGATGCTATTTCACAGGTTCGTTGCAGACGTTCCCGCAATTCTACGATGTATTCGTAAGTTGACTTGGTCGCGTCATCCAACTTTGGGTTAGTCCACAAGTCTCTCAAAATCGTCATTGGGCCACGAACGCATCGGCCATAAAGCAACTCGAACGGCGAGTATCCGGTACTCTTTTGTGGCATCTCCCGATACGCGAAAAGGAGGGGGCCGAGGTAGCGGTCCCAATTTTTCGGGCTTTCCCGACTCATTCGGCGGAGCATTTGCTTCAACGTGCCGTTGAATCGTTCCACTCACCCGTTTGCCATCGGATGGTAAGGGGTTGTCGGTAATTGCCTGATAGATAGTAGCCGGCTGAACTCCTTCATAACCGACGACATGAAGCTTGTCCCGCGGTCGCTTACAATTTCGCGTGGTAGACCAACTCGCGACAGCATTTCCATTAGTCCCTCTGCCACGACCTTGCTTTCACTCGAAGGAAGTGCGATGGCGTCTGGATATCTCGTTGCAAAATCCACCATGCTTAGAATGTACATGTTGCCCTTGGAAGATGTCGGTGACAAAGGACCGATGATGTCGATGCCCACACGTGAAAACGGAATCTCAATGATTGGCATGGTACCTAGCGGAGCCCGACCAACCAAATGGCGCCGAACAGTCCGCTGACACATATCGCAGGACTTCACAAACCTCTTGGTTTCTGATTGAACACCTGGCCAGAACAATTCGGCAAGAATACGGTCAGTTGTTCGGGATATCCCTTGGTGTCCGGCGAGGATACCTTCATGGGCTAGTTTGAGCACAGTCTCTCGCAGTTGTCTCGGTACGACCAGTTGTTCGAGTTCCTTCTCTGAGAGGAACTTGTGCTTCCGATACAAGATACCATCTACAAGAAAGAAGCAGGTTTCGCGATTCTTTACTATTAACTTTTTACCAAGACTCTCACAACAATGCCGTAACGATGGGTCATTTCTTTGGTATTCCTCAAGCGTCACTTTATCTATGATTGTGGCAGTGGCTTTCAGAACAGGTAGGCTGGCTGTGGCGCGTGTTTCTTTCACTGCTTCAGCACTATCACCCAGTGGTACTTGATCTGCGGGTCTATGAGGTGTGCAAGTTGTCTCTACTGTCATTGGTAAGTAGCCTGAATCGTTTCCAACATCACTTTGCGTGTCGTCCGCGATGAGGGGCACGGGCGAGTTAGCGAGCTTTCTGACTACCTTCCCTCCGCTGTAATCACGATGCCTCTCACGATGCTGGTGGGGCTTGTGCGAATATTCTAGCTCTGTAGATCGGGCACCTTCGATGTTGCCTAGCACGACATCGTATGGAGGGTTCTTCATGCATTTAACTCGCACGACACCGGTGAAGAACGGTGTGTCAATAGAAACGATTGCCTCCGGCAAGTTGTGCATTGTTCTGTCGAGCAGAAAAACCGGACTTGTAGTGCCCGTAAACTTCTCTTTCGGGACAAGCCTTTCTCGTACCACAATCGTGTTGCATCCCGTATCTCAAAGTACAGATACAGTTTTGCCCTCAAGCAATCCTCTCACTACAGGCAGAGTTCCGACATCAGCCACAGTTGGGGTATGCGTCGACGTCATATTCACGACCGGGATAGTCTCCCCGGTCTGGAGTACGACGTACCTTTCATCCGGTTTCTCCGGTGTGTCAGTGTTGTCTCCTTCTTTGGGTGACAGCGTGCACGACGCCAACTGCTTCTCCTGGGTTCGAGTTGTCTCCACAGACCAACCGTTTCTACCACTCGACCAGCCTGTTGCTGACTGGTTATTTCTTGTCCGAGACCAACATTCAGAGGCACGGTGCCCTGTCTTATTGCACAAGAAACAGAGACTTTGGCATTTAAACTGGCGCTTAGCAGTATCTGCTTTACGAGCATCTGCTGAGCTCTCCTTATACAGCTTGTCCTTGCCCAAATTGAACAAATCTTGGGCTTCCAGAAAGCAGTCTGCGTTCTGCGCTAAAGAGTGCAATTTCTTACAGTTCCTCTCCTTCAGAAATACCCTCAGGGTGGGTGAGCATCCCTTTATGAACTGTTCTGAAATCATTACGTCGCGAAGAGCGTCATATGTTTTCTCGACATTTGCCAGCTCCATCCAACGGTCGAAATTACCTGCTATGCGAGAAGCATATTGGAGCCCCGTCTCCTTGTCCTCTGGTCTCGCCTTGCGAAATTTCTCGCAGTATCCTTCAGCCGTATACCGGAATCGTAACAGCAATGTTGCCTTCACCTGATCATAGTCGGTGGCGGAAGCAGAGTCAAGTCGACTAATCACGGATAACGCCTCTCCCGTCAGGCACAAGCTGAGCGAAAAGGCCCATTTGCTCCAAGGCCACTCCTGAAACACCGCGACGCGCTCCAAACGCTGCAGATATGCGTCGAGGTCGTCTCGCATCTCGTTGAACGGTGGCAATAGCTTGTGCGGGCCACAGCTATCCATTACAGCTGGGGACGCTGCGTCATCGCTTACCGGTCTCCCTATCTTTCCCCCGTTCGAACCAGTCTTCTGCTCTTGCAACTTTAGCTTCAACAAAACGCGCTCCTCGGCTTGCAGCCGTCTTTCCTCCAGCGCTATATTTTCTCGCTGCTCGTCGCGAACTTGCGCACGAAGGTCCCTTTCGATAACGCGCTCCGCGTCAACCCATTCCTGCAGTGCCGATCCTGTTAGACCCATGTCCGTTCCGATCGCGTGCAATTTCTCTAAATCCATCGGTTCGTCCCGCCCGTCTGGCTCTCGGCAAGAAGGTAAGGCCGATCTATCCTGGCAGGCTCGCCAAAATTTGTGGGCAACTGTGGGCACAGGTTAGCCAGATGAGGACAGAGGACGTTCGAGGACAACGAGAGACATTTATATACACGAAGACGGACAAATGGATACACACAACATAAACTCACACATATATACACGCGTTCACGGTCCTACGCGAAAGGGAGTTAATGTTCTTGTTCGTCCACTCACATTCTACTCTTAGGGCGTGAACGTTGCGCTTGACCTTGAGCTCTCTGGTAGTCAGGAGGCGGTGTGCCTTGTGCTTGCGGAGTTCGTACCGAGGCGGGGCCCGGTCTAGAAGATAACCACCAGGGGCATCCCAGTACGGTGGTCAATGCCTGGGCTTGCCTGTACACCACCAAGAACAGCGTACCGCCGACTGCCGCGAACAGACCTGGGACAGCGTCTTGCTCCGAGACCAGAACAGCAGCTGGCCGTGACGAACGTTGCTTCAGAACAACGTGGGGGTGAGGTGGGGCGACGCTCAGTCCAGGACGCACCCGAGGACTTCAACGCCGAGACGAGGCCCGGACACGGAGGGTCAGAACGAGCAGCCGGGGCGTGGCCCGAACTTGTCCTTGCGCTCTGCTCTCTGGGGTTAGCCGAGCTGTCCCCGTGGCTCGGGAGCTTTTCACGTGGTACGCGCACGAGCACGCGCATACGCGAGCTCATAGTTTTACCGCTATCACCATCATGATGATTCCCGCGCACCCTGAAATACTAAATCGGCCCCGCACACCGATTTTCTACGTCAAAGCATGACGCACACTCTCCAGGGCAGCGTTTTTTACCACAAGTACATTAATTTACTGATAATATCTCTATAGGCACTATAACATCTCATTTGCCTTGCTTAAATAAATACTGCTTTATTTATTATGGAACTTACTTTATTTATTATGGAACTTTCTTAGACAGCACCACCTTTTCGGCAAGCCCTTTCCTAAAGTAAACATGGCGTCCGTGACATAGGGACATGTGGAGGGTCACTGAGCGGCCGCGAACGTCCAAAAAATATACTTGTAGTGTGACAGTAAGATTTTACACTGAACAATCGAATTGTCTCTCCCCAAATGTTTTTCTAAAGGCTTCAACGATGCAAGCAAGCGAAACCAAAATCAGCTGCAAGCTGCCGTGCTACTTGAGGAGCAACACGAATTTGCGGAAACCGCCTCCGTAGCCTTCGCTACAGTGTTAAGGGGCTTCAGAGCACAACACGCATTGCTGTGAAGCAACACTATAGGAAAAACCCACGCGTATTATCCGCACCTCCACTTTGCCACTGAAATTTTTGGGTCTTTGATGCAGGTTATACGCGCAAAAATATGGTACAGCTCCTAAACTTTCAGAATCAATTTGAATTTGCCGATTTTGGCAACATAGTGATTTTTTACAAACATTTTCGTAGACCATTGTGCGTGTGTTTTGGGGATAATGCACTTTGCAGGCAAACTTGACAGAAGTTCGTGCCCGTCGTGATTATGCTACAGTAACATCAAAGTTCTGTAATCCAAAGAACCTTTACAAGTCAAATGTCAAATATAATTTCTCACCTTCGCAATCTAAGGGTGTTGACCAGTAATAATTGCCAGAAATTTACACCAGCTACTCACTAGAGAGCTGTTGCTAGGAATCGAGAAAAATTTATTCCACAAAAATATTTCTGAACGTCAGCCATGTGTCTGAAGTACGGTGGTCTTCTCAGTCAGTCTCCAGCAACTTTCGTTTCGCTTGTATTGGTATATCAGACAAAAGGGCCGCAACTCATGTCACTAGTCGCTCCTATGGCACGTCGTCACAGACGCATGGGTGCACACATGCACTGCAAAAAACAAGCGCTGCTCAAAACTGTCTTGCAACCGCACCTGAATTGAGTGAAGACGAGCTTAAAGTCTGAGGATGACATCACTTCAGCTTCAAGTTTAATGGCGACGATGTTTTGCCTCAACCTGAGACATCTGCAGTTGTTCAAGGGTTTGTTCTGTTTGCCGCCTTAGGTTGTCTCCTTCGTGGCAAGTGAGTACCATATTTACTTGAAAATAGGTTGGGCACAAGGATAGGTCGACCCCTACTTATAGCGTTCTACGAGAGAAAAAAAAAATCCGAATATAAGTCAACCAACGTTTTTTTTTTTTAGTTTAGAAACAGAGAAATTGAAACAGAGCACACTTTTATTTACATATCTCAGTGCCCTAATCGCTGCGGGGGCTGTCATTTTGTCAGATGTGCAAGATGATGATATCATCGGATTCTTCGCAAGCACCCGCGACTTCCCAGACGACGTCGTCCTTGCTGCCATCACTGCAGTTTGCTGAGCCGCGAAAGGCACGACGCCGACATTTGGATACAAACAGACGGTCACACTGCTTTCCCCAACCACTAATCAACATCTCATTTACACAGAACTTGTGCTGCACGGCAGAATTGTTCAAGTACTCAGTAAAAAGTATTACTTGGCACTTGAAGTCACCTGTGTAGCTCTGCTAATGTGACATCCTGGCAACCGCGCACAACCAGATAGTGGTGGTGGTGGTTAGAAGAAAAAGAAGGCGCCTAATTTCTGCAGGGAGCACGGTGCAGCGCCTAAAGCAAATGCGAACCCTCACCCTGTCACGCCGATCGTACAAGGAACAAAGCGTGACGCCTCAGGCCAATAGTGCTGCTGCGCGCAGGAAGGCAGTCTAGGGACTAGAAACTTCATGGCCAATACCTAAGGAAATCGTGGATTTCATCACTAGTACGGCCGAGCGGCTGCGTTTCGTGGAGGCGATATGTGGCTATTGCATAAATAAAAAATAACTTCTTTCTCAATTACTTAGGTAGTCCGAAAGTAGGACGAGGGTCTTTATTACGGATTTTATGGTATATAACGTGTGTATGCAACAGGAACCGCTTGAAGAACAGCGGGTGCGGCAGTTCAGCTATAAGCTCGGCGTTTTTGGTTGGTTTGATCACGAATATAGGTCAATAGCTGGTTATGAACAAAATTTCCGGAAAAAAAAGGTCGACTTACCGTATTTACTCGATTCTACCACGCCCTCGATTGTAACGCGAACCCGATTTCCACCGCGGGAAAAAAAAAAAAAAAAACGTAAGACATCGATTGAACGCGCACCTATTTTTCTTGCTGGCCCGCACGATCACACCACTCGAAAAAACGACTCCTTTTGGGAGCGTCTTCCATTTAAATATGAGGTACGGGTGAAGCTTGTGCCCATCTGACGTGTAACAGAGCATTGCCTTCACTGTAGTTTTACCGTGGACCGATGTCAGCACGCGAACTTGCTTCGCCCCCTTCTTTTCGACGGTTGTGGTGCCAGGCATGTCGAAGTAAAGAGGCGTCTGATCGGCATTCCCGATTTGCCCAAGCAGGTAGCCGTTGTTGCGCCACAAGTTTAGGACGAACCTCTGAAAACTGTGAAGCTTTTCATCGTACTCCTCCGCAAAACTTTTTGCATATGCATGTTCCCCTTCGAAGGGAAAAGCCTTTCCTCTTCATAAAGTTAGTTAGCCAGCACCTGCGCGCTTTAAACTGGCTCCGCATTAGACCTTTTTCTAAGACTAATTGCATAGCCCGCACTTGGAGCAGTTCTGTCGTCACGGGCCGCTGTGCCGCTCGCTGCTCAAGCACATACTCGCCGAGCAGCTCTTTAATTTGCAGAAGCCGACCCTGCTGTGGTCCACTGAAGCCTTTGCATGAAGCTTTCCTGTCGACAATCTTCTGCTTTTGTTTCCGCCGGTCCCGCACGCACGTTTCGGGAACTCCGAACGACCGCGATGCGGCCCGATTTCCCTCCGTTTCTGCACACGCGATGACTTTTCCTTTAAAAGCGGCATCGTGGTGCACTCGAGTTTTTGGAGTCGGCCCTTCTACACCGTCGATGCTAATGCACTACTAGATGACGAACTCCTCAGCACACGTACGAAGTGCCGCACATGGGAAACACATAGGCAGAAATGGCCGACGCGCCATGCCGACACACGTAGGGGGCGGCCATTTTGAATTTGCCAATGGCAATAGATTGACCGTAATTTTTTTGTTCGTACTCGATTCTAACGCGCATGCGATTTATGAACTCGCTTAACCGGAAAAAAGGTGCGCGTTAGATTCGAATAATTACGGTACATTCGAATAAATACGGCAGTTGTTTGCCAACGACTACGCGCGTATCGTAATGGACAGTATAACGCGCACTTCCACTGCGTTCCCAACAGCGCCTTTGAAAATTCGTCGTACACGCTCGTGCGGCAACGCCTCCAGCAATCAACTCTCGGTTACACCGCTGCTGCGATCTCGTTCTTTTGCCAACCTCAGTTTACTGCCGTCGGCAGCCAGTGCGCCGAAGGGGGTCGCGATGGGGCAAAATAGTGCCCTTGCTGCCGGGAGTTGTGGCTCTGATAACAAAAGGGCGTACTAGGGGCATCTTTCTATCACACATCAGTAATCATCTATCTCGCGCGCTTGCCTCACGTTATCCCTGCGTACACAGTACACCTTCGTCACGATCATGCTGCTATCAGCACTACACAGCATTCGTGATCAGAAAATGGCGAACGTGTAGTCTTCAAGAAAAGCAACGAAAGCAAGCGAGATAGCAAATATTGCTGTGTAGTTGAAAAACACCCCAAGTAGTCTTATCTTTCTTAGTGGCTCGACCGGTGAGAACAGAGGAGGAAATTAAAAAGAAAACTATAAAATCAGAATCTTTTGAGCCAAAACTGATAGTGTGGGAACCTGGATGAATTGTGACCACCTAGGATGCTTTATTAATTGCTTAGACTTGACAACACAGGTCTTAACTGTCACACAATCAAACCAGTGGCTCACTAGTCGTCAAGGCAGGTACAAAAGCTTTTCTTTTATTTTGTAATGAAAAAAGATACAGTAGTTCAACATGTGGACTGAACCCAAGACATCACAGTCACAAGGTCAACTATTAGTCTTATGCTTTCTGGCAAGTACAGATGGTGGCATTTTTTAAAAAATTTTGTGCGCAATAACTGACTATAATAACTAGAGACCGAATTATAGGCACATGCCCATTTTCGACCTTTGTGGCTGAATATAAGTGCCTATTAATGCCTATTTTCAATATCGGTGCTTAGAAAAACGCTGTTTAACCTCGAACTTTGCTTTCGAGTAGAAGTGGAAACCGGTATTTGTGTTACCAGGGGAAATTGAGCTTTTGGAACTCTACAAGGTGCGACATATATACTCAAACCGCACTATCACAAAGTTGCATCTTACACAAAAATAAGTTCGGTATATCTGAAAATTTGTTATAAAAGTTTATTCATAACACTATGGCTATTGCAAAACTACTTTTCATTTACTTCATTATAGCGGATATTTCGTTATAACCGATTCCGTTATATCGAGGTTTGAGGGCACTCCATTGCATAAGTTTCTCTCAGCACTCTCAAGGCTTCAAGGCCTTTTAGGCCATAAAAAGGGAGATAAGCCTCTACACATGTGTTCATCCGCTTGGCGTCATCTGCTAAGCATCTCCACGTCATCTGCTCGAATGCGTGGAGAACAGGTGTTTTTGTGCAGCCGCAGGACGATGAAGAACGAATATGAAACCGTGGAGTGCCATCAGGTAAAGCAGAGTGTAGATAAAAAACTGACCACGCAGTTTTGGTTTCATTTTTCAGTTATTTCTTAAACGGCACTTCGCTAGGTCACAAGAGAAATTTTACTTAGACTCTGGAAGTTGTTGCATACCGAATCCGAATCTTTGCACGACTATAATTTTTAATTGCTTTATAAAAAGCTGCAAAAGCATGATGAGAGGAAGCAAGCTTAAAACCTTTGCCACTCGCCCGGTGCAGACTTCACAAGTCGAATTTCTTCCCTGCCCTCTTCGGTATCAGAGCAATTCAGAGCCGGAAAATCACACGACGGGGACACATCAACACATCATAGGCACATAAAGATACATTCGCCTGGCATGCCCGTGCCAGGTCGTACACGCAAGCAGTGCTGTATCATTTCGACGTTCTCTGTGCTGTATTGCCTGTTTCTATGCGGTGCCCTGCCCTCCATGCGCGCCGTTTTGCAGAGGCTGGCATGCATTATGTATCGTTATCACGATACACATCGTCCCACTGCTGGAACTGCTCTAAGGCACGATGCACAAAAAACACGCCAAGCATTGTGAATGCTGGCACCAACATGATACGAGAATGGCAAGAACAACGGAAACGAAATGAAGACCGCTTAGTCTCGCATTCCGCTCGATACAAAGTTAAAAAATAATGCACATAGATTCCGTTGGTATCCTCTATTACTGTATTTACTTGCGTAATGAACGCACTTTTTTAAATGAAAAATCGGAGCTAAATTGAGGGGTGCATTTATTACATGGGGTAAATTCTATGAAAACGTTTTCGGGAGAAGAAATAACCACGGTAATGCAAAAAAAAATGTTAGGTCGCTTAGCCTTTCACAATTTACATACGCATGCACTGTTTGGAACAGCTTCTTCAATGCACTTCACTCATCTTCGGTGTTGATTGCGCTATCTTCTGCAAGCTGTCCTCGGGGCCCCCTGCGCATGCCATAAAAACGCTTTGACTATCTTTTCTCGCAATCGTTAAACCGTAACTGTGATATCTGCCAGTGCATACTGCCAGTGCCGCCGTGGCCACGGCGGCACTGGCAGTATGCGGTGGTCTTACAATCCGCTGATCTTCTTTACGCAGCTTCTCGGCTTGTTCGGGCGTGCGAATGCCAGTCACCCGGGATCGTTTCTCGGAGGCCTATCTGCGCATGACCACCATTCAAGACAGCACGTGTCTTGCCTGCCGCTACCAACGTCGTTGGATGGACTATCTCACGGATCGTCTACGTCGTTGCTTACAGCGGAGGATGTCAGCCTGCAGGCGGCGCCATCGTGCATCTGGACTACATATAAGCTACCTCCGTTCCTCAAGCTCAGTGGGCACGGCGGCACTGGCAGTATGCGGTGGTCTTACAATCCACTGATCTTCTTTACGCAGGTGAGATTACCAAACGAGAAGTGTATCCGTACTAGCGACCCTTTTTTGCTTGTGCTGCCGTGCCCACAATTGTGTGTCATGATGTGTACCACCAAGTCTGTACTAAAGAAATTGTTGTTACTACTCGGTGGAGATATTGAAACAAACCCTGGCCCGGAATTGACGCAAATCTGTAAGCAGCTAGAAGCAATTGCTAGCGATATTAAGGAAATAAAAGAGACCCGATTGGTCAACATAGAAAGCAAAATGGATACCCTCACGCGACTGGAACAAAAGGTCGAGGCGTATCAGGAACAAGTGGCCTCTATGAGTGCTCAAATCCTGGTTCTAGAGAATAGAATTGATGAATTAGAAAACTACAGCAGGAGATCAAATTTGATTGTTTACGGCATACCTGAGGTTGAAAGAGAGACCAACGAAAGGCTAGAGCACGTAGTGAACAGTGAAATCATTGAGGGCACTCTGGAACTGAAACCGGTTGCAATTGAACGGATTGATCGTCTAGGAAGGCCGGATCCAAACAAGACACGACCAGTAATCTTCAAACTGCTTGACATGAGAGATAAGCGCAGTATACTAAAGAACTGTCATAAACTGAAAAATACTAATTTTTCAATTGGGGAGGATTTTTCAGAAAAAGTACGAAATGTACGTAAGAAACTGTGGGAAAGTGCCAAACCGAATCGCGATAAAAAGGAGAAAGTTGCATTAGCATTTACCAAATTGTACATAAACAACAAAGCCTATATCTGGGACAGCGATAAAAATGAACGAGTACCACTACAAAAAAATGACGCCATGAACAGGAGCCACCCAATGACACGGCTCCATGCATTGGCAATAGGGTCATCACACTAGGCAAGAGTAAACACCAAACGAACCATTCCATACCCTTTAACAAAAATGGTGCACAAAATAACATAAACATTTGCAAGGAACGACAGCTGCGAATCATCAATTTAAATGCACGAAGTGTCAATAACAAAACAGAACAGTTCGAAATTCTGTTACTTCAACATGACCCTCACATTGCGGTAGTCACTGAAACCTGGTTGCGCAGTGATGTAAGTGACGACCACGCTTTCCCCCCTGGTTACAATATATACCGGAAAGATGGGGAATCTAGGGGGGGCGGGGTTGCCGTTTTGATCAAGAGATCAATAGAAGCCGTCTTTGTTGATAATCCTTTTGGGCTTGAGTGCGCATGTCTAAGATTGTCTTGTTGGGGCTTCAGTTTCATTCTTTATGCTCTTTATAGACCGCCGGATGCCGGAATTGATTATGTTGCCAAATTACGGGATCACATGCTCCAGTTCCAAAATAGCAAAATAATACTGATTGGTGACTTCAACTTCCCAGGAGTCAACTGGGAGCGGTTCCAGACAGACTATGGATCCAACAAACAAATACATATTTTGTTTGATATAATACTTACTCACGACTTGATCCAATTAGTTAAAGAACCCACTCGTGTCAACGCTACATCCAGTTCTGTACTAGATCTTGTATTCGTTCACCGCGACTTTAGAGAGAGTACAGTAACAGTAGAAAAGGGCTTGTCAGATCATCATCTTGTTTGTACCTCTCTGCCATTGGGTCGGTCTGTCAGTACTGATAAATGTTTATCACGCTCTTTCAAGGATTATTCACAAGCTAACGATGAATCTATAATTGAGCATTTGGAATCTTCCCTTGATGATTTTGATGGGTGTGATGCGGGTTCTTGTTGCTGATTTGTTCCTCCTGGTTGAGCCCCGGAGAGTTTTTCTAATAAGGACAAAGCCGTTTGCTTAACAAACAACACCTGAACATTTACTGCAGAACTGAAGCAAAACTCAAACACAAACTACAAGAAATGAGTAGCTGGCTAAAAGCGGGATTTAGAAGGAAAACAAACATCTAAAGTCCCGAAACTGCCGACGGAAAGTCACAGCTACATGATGCAGTTCTGACGCGGTGATTCGGCGGTGCAGGGAAGAGAGCAAGTTCGATCTCACCAAAACGTTGCTGCTGTAATGGTGACGACGGCGTGTACCGATGCTCACTGGCGGCGACGATGGAACGGGACTCGCTCGGTGATGCCTGTGGCGGCCCAGATTCGCCCGATGAGGTGGCTGGTTGCAAGGCTCAGGCCCGTGACCCGAACTGCCGTTGCTGCACCCGCACCGGAATCTGCAGGCCTTGGTCTCGACCGTTGAGGCAGCTCGCCGTCCTTGGAAGGCGTTGTCCGGAGGTCCAGACCGGGTGAAGTCCAGAAGGCTCAGGTCTGCCACCCGACTGCCTGTCTTCAGCTCCCAGCTGTGACCTTCCTCTTGCCTCGTTCACCTCGAACTACTAGCTCTTTTGCCCTTCAGGATTGGCTTCCTCTGGGGCACACTTGTCTCGTCCCGATTGGCCTTTCAAAACTCCGTGGTGATCAGCCATTGGCCCTTGTTTGCTTTATGGTCTTGGATGCTTGCGCTCCACGCTCTCACGTGTACCGGTCCTCGGCGTCGTCGTTGTTCAGGCGACCCAGCACGTGCACTCGGTCATCCTTTAATTTCGCGCACTTTTCAATCATTCACAATTACGCGCACCAGTCGCATCACCATCGCATCACAATGGCCCCCTTTCGAAGAAGTTTTTCCCGTTGAAAAACTGTCGTTCGATGCGCACCACACAAGCTATCACAACACACCGATGGCACCACACTGCTTCTTCGTTGACATGTCTCACGTCGAAACACCGAGTCCACAGAACGTAACATTCAACCAACAACAATAAGAAAAGTTTTTGGCAGCAACTAAGAACAGTACAAATACAGTCATTAACTCCAGTAATAGTCCACCACACAAGCATAACCTTGTAATAATAACACACAGAACATATTCACTGCAACCTACTCATGTAGTCGGCTCCAACATTCTCGGATCCCTTTATATGTTCTACGTGAAAGTTGTACTCTTGCAGTACTAAACTCCACCGCAGAACTCTGCTGTTGAGGTGTTTTGCTCGAGATAAGTACTGCAACGGTTGGTGATCTGTTTGAACCGTGAAATATGTCCCATATAAAAATATGTGGAACTTTTCCACTGCCCACACCAACGCGAGCCACTCCCGCTCGATTGTTGAGTAGTTCTGTTCTCGAGGCAGTAGCTGACGACTGGCGTATTTTACCGGGTATAAAACACCGTCGTGCTCTTGCATAAGGACTGCACCGATGCAAGAATCGGAGGCGTCACTGCGGAGTACAAATCCACGTTTGAGATCCGGAGCCTTTAAAATAGGTCCAGACGCCAGAGCTTGCTTTAGTGTTTCGAAAGCTGTCTGCCCTTCAATATTCCAATTGATCTTGTTACTCTCCCTTTTCTTTGTCATCTCTGTCAGAGGCAGTGCCTTCTCAGCGTAGTGAGGGATTAGATCACGATAATATCCTGCCAAGCCAAGAAACGAACGTAGTTGTTTCTTCGTAGTGGGTAATGGGGCTTTGGCGATTTTTATGATCGTGTCCTCTACCGGCTGAATTGTTCCATCTCCCAGTCGATGACCCAGGAACACAATCGACGTCATTCCAATCTCCGATTTCTGGGGCTTAATTTTGGGTCCTGCTTCTCGAATCCTATTCATCAGTTCACTCAGAGTCTGCATGTGTTCCTCCCAGGTTGTCGTAGCGACGAGAACATCATCGATATAATGAACGACGTTCGGGATGCCCTGAAGGAGACGTCTCATTAGCCGGGTAAACACTGCGGACGCTGTTTTGATACCGAATGGCATATAGAGGAAATGGTAGTGTCCCGATTGGGTGGAGAATGCCGTTTTTAGCCGGGATTCTTTGTCCAAGGGCACCTGCCAGTATCCTTTCGTAAGGTCAAACTTGGAAAAGAATTTTCTAGTGCCGATCTCTGTAAACAATACATCCGTTCTCGGAATTGGTTCTGCGTCGGAGACCAACACATCATTGATGCGACGGAAGTCGATGCAAGTACGGTAACTCTTATCGGGCTTCTTCACCAGCACCAATGGTGAGTTGTAAGGTGAGTCGGACCTTTCAATCACTCCGAGTCGCAGCATTTCTCCGACTTCTTTCTCAACTACCTCTTTCATTGCGAATGGTAACGGATATTGTGGAGTGTTGATAGGCTCGGACGTTGTCAGTTTAAGACGACACTCTAACAAGTTTGTCTTGCCGGGGACTTCGGAAAAGACGTCTTTATGGGTGGCTAGGAGCTCGTCAATTTCTTCCCTTTGTCTATTCCTGAGGTTAGGACCAAGCTTGATAGCTTCAGTACCAAAGCCCTCAGTAGCTTTAAAGGTAGGCACTGGCGTGTCTGTCTCTTCCTCTTCCACTACAATGAAAGATGCGGACTGGGGTGATATTTCTGGAGGACGTTCTTCGTAGCGTTTTAACATGTTTATATGGAACAGCTTGGTAGTATGTCCCATATCCAGCCAGTAGTCAGAGTCACCCTTCTTTCCTGTGACCCTGAAAGGTCCTTTCCAATGCATCATAAGCTTGTTTTCCGTCGTGGGAAGTAGTACGAGGGCGCGGTCTCCAACCTTTAGCCGACGCATCCGACTTCCCCGGTCATAGTATTTCTTCTGCGTTGTTTTAGCTCGTGACAGGTTTTCTTGTGCCAACTGCAATGTTTTTTCTAGGCGATCTCTGAGATCCAGGACATACCCATATGTTGTCTTCACTTCCTCGCTTTGATTGTCTCCGGTCCATAATTCTTTAAGTAGACTGAGAGGTCCTCGAACATTTCTACCGTAGATCAGCTCAAAAGGCGAAAATCCCAAGCTGGCTTGCGGGACTTCCCGGTACGCAAACAGGAGTGGGGCTAATAGTCGGTCCCATGTCTTGGGCTCCTCTTGGCACAATTTACGCAACATTTGCTTTAGTGTGCCATTAAATCTCTCCACTAAGCCATTACACATGGGATGATAGGGTGTGGAGCTGAGATGCTTGATCGCCAACAAGTCATTGACCTCTCTCATTAGCTCCGATGTAAAGCATGATGCCTGATCACAAAGTACCTCACGCGGGAACCCGATTCGAGAAAACATCTCTACCAGTGCCTCGGCTACTGTGGCTGAATCGATGGATGGCAGGGCTATTGCATCTGGGTATCTAGTAGCGAAGTCCACTAGTGTTAGTATATATCGATTACCCATGTGTGATATTGGCTTTAAAGGCCCGATAATGTCCACTGCCACTCTTTCGAATGGGGTGTCTATCAAAGGCATTCGACCTAGTGGTGCCTTACCAACTCTGCTCTTGGGGTAGGTTCGTTGGCATGCGTCACAAGAGCGCACGTATCTCCTCACTGCCTCTTGAACTCCTGGCCAGTAAAATGATTGTAGAACACGATCAATCGTTCTTTTTATTCCTTGATGCCCCGACATCAGGGTTTCGTGCGCCAAAGTAAGCACTTGGCTGCGCAATCTTTGGGGCACTACTACTTGTTGAATCACCTTACCAGATGGTAGGTGATAATAGCGGTATAGCAGCCCCTTTTCTATCTCGAACGAATAGGACTTTGATCCTCCCTGTAGCCCTTGACCTACTTTACTCCTGCAAGAATCTAGGGTCTTGTCCTGTTTTTGAGCGGCACTAAGATCCTTTCGGGTCGTCTTCAAGGTGGGTACATCGATTTCAGATGAGATTGACCGTTGCTCTCGGATTTTGATACCAACCACTGAAGACTTCAGGGTACCATCCTCTCTATCTGCTCCTTTTCCACTCGCTATATAGTTGGGGTAGGTTTTTACCGGAATCCTTTCCTCCCACTTGGTATCGGGGTCATGGACTTCACGTGAACCTGGTACATTTCCGACGATAAGGTCGTAGAGTGGGTTTGTCATGCATTTGACAATAGATGTACCAGAAAAATAAGGTGAATGAATTTCCACCTCCGCCTCAGGAACGATGATGCTACTGCCATCGGCTAAGAATAGCGTAGCGGTAGTACCTATGAGGGCTTCATCGGGTACCAGAGAACGACGCACCACCAGTGTATTGCTACCCGTATCCCGCAACACTGAGACGGTTCGGCCAAAGATTCGGCCCTGTAACACGGGCATTTTGTGTGTGGCCAACTTCGGGTGAGTATTCACGGCGCCCGCCATGTCCTCTTCTTTGTCCGGTGAAAGCTTCACTTCCGTTGAGTGCTCCTCTGGCGACAAAAGACATGACGTCTTGTTGGCTGAACCGTTCTTCTTTGAGCAAGTTTTGGAATCATGCCCCGCCTTCTGACAATATCCACAGAAAGGTTGTTTTGGCCTTGATCGGCACTCCGATGCCCTGTGACCCATTTTGCCACATACAAAACAACGTACTGCTCCTCTCTCCGAGTAACTACCACTTTTTTCCGTATTGCTTTTAGATTCCACTTTTTCTCGGAAAACTAACAGGTTGACTTGCCTCTGAGCTTCTAAAAAGTTATCTGAGGCCTCGGCCATGTCCTCTAGCTTGTTGAAGTTCTTTTCTCGCAGGAAAAGTGCCAAACGGTGATGACAGTTTCTTAAGAACTGTTCTGTAACTATCAAGTTACGAAGAGCCGAATATTCTTTTCCGGTCCTCGACATTTCGACCCAACGATCGAAAAAACTCAGTAGCCTAGTTGCGTACTGCTTGCCTGTTTCGCCGTCCTGTGGCTTGCTTTGTCGGAACTTTTCCCGATACCCTTCGGCCGTAAAACGGAAACGCTGGAGCAACGCCAACTTGGCTTTATCATAATCGAGTGAATCCTCCGGCGAAAGTCTTCCAAACACCTTTAAGGCTTCTCCGCTCAAACATAAACTTAGAGCTGTGGCCCATTTGTCCCTAGGCCATTCTTGACCGATGGCGACTCTCTCGAACCTTTTTAAATAGGCGTCCAAGTCGTCCCGGCTTTCATTAAATCCCGGTATCAACTTATGAGGATTCACGCTGCATGAAACACTCCTTTCTTGTGCTGAGCCTGGTGCTGAGTCAACAGTTCTTGTCTCTACACGGCTATTCTCAGCTTCGGCAAGTCTAAGACGCAGTTGCAGGTTTTGGTTCTCTAATTCCAGCTGCTCCTTCTTTGCGCGTGTCTCCAGTTCGAGCTGTTTTTCTTTTTCGCGCGTCTCGAGCTCAAGCTGCTCCTTCTTGGCCTGCGTCTCCCGTTCCAACTGTTCCTTTCGAGCTTCTCGTTCCGCAGCCCGTTCCTCTCGTGCTCGTGCCTCCTTCTCCTCGTACCATGCTTTAAAATCCGCCCCATCAATTCCCATGCGATCCGCCAAGGCCATTAGCTCTCGCATATTCGACATGATGTCAACCGCGTCAATAAATGAAGGTGTCAAACCAACGGCTTTGTCCTGTCGCTGCGGACGCCAGTTTGTGATGCGGGTTCTTGTTGCTGATTTGTTCCTCCTGGTTGAGCCCCGGAGAGTTTTTCTAATAAGGACAAAGCCGTTTGCTTAACAAACAACACCTGAACATTTACTGCAGAACTGAAGCAAAACTCAAACACAAACTACAAGAAATGAGTAGCTGGCTAAAAGCGGGATTTAGAAGGAAAACAAACATCTAAAGTCCCGAAACTGCCGACGGAAAGTCACAGCTACATGATGCAGTTCTGACGCGGTGATTCGGCGGTGCAGGGAAGAGAGCAAGTTCGATCTCACCAAAACGTTGCTGCTGTAATGGTGACGACGGCGTGTACCGATGCTCACTGGCGGCGACGATGGAACGGGACTCGCTCGGTGATGCCTGTGGCGGCCCAGATTCGCCCGATGAGGTGGCTGGTTGCAAGGCTCAGGCCCGTGACCCGAACTGCCGTTGCTGCACCCGCACCGGAATCTGCAGGCCTTGGTCTCGACCGTTGAGGCAGCTCGCCGTCCTTGGAAGGCGTTGTCCGGAGGTCCAGACCGGGTGAAGTCCAGAAGGCTCAGGTCTGCCACCCGACTGCCTGTCTTCAGCTCCCAGCTGTGACCTTCCTCTTGCCTCGTTCACCTCGAACTACTAGCTCTTTTGCCCTTCAGGATTGGCTTCCTCTGGGGCACACTTGTCTCGTCCCGATTGGCCTTTCAAAACTCCGTGGTGATCAGCCATTGGCCCTTGTTTGCTTTATGGTCTTGGATGCTTGCGCTCCACGCTCTCACGTGTACCGGTCCTCGGCGTCGTCGTTGTTCAGGCGACCCAGCACGTGCACTCGGTCATCCTTTAATTTCGCGCACTTTTCAATCATTCACAATTACGCGCACCAGTCGCATCACCATCGCATCACAATGGGAACGACATATGCGCCCTTTGGAATAAATTTAAAGAAATCTGCCAACACTGCGTACAAAATTTTGTGCCAAACGAACACTGCGTACAAAATTTTGTGCCAAACAAGCGCAAACGAGTCTATAAACACACGCCTTGGGTAACCCGGAAGATAATTCACCTTAAGCGAAGAATTAAACGCTTAAAAAAAAGACATGTACAATCGCCCGTTGTAGAAGAGATAAAGAATACTTTGGCATGTGAGGTTCGTGGCTCCAAAGACTATTATTTTAAAACATTGTTGCCTAATTTTATTAAAAATGACCCCAGTAAATTTTGGAATTATATTTCTGAAAAAAAGAAGCCGGTGAAGGAAATTGTAGTGGGTCGTTCTGTTATTTCAGACCCGCAGGCAATTGCTCAGCATTTTAACCAGTACTTTCAAAGTGTATTCTCTGATTCTTGCGCATGTATGTTGGCGCATACCGCAGTGTATCGTCCTAGTGATGTTGGCTTTATTTCTTACTCTGGTGTGTTATCTATGCTTTTGAACCTTAATACAAAAAAATCATGTGGTCCCGACAGCATTCCAAACATATTTCTTCGTCGCTATGCTGAGTCACAGGCTAAATTTCTTGTTGTTTTATTTCGTACTTCTTTAATGTATGGCGAGCTCCCCGAAGACTGGAAGATAGCTCTGGTTGTACCTACCTTTAAAAAGGGCGACCGCCTATGTTTTCAAAATTACCGTCCAATATCACTAACATCTTCTTGTTGCAAACTAATGGAACACATTGTCGCCACTCGCATTCTTGAATACTTAAACGACCATAATATTCTAACAGGTTTCCAGCACGGGTTCAGGAAAGGGTACTCCACCGTCACACAGTTAGTTACAGTATTTCATTCGTTTGCACACACCTTAGAAAACACCGGTCAAATAGATGCAATATTTCTAGACTTCAGTAAAGCATTCGATAAGGTACCACATGACAAATTAATTCTTAAGATGCGAAATATTGGCCTCCCCGAAATTCTGTTCACATGGGTTGCAAATTACTTGAAAAACCGCAAACAACTGGTCATAATAGATGGAATAGGGTCCGGCTATCTTGATGTCACTTCGGGAGTTCCTCAGGGAAGTGTGCTGGGTCCATTGCTTTTCATACTGTATATAAATGATATTGTTAATGAAATTACAACTGGTGTTCAAATTCGGTTGTTCGCGGATGATGCAGTCTTGTTTCGGGATGTTTCGTGCTGTGCTGATCAGTGTGAACTTAATACCAATCTTACTAATATACTTGAATGGTGCAAGAACTGGGGAATGGTGCTGAACGCCGACAAAACACTGTATCTTCGCATAACACGAAAGAAAGTTCCGTACGACTATCAATACACACTAGGAACATCGCCATTGAGACAAGTCACCAGTCATAAATACCTCGGTGTCACACTAACCAGCAATCTCTCGTGGAATTTACACATGGACAATATTTGCTCATCTGCCTTTCGTAAGCTATGCTCCTTAAAACACAAACTCAGATTTTCCCCTTCTAACGTCAAGCTCCTCAGCTACTTTACTTTTATTAGACCTAAGCTCGAATATGCCTGTATAGTCTGGGACCCCTACACTAATCACAACATCCGTAAAATAGAAAGAATTCAGAGAAAAGCTGTAAGGTTTATTTACTCTAAATACTCACGTACTGATTCTCCCTCACAAATAATGCTTGCTAACAAAATCCCCAGCCTTGAATCCAGGAGAAAGTGCTTCCGTCTTGATTTCCTTTCTTCACTAAGTAAAGGTGCACTGTCCATTGACCCATCTCCGTTCTTGTCACCGTTACAAACAAGACCTACTAGGCACCACAACCCGAATGCTTTCGCCCCATATTTTGCTGCTACTGACACCTTCAAGTACTCTTTTTTTCCGCGTACGATACAAGAGTGGAATGAATTACCCCCTGTATAAGTGCCTTGTTTGCTTGTATTGTTCGTATTTTTGCATTTTATCTTCTTGTGCCCCCCTGCTTGGACCTAACCATGGTCTGCAGTATGTATTAAATAAATAAATAAAATAAATATCTGCTTGTAATCTCGAGGGGCGCCCAAAAGCGTGTACTCACAGGGGAATGGGAAATGAAGGGACAGTAAGAGAAAGGGGAATGGGAAATGAAGGGACAGTGAGAGAAAAGAAAAAAGAAAGCAGGCTAGAAAAGAAAACGGGAGGGAGGGGTCGCAAAAAGCGACCCAAGTCGGTTGGCGCGAGCAGTTTGGTGACCTTCGCCAGCGCCTCCTCTATTTTTAGATGCCTGTCAGGTGGGCTGCCGCTGGCCCTGCGAGCCCTCTCCTGTCGCTCTCTTCCATTCGCCTCATTTCGCCACTGGTGGATGCAACCAGCTGACACAATGCTCAGCTAAGCGGGGCATTCCATCTCCATGCTTTCTGTGCACGTGTAACGTGGTTCACCGCGTCACTGCTCTTTGTTCACAGTGGCCCTGCTTCCCTACTGTGGGAGTTTCGATAAAAAGCCCCAGCGAGTTTGTAGACGTTGTTATTGACTATCAGAAACAAATTGTAAAGCCACTAGAGACCAGTGTGGAGCATGCTGCAAACGTTTTGATAGACCTCGCTGTCCTGAAGTGCGAAAATGAAGACCGTGCCCACAGGAAGGAATTTCTTCATTTTTTCTGCAGGAAGTTCATCAAGCCACTCTTAAGCAATCATGCGATCATCCTTACTGACAAGAACTGTGTGATCAAAATGTATGGTAAATAGCTATTGTCGCGAAAAATTCTCAAATTGTAGTGTAGAGCATTGAGTGTGTTTTTTGTCACTGTTATTTTTTGTGAACTAAGAAAATATATTAAATCATTCGTTTGACTATACATATTTTTTGTCTATCACAAAGTAGAGAAATAGAGAAGCATTAGCATTAGTTACAGGAAATGGGAGGTCTGCTCAGCCGAGGAACATTGTCGCGCACTATCGAGGCAGCAATGGGACAAAATCTGCAACTCCGTCGATGGTCAGATGCGCAATGGCAAGACATGGAATATGTTGAAGCATATCCTCAACGAAAACACCACCAAAACAAATGAAAAACATGTTATCGCTCAAATTTTGCATAAAGAGATAGGGCGCACTACAGAACAGCAAGTTGTGCAGCGG
This sequence comes from Rhipicephalus microplus, assembly GCF_043290135.1. Lineage (NCBI taxonomy): Eukaryota > Metazoa > Arthropoda > Arachnida > Ixodida > Ixodidae > Rhipicephalus > Rhipicephalus microplus. The sequence goes on from NW_027464586.1 coordinate 29,181,216, forward strand.
CTCGTGCATAAGTACCTCCCAATCAAAAGAGGATTGGCACCACCAAGTAGACCGTACCAGGGCACGCCAAATCCAGGTCTTGAGCGCGACTTTAACATCGAGGAGATCAGAACAGCCTTGCATGATCTCAACGGCAGGTTGGCCCCTGGCCCGGACGGTATATCAAACAAGGCCCTACGTAGCCTTGATGACGATTCAATTGAAACCCTGAAGCATATGATCAATTCAGCATGGAAAGAAGGCAGGGTGCCAGAGCAGTGGAAGCTGGCCAGCACGATCCTTATTCCTAAGCCAGGAAAGCCCCCTAACTTGGACAACATGAGGCCAATATCCTTGACATTATGCATCGGCAAGGTTGCAGAACATGCCATTCTGCACAGGATAAACGAGTACTTGGAAGATAACGACATATATACACACAATATGGTTGGATTCAGGGCAGGGCTATCCACACAAGATGCATTGAAGCTTATCAAACACCAGGTCATTGACAATGAAACCAAAGACGTGAGAGCCATTCTGTGCCTAGATCTAGAAAAAGCGTTTGACAACATCCACCACTCATTCATACTCGAAGCAATTTCCAAGCTTGGTCTAGGGAAAGGTTTCTATGACTACATATGATCCTTTCTTACAGATCGGAAAGCCGTGATGAAGATTGCAGATATCGAGACCGCAGCAATCGAACTAGAAGCAAGGGGCACGCCCCAAGGGGCAGTGATTTCACCAATGCTGTTCAACATTGCCATGATTGGATTGTCAAAGAAATTATCGAGCATTGAAGGATTGAAGCACAGCATCTACGCAGATGACATTACTATCTGGTGCACAGGTGGAAGCGAGGGGCAGATTGAGAGCGCTCTGCAAGAGGCGATTGACACCGTAGAAGAGTACCTTCGCCCTTCCGGGCTCAAGTGCTCCTCGAGTAAGTCAGAACTTTTGCTTTATCGGACTGCACGCTGGGGACCGAAGCCCAGGGGATGGAAGCCGTTAAACCAGATGGACATCCACCTCCGTACAAATCAAGGGGATGCCATCCAGAGGGTCGACTCCATCAAAGTCCTGGGCATGCTGATAGAGTCTATCGGCACCAACAGCAAATCTATAGCCAAATTAACTCGGAAAACAGACAATGCGGTGCACCTCATACGCAGAGTGGCCAACAAAAGAAATGGGATCAAGGAAGACAACCTCATCAGGTTGATGCATGCGTTTGTTGTAAGCCACTTCACGTACGAGGCAGCAATGCACAACTGGTCAAGAGCAGAGTCCGGGACACTGGATATGCTCTTCAGGAAAGTTATCAAGAAGGTCCTGGGCCTACCCATACATACCAGCACCGAGCGTCTGCTTGAGCTTGGCATACACAACACGCTCGAAGAAATAGCAGAAGCCCAAGAGAGAGAACAGTTTGCAAGGTTATCTACAACAAGGTCGTGGAGAATTATCTTGCAGGAGCTGGGCCAACACCCAATAGCAATCAGACGCAATTACAATGATATCCCTGACAACATCAGAGAGACTATAACGGTATCTTCTATACCGAGAAACATGCATCAAGAACACAACGCCGGAAGAAGAGTAGCGAGGGCCAGGACTATACTTCGTCAAGTCTCAAGCGAGGAACGAGGGGTCGTATTTGTTGACGCGGCTTCCTGCGCCAATGGGAAAGCGTTTGTGGCAGTGGTGGTCGATGGGGCTGGCCATGTCGTCAACTCAGCGATGGTCAGGACGAAAGACCCAATCATTGCGGAACAAGTGGCCATCGCCTTAGCAGTCAAGATGGATAACATTGAAGTCGTCTACAGTGATTCCATGGCAGCACTACGGGCGTTCGCCAAGGGGACAGTCTCTGAACAAACGCTGAAAATACTGCAAGGCAAGAACATAACACATTATCTTCTGAGTTGGTTCCCAGCTCACCTTGGACAGATCAACGATTCCCCTCCCAATCTCAATGAAGCAGCACATGAGGCGGCGCGAGAACTCTCCAACCACGCCTCCCCGGGAATGCGTTCTACCGGTGAAGGGGATAACCGGGAAATTCTTACAACATATAACAAGCTCACTAAACATTTCTACCTGTCTAGAAGGATTTTCCCTCCACCTCACAAAAATCTAACCCGGCCCCAAGCACTTACACTAAGGCTTTTGCAAACGCGGATCTATCCTACTTTGAAAATGTTACACATCATGTACCCTGACCCAAGTATCTTTGTCCACATTGTGGGGAAATAGCTTCATTAGAACACATGCTCTGGCAGTGCACCAAATTCGCTCATTTATCGAACATCACCTCTGCCAGATGGGAGGCGGCAATCCGCAGCTCGTCTTTGGCAGATCAGCTCTGGGCTGTCCACGAAGCCCGCGAGGCGGCGGAGGAGCTTGGCATCTCAGTCCCCACGTGGGAGCTGCCCGCAACACAGTGATCTGTGTTTTGGAAGACCAAATAAAAGTTTATCCAATCCAATCCAATGGGAAGTCTGCCTTTAGCCGCACACGTACGTTGGGTGCTAGCATAAGATACCCAGTAATAAATCGCCAGTTCTTAAAATTGGCAGCAAGGTTAATTGCAATGTTAACTTTTAGGGGGCATTTTCAGCACTTAAAATGAAACATAAAAAAAGTCGAATGAGGAAAAAAGGTAGGAATCGCCTGTCCCAACTATTCTTATTGAGTTCTTTGGTGAAGCTGGAATGAAACATGCCTAAGCAATATTCCAAAGCATGATCAAAATAATGACACTAATTCTTGTGTCAGCAGGGCAATAGCTTGGTTGTAGTTCCTCACGTCATTTCCCAATGCACGCTACAACAAATTGGAGAATGACCGCAATCTAATACATGAAAGATATATGCAGCTTCACAAGGCGAAGTCTCGTGCGATCCCAAAGTCATAGTCCTAAAATACGTGTGCGAGACACGAAACAACTTAGTTTTCGCTACTCGAGCACAGTAACATTATCGCGTAAAAACTGTGCGTGGTTCACAAATTTCAAAGCTATAATTGGCACAGCCAGAGCATCACCGCACCTTCGTCCAGAGCAGACGACAGGCCGGCGATAGTGTCAGCCGGTGGCGCCACCCCACGGCAAGCATGCAAAGCGCGGCGTCCCACGAGCTCCCATTGTTAGGCATATGAGCTGACTGGCATCTAAAAATAGAGGAGGCACTGCCTTCGCTTGCTGTGTGCTTATCAGCTGCGATGTCTCTATACTCCCACTGCTCGTGAACCACGCTGTGGCACACAGATAAAACGGGGGACGGGCCGCGCACAGATAGAAATGGAATAGGCATGCGGGAACGAACGAAGGGGGGGAGGCAGCGAGCCAAGGTGGCTGAGATGGGGTTGGCAGAGTAATAAAGAAACAGAAGAGAGCCAATGGGTGAGGAGGCCCCAGGTGTCGGTTAGTGTGACTGCAGCAGATGAATGTAGGGGATGCATTTATTATAGGTAGCAAGAAAAGCAATACAGCACGCAGCAACGGGCGAGGGGGGGTGGAGCGAGCTGAGGTGGTTGATGGGGGTCGAAAAAGTAATCAAAAACAGAAGAGACCCAACGGGTGAGGAGGCACCAGGTGTCTGTTAGCGGGACTACAGCGGATAAATGTAGGGGGTGGGTTTATCACGCGGAGAAAAAAAATCCAAATTTTGATTACTGAATTTGGGGGTGCGTTTATTATGTGAGTGCATTTATTACGTGAGTAAATACGGTATTTTTGTCAATCTTCATACAGTCGACTCCTTTCAAACCGAACTCTAAGGGGACCCATAATAGTGTTTCATTTATCACAAGTTTCATTTAAGCTAAGTACACTTATTTAGTGAACCAAGACCTTTATTAAAATTGCACAAACCTCACCTTACTCATGAGAATGAGTAGAAGGAAAAAAAAGAGTGAAGAGTGATTTGTTTGGCAAGCTGGAGTTGTTTTTTCCCAAGGTACAGTCGAGCCCAACTATATCGTACCCGTTTATATCAAGTTATCCCGTATATCGAACAATTCCTAAACAAAGTAAGTTTACATTGAGAATATATAGCAAAAGTTACTGTTTTATCGAACGAAAATAGCAATGACAACTGATACATCAAACTCTATGTGCCTCAAAAGTGCCCCAGCAAGTTGGCTTTCCCTCGCGGTGGCGGGAAAAACTGCCAGCGCCACTCTAGAAAAAGTTGGTTAGAATCGGTTGTGCGCGGGCGAACACCCCCCTCCAAGAAATGATCCTGGCCCGATCGCAGCGCTTACAGCCAATCAGACGCCGCTGTGCTTTCTCCGAGGCGCGCAGGCGGTAGAAGTGAGCGCCATTTTTTTCTTTCTTTATGCTTGTGTACCTGCTGCTGCCAATTCAGCGTGGTCTGTGGTGTTGCCTGTTGGTGCTCTGTGAACTGTATTGGCGCGCTGTCATCATGGCTTGCACAAAGAGGCAAAATTTGCCGTTCGCCACGATATCCGAAATCATCAATCAGGTTGAGCACGGTGAAAAGAAGTCCAACGTCGCCGCTGCGTACAAAATTCGAAGGAGCACCTTGAGTACTATCCTGAAGAACAAGGCAGACATCAGGGCCAAGTCGAACAAAAGGCCAGGTGCCCGTGGCGCCCGACGTGTGCGCGCTGCTGCGTTGAAGATGTTGAAGCGGCCGTTTACAAGTGATTTGTGGACGTTCGGTCGCGAAACATCCCGGTGTCCGGCCCTATGATCGAGCAGAAAGCCAAGAACTTTGCTTTTCTGCTTGGCACAAATGATTTACAAGGCGGTTCAGGCTGGCTTCAGCGATTCAAAGAACGGCACGACATCGTTGGCAAAGCTGTTACAAGTGAAAGCAGAGCGGCAGACCTGGACAGCGTAGAAAAATGGCTCGAGGAAAACTGGCGAGATATCGCAGCAAGATATAGGGTCCAAGATATCTTCAATGTGGATGAAACCGCTCTATTTTGGCAAATGTTGCCAAACAAGACACTTGCGTGTCGTGGCGACAAGACAAGCGGCGGCAAGGCAAAAAAAGCTCGTGTGTCCGTGCTGTTGGCAGCTAATTTAGACAGATCGAAAAAGCTTTGACCTCTGGTTATCGGGAAAAGCATGGCACCGCAGTGTTTTCGAAATGCGTTGTCGCTTCCAGTTACCTACCGAGCAAACTCAAAAGCGTAGATGACCGGGGAGCTTTTCAGCAGATGGCTATCGTCACGGAATCGATGATTTGGTAGGCCAAAATCGCAAGGTGTGCCTGTTCGTGGACAATTGTTCATCGCACCACTGCAGTACGACCTTCAGCAACATCGAGCTGCGTCTTTTGCCCCCGAACACTACGTCTGCACAGCAACCACTGGATCAAGGCGTTATACGCGCAATAAAAGCCGGCTATCGGAAGGGCCTGGTGGAGAGGCTGCTGCAGAACCTTCGTGTCGGCAGGAAGCTTAAGATCGACTTGCTCGGAGCTATTTCTATGTTGAGTAGATCGTGGGCAAATGTCAAGAAGGAGACGATCCAGAACTGCTTCCGGCATGCCGGTTTCCGCATGCCTGGTGATGACACCCCAAATTCTGACAGCACTGAAGACACCGCAGGTATTTCCACCGAAGTTTGGAACGAGCTGACAGAGTTCCCAGGTGCTATCAAGGGATCGACATTCGACGAGTCCGTCAGTGCGGACGATGATGTCCCCATCATGGGCCAATTACAGGATGAGGATTACATTGCAGACGTCGTGCCGACCACGAGCCAAAGCGACAGCAATATGGAAATCGAAGACAGCCAATTGCCTACATCCTCTGAAGTGATTAGTGCAATTGAGTTGGTCCGGCGCTTTTGCTTAATGTGGAAGGTTGCGGCCTCAGCTGCTCCGACTCGTAGGACAACGTGGAGGCGTGCATGCTGTCGCAGGCAGCGAAGTCGTTAACACAGAAAAAAAAATCTCGGACTATTTTGTTCCACAGTAGGGCACGCAAGTAAGCCACCATATTAATAAAGTACTTTCCTTCTAGTTTGTTATGTGCCTTTGTGTCAAAATCTATACCGGGCCTATATCGAATTATGCCATATATCGAACTAATAAACGTTTTTTGGGGAGTTCGATATACCCGGGTTCGACTGGACGCACCCATGCCTGGCAAACTAGCTAGAAATTCTGGACAAGCCTCATGTTCAAAATAGCGCTGCAAAAGTTCAACAGCTTCTTTAGCTGATCGGTCTGGTGGCACTACTGCACTGGCAGTGTTGTCATCACATTCATTGCTGGAAGGTTGATCCTCATCTTGCACTTCGGCAATCATTTCCCCTACAGTCTCTTCATGACAGGTATGAACATTTTCATCAATTGATTCGTAGTACTGCAGGGTGAAAGGAGCAGAGGGCACGACCTGACTGAATACTGTCTAAATGTAGGCATCAGCAGGGCTTTCTTCTTCATCAAATACTGCTTTCTTGCATTGGAAAGCCAGCATGGTGAAAGCCTTCATTTGATCCCAGGCACAAGCCAAAATTTGAATGGCTGCCAATAAATCTATGCTGTAGCATTTCCCGCTGCCTGCTCTAGGCAGCATTTGATTATCAAATGTCTGCGGTAATGAACTTTAATGTTCTGAATAACACCTTGATCCATCGGCTGGATCACTGCCGTTGCATTGGCTGGCAAGAACTCCAGAGTGATGGCTGGGAGTCCTTGAACATGACCGTGGGCTGGGCAATTATGCACGATGAAGACAACCTTCCTGCCTTGCCTCATAAACCTTGTGTCTTCCTCCCAAAGCCAGTTTTCGAAAATGGCCATGGTCATCCACGCCCTTTAGTTCCCATGGTACGCAACGGGAAGGTGTCGAACGCCTTTGAAACAAAGTGGATGCCTTCATTTTCCCATTACCAAAAGCTTCAATTTCTCATCTCCTGCCATGTGTCACACATGTTCCGTTTATTTAGGGAGGCGATCGCCGGGCTAATTCCAAGGGCCGAAGTATCGGCCCCCCGAACCGCACCACGAAAGCGTGGACAATTTAGAAGTGGTCCTTTTTGGCGCGCCAGCGACGCCGGCTGTGGCCCAAAGAACAAGTCAGAGCCGAGAGTTGATAAACCAACAAAATTATATTCTCAATAATGGCAGATCAGAAAAACAATACACAAATATGCTCACTCCACAATAGCTGAGTACAATATGTCACCGATCAAACAACGTACTACACAGTACAATTAGCCACACTCAAACAATGGACAAGGACAACAGTACACACTACAATGCAGTCGCATGCATTGAACAACCAAGACACTTAAAGACTAAAGAGATAGAAAACCTATTCAGTCCAAAGTCCTTGGAACAAAAGTCTGAATGATACTCTTCCGAGAATCACTCACTCAAAGTCCAGCGTTGTTGCCGTTCCGCTGCCCCGAAGTTTCTCTTCCAGGAAACCTCGCGTCTTCAATTGGCCACTCTCCAAGCTTCAAACTTCTTCGCCGGAAACACGTCGGCTTCACACACGCAGCGGTTGCCACGCGTCTTCGCTCGATAGCGGTAAACACACGCTCTTGCCTGTAGCTCGAGCCTTCACTCCTCAGATGGAAATCCTCTCCTTCTCCTGCTTTGTCTCTACGGACAAAACCTTCGCCGACTACACGGCGGAATCCCTACGCGCTCTGGCGCTAACTTCCGTCTTCTCCTGCTTTGTCCCTACGGACAAAACCTTCGCCGACTACACGGCTGGATACCCTACGCACTCTGGCGCTAACTTCCGTCTTCTCCTGCTCTCTCACCTCGGCTGCTCGGTTAAATACCTTCCGCACCACATTCCAGAAAGTTCTCGTCATTTTGTCGGCGCGATACGCAGCGAAGGCTGGGGAGAGGCGCGAGACTGTACGAGGGCCGTCCCCGACCGATGACTCAACCCGGCAGAACACGCCCCTTTCCTTCTAGAACTTTCCAGTGCTTGCCCGGCCGCCGCTGTGGGGTGAGGAGGTTCATCGGCGAAGCCACGCTTCCGAGGGGAGAGCGTCGCGTGCCCGGGGAGCCTTTAGATGTTTGTTTTCTTTCTTTTTTTTTCCGTTGACCTCGCGGCGTCACTTCGGCGCGTTATCGCAAGAATTTGGCGGCGCGCCCATTTTGAGCGCTCGTTCTGTGACACCATGTTTGCACCCACCAGCACAGTAATGTGATCTTTACTAAGTTTTCCTCCACTACAGGCTTTACCTTTGAAGGTGAGAGTCTTTGATGGTAGCGCCTTATAAAAAAGACCCACCTCGTCGATGGTGAAGACGTCTCGTGGCTCAAAGCTCATTAAAATTTCCTTAAGCCGCCCCTGCTGCCAGTCGGTGCAAATGTCCGTGTTGACTGCACCACTCTCCCCTGAGATTGCTTTGAAGACTAGGCCATGGCTTGTTTTAAAGTGGCTGAGCCATCCGTCGCTTAGGACAAAGTTCTTAACACCCATTAGCATGGCAATCTCTCGAGCAGGTCCGCTTATGGGCAAATTGGAACTTCCTGCAAGCTTGAACCACAGAAAAAGAACTTTTTCTAGTTGTTCGTAAGGCATTGTCCGCATCCGTTTAGATGTAAAGGTCCCATTCTTAACAGTGCCTTCAAACTTTTCTCTGTCTTTCCAGATCCGCGACAGCATCGATTTCTGGATGTATTTTTTCGCCACCTCCTTCTTGGGCAGGCTGCTTCGATCGAGCTCCTGAAGAATTTGCAGCTTTTTTCAAGCAAGAGTGCATGGTGCAGTCGCTTCATTTCCATCGGGCTGAAATAACACCGTGATCCAACGCACTTCGCCGCACAAATAGGCCCAACGCACAATTGACTTGCCGACTTGACTGCCACAGCCACAAGCGAGAACGGCTACTGGATTAGCTTGTCTCGATCTCGAGGTGTTGCCATGGTTGTGAGACTACCTTTGGCATGAGCGAGTATGTGCTGTGCTTAGAGTTTGTGACATTTAACCGTAGGTAACCAATAAGCACTGTTTGAATCAACCGATGAATTTTACTGTGCAACACATAGAAGTCCAGCCATACGAGCCCGTGTAGTTCCGTTAATGCGGCATTTTCGTTTAGGCCAGTTTCGTTTATCGGGATTCCACTTTACTTCTATTCAGGCAACAAATAGCACAAATTACACGCGTTGCCTATAATAATTCTCGCAAAGTCATGAACTACTTTGACGAAGGCAGGGTCGTTCCTAGTTGTATACGCCACCTCCAACATGCTTGGCACGCGCCCTTGAGTTGAAGGTCAAGTGGCGCTCAGTCTGACATTTCACCTCTTTCCGAAGCGCGTAGCAGTATAAATTTTTGCAGATGCGATTGTGAGCGCCCAGTGCATACATTCATCCTGCCTGCTCAAATTTCTGAAACCTAATAAGAGCCCCTTCAGGTGTTCACACATAGAAGAGAAATTGATCTTGTGCTGTTGAACCAAGGTAATACAAAGCAAAAAAACCTGGCCTGTTAGCGCTTTCACTATTTGCTCCTGTGATGCCACTCTCAGCAATGCCGAAAAGAAAGAGACCCAAGAGTGTGCTTATTCAACGTTGGATGCTTAGCTCACCATGCCGGAATAGAAAAGGAAGACTGTATTCTGCAATTCCTGCAGGAAAAAAAATGTGTCGCTATGCTATGCCGCTGGTGCCTTTGTACTATCATAAACTAAAACATCCCTGTTTGCTCTTCTGTCGTATGCCATAAGTATTTTTTCAAAAAAATGAATTTTGTCAAAGTTTACTGTGCCTATTATTACAATTTGAGGGGCCTAAAACAGTATTTTGCTTGCCTATTTTTGGTGCCTAAAAACCAATTTTTAGTGCCTGTAAATCTGTCCTGTAATAATAACAATCATACATTTTTCAACATAAATATATGATTGAGCAAAAGATTACTGCTGAATAAAAATTGCCCATCTTCATTATTCGATACTCAATTCGTATTCTAAGCTATGAATTCATATTCGATTCCTATTCAAAAACTTTGATAATCGTACACCCCTAGTGCCAGCCCAGCGTTAAAAGGGTCGAATGTCGGCCGCGGAGACTGCACTCGGATGTAGGTGCCTGTCAAAAAAGCTACGGAGCCCAACAAATGAGCACTTCACCTGTAGCAAATCATCCAGGCGCTCCTGTGCCTCGGCTCTTTCCAGGCTGAGTTTTGCAGCCCGGAAGTAGGTGCGGCAGAGGGCGTGTCCTGGCTGTGCCCGGTGCCACAGGCTCCGTGGCACCTCCACCAGGCCGTGGCCCAGCAGCAGCACCAGCAGGAAGAGGCCCCACGTGTTGCTCGCGCTCACGCACACCACCTTCAGCTTGGCCCTGAACACACACACTCATCACAGTCAGCGCACTGTCGGCGGTCCTTTCAAACACTTCCCTCTTTTTACCAACCAGAATGCAACTTTACCTCTAAAACTTATCACATGTTATGTACATCAAAAGTTTTTGCTCTTTCTATCAACTAGGGGCAAAGAAAAAGGTAGATATATCAAGCTTTGAATGAACTGAACCTCCTAAATAAATATCTCTTCATTTAACTGCGTTTTGCAGAGTACTATTGTATATTAACCATTTGCTGAAGGCACTTACCACATTCCACGAGTTGCTCAACATGCTGGTTCCTGTGAGCCACATGAAAAGCATAATTTTTCTTTGGTCAAAATGGACAAACCAAAAAGAATGTAGCACTACGATTCTAGCCTGAGAAGGGGTAGAAGTGGACTTGAGTGTTTTGGAGCACCTGAGGGAGCAGAAATAATACTGTTTTAGAGCAGGTTTGGCACAGTAAAATGAGAGTTTTGGAAGAGGTTCACAGCAGCAAGAGATGTGTTCAGAGCAATCCAAGTTAGCTTTGGAGCAACTTTCTAAGGTCAAATATCATCATCAATGAAAATTACTTCTGGTAAAAGAAAATTTCAACAGTTTTCACTGAACATGAGTAATAATGAGTTGACCAAATTTATTACCCTCAAATGTCTGTGCGTGTTCCCATCATAGCTGACAGAAAATAACAAGGTATAGACGATGCTTATCTCTTGTTTTCATGACTGCTAGATAATCGCGGCGTACTTCGCCGGGCAGAAGTTTGTTATCTCTACACTAATTAAACAAGCTACTCTGCTCATTGGTGCTCAGCCTGAAGTGGAGTGGGGACGAACAATTCACAAGGCAAATACGCACACACGGTACAGCGAGCCGCTTGGCAGCGACGGTGTGGGCAGCACAAGCACCGCGCTACACGCAACCAACCAAGAGATGATGAAGTCCACGCCAGTCAGTTGTCAGTAGTTGCTTACTATCACATTGCAGTAGACAAGCCCACATACGTATTCGGGACATACATGTATCCATTCTGTCACTATTTCAGTCGCTGTGTATTTCGGACATCTTAATAGTTTCGAAATGCTCGTTGGCGTTGCCACTGCGCGCCATGAAACGCTCATGGAAAAGTGCTAGCCCAGTATCCTTTCCGCACTTCGGCAAAAATGAAGAAGAGACTCTCTCATTGGTACTTTGGACAACAACTGCTCTGGTACTGTGTTCATTGTTGATCGTGCACGTCAGAATATGCACATTTGTACTTGTGAACGTGCCCTGCCATTTAGTGCATACTCATGCCCCGTTCTCAGCTCGTACAAATCATCAAGGTTTCACCGTATTAGCGGATTCGCAACTTTCACCGCCCAGAGAGGGCGCTAGTGTAAGTCCAATAAGGCTGTTCTCTGGAGGATCGTGCAGCAGCTGCCAGATAAAGTGCCCGTCACTTCGAACTGCGTAGGTTTTTTGGCTGCAGCCACTGTGTTGTCAATGCTTTGCTTAGAAAGTCACTGACTCTAGCATGTATTATATCTCACACTGGGTGTTGAAAAACGTGTGCAGTGTATTATTAAAGGAGAAGTTCTGAACGCTGGGCACATCATTTGCTGAGGTGTGACAAGATGCACGTACAGCTTGTGAAGTATCCAAGTATTGCCCGTACCAAGGAAATACCCGCATGAGCCGAGGTTCGAAACGATGAAGGCAAGTTCACATACTGTACTGGTTTATTTACTTTCATAAGAGGGGGGGGGTGTCTTTTTTTAATAAGGTATTCTTGCTGGCTTTGCATGTGTGACCCCACCCATGCAAGTGTAGTTACTCTATTTTTGCCTGCTGATAGTACAGAAACACCTGTTGCTCACCAGGCCTGATGGCTGCACACAAATGAAGCACTTGCTCCTGATGAGTGTGTAACAGAGTATGTGCACACAGTTGTTGACTCATAGCTAGGTCGTGCAAGTGGATGGCTTAGAGCATCCAAGGCATCTCGCACTGAAGCAAAAGTAGCAACCTGATACTCCTGCATCTTGTCTTATGTCTTTTAGCTTCGATGCATGGCTATGAAAGAAGCAGCGGCGCTCTGAAAAGACAAAGCCACCCACTCGCATGATCTAAGTAACAGTGAGTCGTGACGTCAAGCGTTCGAACCCCCAATGCCGCTTTGCAGGGCAGAAGCTACGCTTCTATAATGCGATTGCAAACAAAAGGCACTTGGTTTTATTTGCACGTTGAAGCGTGATCAATGAGGTAGTAAAGCACTCGGGGAAATTTTAGGCATGCTTGGAAGCTGATTACACCATCATATATATATGTTCATTGTAAATCAAACTTATTTTTCTATCAAGTATAGTCTCACAGATAAAGGGCAACATCAAAAAAATCTGCCGATAGGATGCTATACTAATTACTGTCAGCCCCCCCCCCCCCATAATGGTGTGAGTGCACAGCAATAAAAAGCAGTGCATAAGCAAACGAAAATATGTGATCAGTGCAGAATAAAATTCAAACCCAACAGTCCACAAACTAAGACGTTGGGTCAACAACGAAACGAAAAGAAATTTCATGGGAAGTACTTCTTCACTTCTCATACATGTGCGCACGGGTGGGTGCAGACGGGGCTAGTAGCCTAAGAAGAGGGCCCAGTGTATCGCACATACAATGATATATTTGAAGAGGTGGGCGCGTTTAGATGAACCTTCGCCCCCACTTCACGACCAAGCTAGACTGCACCTGCGCGCTAGCCCACCTGAAGCCCTGCGCCTATGCTCCGACTGAAGTGCCGCGAGTACAAATATTTCTTTCCTCTCTCTTTTTCTTGCAGGGTTACTGCTTGTGCAAAGCAGGAAAGCTCGCCTTTGACTGTACGGTGTGTGCACAGCGGCACCCCGCACATTTTGTGATAACTGTACTTGTAGCTCACAGTGGAAAAAGAATAAAAAACAAATCATTGCTACTGCGCCTCGCATCGCCGAATTTATTTGCAGATTGGGCGCACCGCACCCCGATTGTCAACGTTCTCCTCAACCACCATCGCAACTGTTCCTATTCGTCAAACGAGCCACCACTGTCTTCTGAAGACGAGAGTTTGTCGCTGGTCGCCTCCCGCAGTGCGTTGTCTTCTGTGCCATACAGCAAGCTACTGATGAAACAATTCTTAAAAGCATTTCGCACCATGGAATTTGGCAAGAAACATCAGGCAGAAAGCACCCAGCCACAAACAGTTGCAAGCGGAGGCCTCTGTTGCCGGCCCGTCGGTGCCTTTGGGTTGTCGCCGAACATTCACTTTTGGTACTCCAGCCGCACTCGGTCCTTGAACGGCTTGTTTAGCACAACGTTGATCGATTGGAGAGTGGAGGTCATACCACCTGGTATCACGGCGAGGTCTGTTTTTCCATCGCCCAGTGCGCGCTTCACAGCGTCGGTTAAGTGACCACAAAACCCCTCTAACACCAGCATGCTGCAAAGATGCAGCAGTATACTTGGCTGACGGTTCCACACCACTCTCATTCATTCGAGCATCATGGTGTCACGGGTCCCGTTAATTCGAGAGGCAATCGCCGGGCTAATTCCAAGGGCCGAAGTATCGGCCCCCCGAACCGCACCACGAAAGCGTGGACAATTTAGAAGTGGTCCTTTTTGGCGCGCCAGCGGACGCCGCCTGTGGCCCAAAGAACAAGTCAGAGCCGAGAGTTGATAAACAAAACAAAATTATATTCTCAATATTGGCAGATCAAAAACAATACACAAGTATGCACACTCCACAATAGTTGAATACAATATGTCACCAACCAAACAACGTACGACACAGTACAATCAGCCACACTCGAAACAACGGGCACAGACAACAATACGCACTGCAATGCATGCATGCACTGCATGCACTGCATGCATCGAACAACCAAGACACTTAAAGACTAAAGAGGTAGAAAACCTATTCAGTCCAAAGTTCTTGGAACAAAAGTCTGGATGATACTGTTCCGAGAATCACTCACTCAAAGTCCAGCGTTGTTGCCGTTCGCCTGCCCCTGAAGTTTCTCTTCCAGGAAACCTCTGTCGTTCTGCTGCTCCCGAAGTTTCTCTTCCAGGAAACCTCGCGTCTTCAAGTGCTTCCGAAGTTTCTCTTCCAGGAAACCTCACGTCTTCCAGTGCTCCCGAAGTTTCTCTTCCAGGAAACCTCGCGTCTTCAAGTGCTCTCGAAGTTTCTCTTCCAGGAAACCTCGCGTCTTCAAGTGCTCCCGAAGTTTCTCTTCCAGGACACCTAGCGTCTTCAAGTGCTCCCGAAGTTTCTCTTCCAGGAAACCTCGCGTCTTCAAGTGCTCCCGAAGTTTCTCTTCCAGGAAACCTCGCGTCTTCAAGTGCTCCCGAAGTTTCTCTTCCAGGAAACCTCACGTCTTCAAGTGCTCCCGAAGTTTCTCTTCCAGAAAACCTCGCGTCTTCAAGCGGCCACTCTCCAAGCTTCAAACTTCTTCGCCTGAACCACGTCGGCTTCACACACGCAGCTGTTGCCACGCGTCTTCGCTCGATAGCGGTAGACACACGCTCTTGCCTGTAGCTCGAGCCTTCACCCCTCAGGTGGAAATCATCTTCTTCTCCTGCTTTGTCTCTACGGACAAAACCTTCGCCGACTACATGGCGGAATACCCAACGCGCTCTGGCGCTAACTTCTGTCTTCTCCTCACCTCCCATCTCCGCTGCTCGGTTAAATACCTTCCGTGCGCGATTCCAGACAATTCTCATCATTTCGTCGGCACGATGCGCAGCGAAGGCTGGGGGAAAGCGCGAGACGGCACGAGGGCCGTCCGCGACGGATGACTCAACCCGGCATCACCACGCCCCTTTCCATCTAGAAATTTCGAGGGCTTGCTCGGGCGCCGATGTGGGGTGAGGAGGTTCGTCGGCGAACCTACGCTTCCGAGGGGAGAGGTACGCGCGCCCGGGGAGTCTTTGGATGTTTGTTTTCTTTTTTTTTTATCGTTGACCTTGCGGCGTCACTCCGGCGTTTCGTCGCGAGAATTTGGCGGCGCGCTCTTTTTTGAGCGCTCGTTTTGTGACACTGCCCCCCACTTTAAGAATATTATCTCATAATATTTAAAACCACACAAACGAGCGCGAACAGTCCCACACTATCAGAGACTGTAACATAGTCCGTCGCTCATGACACGTCACATTTACAATAGATCACTCAATACAATTGTACATTGTAATTCAATCTCACAACACATGAAATATAACCACAGGTACATGAGTACAACCCTCCACCCCATATTCCAAAAAATACACATGTACAAAGTTCTCTCATTACAACAATTGTACAATCGCATCACCGTAACAAAAATTTTGATTCACTCGACATACACTTGTGACACAGGATAACAAGAACATTAACACAGCATAGGGCACTCAGCCCTGCCAAACACATTCCGATTCGTCCTCAACACTTATCCTCGCAACACTTATCCTGCACTTATCAGCGCATTTCGAACGGCGCTTGCGCCCTTTCTTGCGGTGCTCGCTCGATCTCTTCTTGTTCTTCCTCGTTCCTTTTCAGCGAGCCCTTTCAAACGACGGTATCTGAGGTGGCGTCTCAGCCATCGTTGTTACTTCCGACACCGTTAACGGGTCTGAACGTTAAACCGGTCCTGTCTCCCGCTTGTTCATGTCACGACATTGGGCCTGGCTGGCCGACTCCGTCATCTTTACATTGTCGGTCAGTTGAGGTCGAGCAGACGTAAGTCCAGCTGCCCAGCACGTGAACTCATTCAACACGATCATCTTCTCATTCGCTGGCTCTTGCGCCGAGGCTTCACCTTGGGCTCAAGTGAGATCCTTCACGGGATTTTTCTCGGCTGTATCTCGCGGTCCCTGTGTCGGCGGGGGCTCCATCTTCGGGTCTTCCCCCAAACGTTCTGGTTCGTTCGGCCCTCGCGCCCCGTCAATGTTTCCGATGACGAGGTCGTACAGGGGGGTCGTCATACATAGAGCGGTAACCTTCCCGCTAAAGTACGGGGTTTCAACCTCAATCTCTGCTTCGGGAAGCATCCGAACCGTACTGTCAATTAGGCAAACTGGTTTCGTTTTGCCTGTTAACTCACTTTCCCGTACCAAATTTCCCCGCTTGATCACAGTGGAGCTGCCGGTATCTCTTAACACCGTAACCTTTTTGCCCGCAACTTTTCCAGGCAGCGTTGGCATTCCCTTCGTAACACCGGTTGGCTGTTTTGACATTACAGCCCCCACAATAGGAAGTTTCTCCCCATTTTTCAACTCTACGAATCCGTCGGTGACGGCATTATTATCAGATTTCGGTGCCGCTTGCACACAGGATACCTGGTGAGTTTGACTCAGTCCGTTACGACATGCGTCTGCTTTGTGCCCAGTCTGACCACACTTGAAACATTTTACTACCGTAGGGTTCGTAAAGTTAGTACGACAGTTGTTCGCACGATGACCCACTCGGTTACATAGAAAACATCGCGGAACACTCTCCGGTGCACGCTTCTTTTGTTCGGGTGCCGAATTTTTCGAATCTTCCGGACACTCCTTCTTGACCTTGGCCAAATTAGTGCCACCTTGCGCTTTCAAGAACTGGTCAGCTAATTCAAGCATGTCTTCAAGTGACTTAGCTCTCCTCTCTTTCAAGTACAGCGACAGGCTTGGGTGGCAACTAGTAAGAAATTGTTCTCTAATTAGGAGCTCTCTAAGTTCATCGTACTCCTGCGCTGTCCCTGAAAGTTCAATCCATCTGTCGAAATAATGGCAAAGTCGGGCGGCATACTGCGTAGCCGTCTCACCATCAGCTGGCTTTCCTGTCCGAAATCTGTCCCGGAAACCTCGGAAACCTCCACAGTAAATCTAAATCGCTTGAGTAAAGCAGTTTTCACCTTTGCATAGTTGGCTGCATCGGTCGGCGTCAGCCTACCATACACACTGAGCACTTCACCACTCAAGCAAGTACTTAAAGCAGTTGCCCATTAATGTTCCGGCCAATTCTGGCTCCTTGCAATCGTCTCAAATCTGTGAAGGTACGCGTCAAGGTCGTCCTTCCTTTCATCAAACGCTACGAGCAGCTTGCTTGGGTTCAAGCGGAAGCCATGATCTTCCCGTTCGCTGCTTTCAACTCTAGCTTGGACCGGAGTTTCACTTCGCTGCTGCAAACGAAGCCGCTCGAGTTCCATCTCGTGCTGCCGCTGCCGTTCCCTTTCAACTATCTCCGCTTCTCTTTCTTCTTTCGCCCTTTCAGCTGCCAACTTTTCTCTCTCCAGCTCCAACTTCAATCGCTGCTCTCCTTCTTCTTTTGCTCTCTCAGCTGCCAACCCCTCTCTCTCCAACTCAGCTGCCTTTTCTTCCTTGGCTCTCTCAGCTGCCAACCTCTCTCTCTCCAACTCAGCTGCTTGTTCTTCCTTAGCTCTCTCAGCTGCCAATCTCTCTCTCTCCAACTCAGCTGCTTTTTCTTCCGTGGCTCTCTCAGCTGCCAACCTCTCTCTCTTCACCGCCTCTTTCTCCTTCTGGCTTACCCACTTCCGTAGTTCAGCGCCAGAAAGACCCATCTTCTCACCAAGGGCGACTAACTTTTCGAGATCCATTGTGTCTCGCAAATAAAACCTTGCCGCGTGCAAAAAATATCTGCCTAAATCAGTATATCGGAACACTCTCCTGCACTCGTTAACGAGAACACTGAACAACACACAAAATCGTTCCGATAACACTATCAACAACTCGAGGCTCTTTCCCACTACTTTGAACACACTGTCCACCAAAACGTCCTCGTCGCGGACGCCACATTAATTGTCACAGGTCTCGTTAATTCGGGACGCGATCGCCGGGCTAATTCCAAGGGCCGAAGTATCGGCCCCCCGAATCGCACCACGGAAGCGTGGACAATTTAGAAGTGGTCCTTTTTGGCGCGCCAGCGGACGCCGGCTGTGGCCCAAAGAACAAGTCAGAGCCGAGAGTTGATAAACAAAACAAAATTATATTCTCAATAATGGCAGATCAAAAACAATACACAAGTATGCACACTCCACAATAGTTGAATACAATATGTCACCAACCAAACAACGTACGACACAGTACAATCGGTCACACTCGAAACAACGGGCACAGACAACAATACGCACTACAATGCAGTCGCATGCATCGAACAACCAAGACACTTAAAGACTAAAGAGGTAGAAAACCTATTCAGTCCAAAGTACTTGGAACAAAAGTCTGGATGATACTCTTCCGAGAATCACTCACTGAAAGCCCAGCCTTGTTGCCGTTCCGCTGCCCCTGAAGTTTCTCTTCCAGGAAACCTCTGTCGTTCTGCTGCTCCCGAAGTTTCTCTTCCAGGAAACCTCGCGTCTTCGAGTGCTCCGGAAGTTTCTCTTCCAGGAAACCTCGCATCTTCAAGTGCTCTCGAAGTTTCTCTTCCAGGAAACCTCGCATCTTCAAGTGCTCTCGAAGTTTCTCTTCCAGGAAACCTCGCGTCTTCAAGTGGCCACTCTCCAAGCTTCAAACTTCTTCGCCGGAACCACGTCGGCTTCACACACGCAGCTGTTGCCACGCGTCTTCGCTCGATAGTGGTAGACACACTCTCTTGCCTGTAGCTCGAGCCTTCACCCCTCAGGCAGAAATCATCTTCTTCTCCTGCTTTGTCTCTATGGACAAAACCTTCGCCGACTACACGGCGGAATACCCAACCCGCTTTGGCGCTAACTTCCGTCTTCTCCTCATCTCCCATCTCCGCTGCTCGGTTAAATACCTTCCGCGCGCGATTACTTCCGTCTTCTCCTCATCTCCTATCTCCGCTGCTCGGTTAAATACCTTCCGCGCGTGATTCCAGAAAGTTCTCATCATTTCGTCGGCGCGAGGCGCAGCGAAGGCTGGGGGAAAGCGCGAGACAGTACTAGGGCCGTTCGCGACGGATGACTCAACCCGGCATCATCACGCCCCTTTACATCTAGAAATTTTCGAGGGCTTGCTCGGCCGCCGATGTGGGGTGAGGAGGTTCGTCGGCGAACCTACGCTTCCGAGGGGAGAGGTACGCGCGCCCGGAGAGTCTTTGGATGTTTTTCTTTTTTTATCGTTGACCTCGCGGCGTCACTCCGGCGTTTCGTCGCGAGAATTTGGCGGCGCGCTCTTTTTGAGCGCTCATTTTGTGACACATGGCCTCGTTCATGTATTCCTTTTTGTTGATGCGAACAACAATACCTGGCGGGAACACTTCCTTTGGTAATGTCTTACATTTGAAAATTATGAAGGGAGGAAGCTTTCTACCATCTGCCACGCATGCCAGCATGACGGTGAAGCGCGAGTGCTCATTGCCAGGGGACAACAGCTTCATATCCTTGGCGCCACGCTGCATGATCATGGTCGATGAAGGCATGTCAAACCACACGGGGGTCTCATCGGCATTGTCAATCTGCCTTATCACGTAGTTGTTCGGTTCCTGAAGCCGGTTCACAAAGCCCTGAAAGTTTATAAGCTTGTCCTCAAACTCGTCTGGAAACTTCGGACAGATGGATGTGCGCCACCGGAAATAAAATCTTTTGCGTCTCATGAATCGACGCACTCAAGAGTTTGGTGCACGAAACTCTTCTCTCGTGAGCCCAGCTCCTCGAGCAAGTTCCACAGCTTTCTTGCGAATGGTATCCTTGGTCACTGGCAGCGAGCACACATGATTTTCCCACACAAAGTTCCCTAGCGTATCCTCCAGCTGCGGATGAATCGCACTTCACCGACAAAATGACCTTTTCCGAGGATTGCACATCTGCAGCTTCCCTTTCTGCACCCACTAATAGCGCACACTTTTTTCTGATACACCAAAGCGGCACTGAGCAGCCATATTCCCATTCGCTTCTGCGAACTCAACAACCTCTTATTTAAACGCAGCTGAGTACTGCCTTCTCGTACTGCTATTCATATTCAGTGAACGAAAAAAAGACCACTAAAAATGAAACACAATGTCAAGCGGAACGAGAACTGAGAACAAATAGGAGGCAAATGACAAACACAAAAAAACAGACAAGAGAGAAAAAAAAGAACAGCCTGCTATTGAATTTGAATGCGAATATGGCCGTGTCCAGCTTCTCATGCACATGCAAGCCACATGTTGCCAGACAGTGGTGCGCTGTGCTAGACACCGCTATATAAGACGAGGGGCGACTTTAGCTCGTTGTTCTATTGAAAATATCTCGACTTATATTCCGGTTTATATGGTACTTTGGCAGCAAGATATCACAAACACAGAGTAAAGGAACACACAACAACAAGCACAAGTGGCACTTCCAGCTAAAGTAGACTGAGCGTAACTCAGATTTAAGTAAGGAACATACAGACATGCACAGTCTTTACACAGCATCATTCTATCGAACAATACCTATTCCGATACGTCGTGTTTCTGATACAGTGTTCTTCCTATTTATTGTAATAGACTTCCATTATGACACGTGCAGGGATGCGACAAGAAACATGGCACGACGTATGGAAATGTGCCAAAGACGTGCTTTATGAAATTATCTTTTCTTGTGGCAACTCGTACATCGTGACCACCTGGCACTGTATTAATGAACAGGTTAGGGAGCATGAATTAAATCTAATGAAGGTTGGCTTGGCGCATTTGCCTTGGCATCACAAAGCCTGCGGGTGTGTACCACGTTTTAAAGAGTTTAATATTTTAGGTAGAAGTAGGTATAAAACTGCATGCGCGTACGTTGATGGAAGACTATTGCATTAATAAGAAAGGAGAAAGGTGTCTCACAGACACGCCGATGACGTTGCACGTCCGCCAATGACGTTGCACGTATCAGTGAAGAGATTGTTCGATAGCTCGATACAGTAACGCTGTGTGAAGACTGCACATGTCTGTATATTGTTAGTCTGGGTTTGCGCTCAGCCTGCTTTAGCTGGAAGTGCCGCTTGTGCTCGTCGTGCCTTCATTTGCTCTGTGTTTGTGATATTTCGTGGCCAAAGTATGTCATTCAGTAGTAACTTCTCAGCGCATTTTGACAGTATGAGTGCATGCCCAATTGAAGCGAATGACGATGGTACTGACGCGTCCAGGTTCATGCCTGGCTGCAGGGCAAGGTAGACGAGCAGCACACCAAAGATGAGCAAATAGCTGCCATAGTAGATGGCATTCTCAATCAGGGCACGTCGCAGCTTGCCAGCGATGGTGAACTCCCCAGCCGTGGAGTAGGACTGCATGAGTGGCAGAATCAACCTGCAACATGAATTAAGTTGAATACCTGAGTCGTCACATAATGCAACAAAATGTACTACAGCTGACACTAGAAGCAAGGCTCCTGTGTAGAAAAGGCCAGCATTCAGTGTAGTACACATTCCTCTAAAACAACAGTACTCGCTCCTCCTGCCTTCCCCATTTGAGATCGAGTACTTATTCCTTTAATGCGAAAGGAACTCGTTACAGTTACATTATGAAAATGGGGACACATTGTTGCATCAAGATTAGACTCAAATCTTGATCAAATGCAGTGTCGCATAATCTTAAGGCAGAATAACGTGAATAAGTTATGCCTCAGATGTAGCTGCCGCATTTACTCGCATTACGGGTGCCCTCTTTTTACAAAAAATCTGGTTCGAAGTTCAGGGTGTTCCTATTAGGCGGGGTAAAATTTTCAAAATGTTGATTTCCTACTACAGCATAAACAGTTGATAACATACGTCGCCAAAGCCACGAATATCCACACAACAGCTGAAACAACCTTCTCTTTAGGCTACACTAGCACAAAACAGGTTGAGCATGCAATCTCACCTGTCCTAGAATTGAAGCATGCAACGCGGTGTGATTTGCATTTCTAAATATCTACATAAAAAAATTCCCGTTACCAATAAAATGAATGCGGGAAAAAATAACTATGAAAAAAAAAGTACCATCGCAAAAACTCGCCGATTATATTTTAAGCCACATAGATTATGCGCATTATCAAGACCAAAATTTTGTGCGCTGAGCGGTACCGAGTGTTCGATCAACGGGCTCACACCGCACACACAAGACATTACAATAAAATCGCAAACCACTATTCTAAGATTACAAGCGCCACCCAAGCCCCATTTCCTTTAAGTAGAGCCACCGAAAAGAGTTACGTTGATTCCGCACAAAACTGCAACTTAAATCACCCGCGACGGCTACCAAAACGCACCAACTGTGATTAGGCCTAGCTAGCCTACAATTTGGCATGTTGTCACAGCTCTGTTTAAGGATACAGTCTGTCCTCCGCTGCTTTGCTTTATATAGCCTCATATGGCAAAGACGCCGCGAAGCATGACGTGGCATTTCAATGTGTCCCTTCCAGGTGAGCAGAGTTGGCACTCCTGTTATAGGAGTGAAGCTCCTTAGGCTCCCACAATGTTCGTCATAGAGACCCGTCGTCATAGGTCTCCATCAGACTGAAACATCAGTGTTACATATACCATAGAAAGAGCACTAATACTAAACATATGATTTAAAAGTAGGCTATACTTTGTCCGCCCGATTCTCTGTGCATTTGTGCGTGCATCCACCCATGCGTCAGAGTATTTGTCCATGCGTCTGTGCCTGCATCCATCTGTCTGTCAATCCGTTGATTTGTCCACTCGTCTGTCCACCCATCTACTCTTCATACTAAGCGCCGACTTCAATGTAGACATTAGAGACCTTAGGACTTGGCTTCAATTCGACATCTGAATTCCCTTCGTGAATGTGCAGCCACTTTTATCTTACTCAATGGTCATGACAAAGGGCGATGCCTACAACTCCCCACTGAGAGAAAAATGTGGGAAGGATGAGCGAAAAACTGAAGCCAGGCAACACAGGTCATTCTCAGCCCTGTAACTTCCTTATTGCAGCAGTTATTCGCAACGTTGTTTTGACAGCATGTTCACATTGTACAAGTTCTTCCTCCACTAGAAATTTTGGAACACGAGGTTGCCTTTTAAAGATGGTTGAAATTTCTGGAGCCCTCCACTACGACATACCTCATGATCACATTTATTTTGAGGA
The DNA here is from genome assembly GCF_043290135.1 of Rhipicephalus microplus. Classification (NCBI taxonomy): domain Eukaryota; kingdom Metazoa; phylum Arthropoda; class Arachnida; order Ixodida; family Ixodidae; genus Rhipicephalus; species Rhipicephalus microplus. The sequence continues at coordinate 29,204,475 of NW_027464586.1, forward strand.
TGCAGAACTTCGAATTTATAGATTATCGCTGCTGTTGACTCATGCGTTTTGGTTCCTTCAAGAGTTCTGCGGGCTGAATTTTTCACTATTCACCATATATGATTCCGTATTTCTGAAAAGCTCGCTAGTTGCATTGAAAGCACACCAGCTCTTAGCAGCGCCACTGCTGCTAAGAGCTGCTGGTTGTAATGAACCCAGAAAAGCTGCATGTGAGTTCATGCCTTTGTGTGCCCAAAGGCATGATGTAAATGAGTGGTACGGTACATAACGCACGAAACTGACCAGGTCAAGGCTTGGGACGTCCAGTAGACAACACGCCAGAGGCTCTGCAGGACCCCTTCTGGGACAAAACTCCAGGGACGTACACACACTGCTGCAATGAACAGTATGAGGGCATCCAGCTGTACCACTGATTAGCAGTGCATCACTATTTTGCGAAGCAAGGCCCTAGCATCTTGAAAAATCAATATATGCAAGAGTTAAAGGCCAACTGCAATGAAATTGAGCACACCTCAGAAAGCCAACTTATAGGCAGCCTAGCTGGGGACAATACTGCCTAGCAAATTTCATTATCAAAATGCAAGTGGTTAGCTAAGAACAAAACTCGCCAGCGATGCATTTTTCGACATCGAAACTAGAAAAAACGACGCCATTACAGCTGACCGGAAGTGAGGTAGACAGCAGCTTGACAGACCAATCGATGCAGGTGAATCATCTTCTCTGTGTACCAAAGCATGCGCTGCACGGCCGCACCCCAGAGTGTTCCGTTTAAATGGCAACTAAAAAACTAAACTTGTAAACATACACCGTGAAGGATACACAATCACAAAAGATAGCTAAAGCACGCATCTAAATAACGGCTGCCCGCTGCGTGCCTACCGCCTTTTTCTGCAATCTTGGCAAACTCGCTGGTACACAACAAATGATGCCGCTCGCTTATTCTTCGTCGATGGACTACGGATGATAAGATGGCGTTTTCTATATCTATGCTCTATGCTTCATAGGCCTGTTATACTTCAGTGGTATGGGTAGAGGCACCTTATTTTACTATCTTTTTAAAACCTCACCATAACGTTTGTCCCTAGGCTAGGTTTGGCACACTCCCATATCTACAGAAGCATCCTTGCATTTCTGTAAACATTTCTCTGAATGCGCCCAAAACATTTGCATTAAACCAAATGTCCCACAATCCGTTTTCTTCCAGTACATTTATCGGCTTAAATTGCTTTGAATTTCATTTCTGTCGAACTTCGCTGCTTCGACTACTCCCAACTAGAAGCAAGCAGCTTCTAAAGCTGTCATTACATGTTCATATATGGCGCAGCTAGTCTGGTACTTAGCGAAGAATCGTTTAATGGGAACCTATAATTGGAATATATATTTAACGAGCATTTTATGCTATACTAAAGCTGTCTAATACGAATGCATGTCATTGCTGGTGATTCTTCAAACTCTGTTCGGGGCTTCCCGCTGTTTTGTTTGCAGTGGCCGAGTATTGAAGGCACTGCTTCAGGATTCGGCATTCTTTTCGGCTTCAACAGTATTTGGGCGGAGAGACACCGGCCAAGTTTATATTCGTCATTTTTTAAGGGGGGAGGTGGCTTTGAAAAAAAACTTTTTTATTTGTTGACCTACAGCAATGAAATTTGGCATGCATACTCATAAGTGTCTAGAATAGGGAAATATGCAGTTTCATCATGATAGCTTCAGTAGTTCTCAAGTTACATAATGCTACACGATCCAATTACATGGTCTGCTCGTGGAAAGCCTAGCGCTGCAACAAAACATGCCAGGAAGCTGCGAATGATGTTGATCTTTACTCAAAAGAAAGCTACAGGGTATGACACTCTCGGAATTTTTTAGTAAGTTCTCGTTTTTTTTTTTTAGAGATCATCATGGCTGCTGACACACATTGTCAGAAACAATGGCACGGACAAATCATCGTCTAGAAAAATAACAGGGCCACAAAACAGAAATTGAAGATTTCTGTACCCACAAGCAGTGTTCAGGGATTCAGGAAAAAAAAACAGAATCAAAATCGGTCCAGTCATTCTCGTGCTACTCTTTCCACGAGCAATGCACAATGTCCAAAACACACTTGTGAGAAAAAGCCTGTCGAAGTTTTCGACAGGCTTTTCTTCAATGAACTTTTTTGTTTCTCGTTGGATATTGATGAAAATTGGCACAGACACTAAGAATAACCTCACAGTGCTTCCATAAAAATTTTGAAGCGATACCACGAATACTTTACGAGAAACAAATTATTTCTTCATTGAACCATGTGGAGGGGCTGAGCATAATGTCAAAAAAAAAAAAAACAGTATTGAGAAAGCTGCGTTAAAAGTTTCAACTTTTCTTTACGCCTCTAAGAGACCTAAAAATTGTGATCTCAGGTTTGTCTTGTGATATTTGACTTCTTTTCATGATTTACTCCTTTTCATGAGTTACAAAGAACAAGTATGAATTTCAAACCAAGTTCTTTGTATGAAGGAGTGGTGTGGTAGGTATGACAGAAAAGATTGTAATTGAATAAAACCATATACTGAAATTATTAAACATACTTTTTTGTGTGTTGAAGTTGTAATTAGCGTAATTAAGTACTTGATTACAAATATTCACTGAACTTTTTTTATTTGGAGAGAAGTTTATTGCATCAGAAAAATGGATCACACCATGACGGCCTATGCCTTCTTTATACATAACAAAGTTATGGGCAGATGACTGGTGGCACGGGAATTTCTAGCAGTATAATTAATGACACGAAACGGGCATATAAAAATTCGTGCCCCTGATTCACACATGCTCTTTCGCCGCTCTAGCCGTGAAACGCATCATCATACAGCCGGTCGCGGAAACTCTTATCTACAGCAATTCATTAAGCTCGGAACATTCATGGACGTTCGTGGCGATATCAAGCACGGCTCCAAGCACGTCTGAATCGCATCACAAAAGCTTACTGACGGCACTCCATATGACCGTGGGGTGCGCGGCCGCATGGACAGTGCAGCCGGCGCGTAATGCACTTGCCGGCGGCGTTCGATGACGATGCGCGAAATGTGTAACTACGAAGACAAAAAATCGGCACACACTGCACTTGGCATCGCATTTTCGAATGACGACGCGCGAAACTGCTAGCCGCTGTTCCGAGCGACCCTGGGCAGTGAAGGGGGGGGGGGGGGGGGGGGGTGACGAGCTTGACTGTGTTGTCCGCTGTCGATGCGTAAAATGCCCGTACAATATTCAGAGGAGCTAGCGAGTGATGTGGTACATTTCTTGCGAAGAAGCACGTCACCAAGAGTGCGCTTGCGCGTCGTTCCTGCCCGCAGTCTCGCTGTCGGCGGAGTTAGGCCTAAAGCCGACTCCGACGACGCGCCGCACTCGTAGACCGCCGCACAGAAACTGAAAACTTGAGTTTCAAAAAATCGATTTTTTTGCCACTTTTCGCGATCCCAAAGCCGCGTCCCCCCTTAAGTACCCTGTGTGAAGCTCCACACTCTTCGATACCTCCCATTCCTTATGCCTCAGTCCAATAATCCGCAGCTTTTGGCGCTTCTCTGTTTTCGAAAAAGCCTGAAAGCAGTTCCCACTGGCAACATATGTTCCAGCAGCCTACAGCCCTTAATTTCGTAAAATGAAAGAGTGAACCCCTTTCATGATCTGCTCGTAGAGGAGCGTCCCACAGAAAAAGAAATATTGCAGCTGCACGGATTTCTGCTCGCGAGCAGTGGGGAGCTGCAATTGACGTCATTTCTGTTTGTCCGATTTGCATGGACACACCACTAGTGCTTCGCGTCTTCTGCTTGCTGACAATTAGAGCACGGATTATAAATTAAATACGTGGTTGCAAGCTTTTTCACTGTCACTATCATTGTTTACTTAACCTATACTGCATTCTCGGTCAGTACTGTCTAAGTCAATAAACATTGTAGTTGGCCTTTATTTTTAGTTCAGTTCAACCCCTTATTAAGAGGCATACTCCCGACAGCGATTCGTATCTTTTATACGAGATGTCTCTTATAACCAGGGTACCTCACATGCATTTTCTTATGACCCTGTGTTATACTGTAGGCACACTGGTGTTTTTATACTCATTTCTCTCTTTTATCAGTCTCTTTTATAAAAGGGCTCGACTGTATACAGTAGAAACCTGCCATAAGGGAAGTAACTAAACTGGTTGCTTGGGTGAGTCGGTACAACATAATTTACATAAAAACAGTGCCAAAAAACGGAGTACAAGAAAAAAATAATTCCCATAAAAACAATGCAAAAACAGAAGACAAGAAAAAAAAGAGAGATACTGACAGCGGCAGTGTCTCTCTTCTTCTTTTTCTAGTCGTCTGTTTTTTGCGCTTTATCTATCTAAAGGAAAGCAAGCAACAATAAAATTCTTGTAACAGTGAAATATCTCCCTCTCTCCTGCAAATGCTCATAGGTAGCCAAAGCGACAGATGTTGGCGCTGCTACTCTGAACAGGCAGCGCCATCTCTGGTAGAAAAGTAGAAATACGAGATCTATATTTCGCATTTTCCCTTCCCATCAATGCGTTGCCACTCGCTTGGGTGCCCTTGCAGAGCGTGCGCGATGCATTTAATTCACCTCACAGCTTGCAGTGCAGCTTCAAAAAAATTTCTGAGCTGAACAACCACTTTCGAAAAGCGAATATAACAATAGGAGTGAAGCTGATTTGTCGCGTTTATAATGTGCAGCTCACGATAGCAGACGAGGATGCCCGTGTCACTGCGAAATGCATTTTTCAGGTTTGTGACAATACCGTGTACAACATGTGCCTCGAGGTAGTCTCATTCTGTGGGCATGAAACCACGTACTCTATCGATCTGCTGCGTTGACGTTTATGAACATCATGTAGTTTTCTTGATTTGGTATCTAGCAGTAGCAGCCGTGCATCGTGATGTGCAAACATTTGCAGCGTGCTAAATATAAATAAAAACTGAAGTTATGCGGTCATGGCATGAAAATGTCTGAGAAGTTTTAGAGTCAAGTCCTATGTGCCACGAGAGCATGACCAGCTGACTTCACCACAAAGCAGCAAGCTGAGCTTTAACCACTGCAAGTCAAGTTGAAGTGCTCGCCTCGTTTTTTTCCGGCTCTCGTGTCATGCTTGCTTTATCTTTCGCGAACATGGCTGTGTTCGCCGGCTGTGACTTGCTGGCAACTGATGCAGCTTTACATGTGGAGAACGTCCCTTGGTGTTGTCTGCATTGTTGTGGCAGCCCACAACACAACAATACTTCGGACCTCGCGGACACTTCCGTGGGGATGCTTCTTTCATCGCGGAAAGGCAACATTGCACAGCGAGCGTCTCGTACTAGCGCTTCAAGCTGATAGCAGGGCGCCGAAGTTCACTGCACAAACTACAGAACACGTTCTGTGCTTGTCGCAAGCGCTCCCGCTTTGGCGAGACACACTGAATCGCCTGCGCCCTCTGCCGCACCCATCCTCAATTTCCACTGAAAGCTGTAAAGAGATCATAACACGGTTCACTTGCGGCGCTGTAGCTATCCGCTGCCACCGCCACTATTATCAGTAACTACTACAGTGAAATTTCGGTAAAACCAACTTCAGGGGGCTGTGGCAATTTGTTCATTATTTTAAAAGGTCATTATAGTGAAAGCCCAAAAATTAACCATAAATACTTATTTTCCGCCGACCAAAGCGACTTACTTTTAAAACGGTGGGTCCCTGAACTCGTTTTTCCCAAGAAAAAACAAATACACAAGTGAACACAAAAAAATGCGTGTTCACTTCAAAGAAATCTATTATTTTTTTTTTAACGCTTGCAGCACAAACATCGCAGCGTGAAGGCCTCCAGCTCATTCACATTCCTGTGGTGCGATTCGGTTCTTTGGTCACAACAGTCTGCTTTTTGCCTTCCACCTGCCGAAGAATATCCACTTTCTCGCTTAGCGAAAACTGCTTCTGCTTCTTCGTCACAAGCAGAGATGAACTCATTTGTAATAGCACCGCAGCGCGAACGCCGACTTGCTTTGCGGACGCGATAAGTAATCATTGAAAAGAGATGAACACTACTGACAAACAAGGCCTCCAAGAGCACATGTAGAAGTGACAAAGAAAGAAAAACCCGAAGCGATGCGATTGTCATCGCTTCTTCTGAAGGAAAAAAAGTGCTAAAAAAAAAAAAGAAAATTCCTCGTGTTTCGTTTTCTGCACCTCACTGTCTCATGTTTTCCGCGCCCATGCTTCCTGCTACGCAACTCCCACGCTACCTCGCCAACCTTGCTCTCCCGTGTTCCCCTTGTCCCTCTTTGCACTTGTAAACCTGCAGCGTCAGCGTTCGAACAAAAAAAAAAAAAAAAAAAAGTTGCCCTTTCGCCCCCCCCCCCCCCCCCCGCTCCGTTGCGCGACTTCTGAGAAGCAAGGCGTTCGTTCACTTTGTCGTCTGCTTGAGTACCGCTCCGGTAGTCGCGACGGATTTCATGAGTTCGTAGTATTGAGGAGTTGTTAATATAACGCGGAACTGAATAGACACTCGTATTTCTGAAAAGTTCCATATTCTAAAGTATGTTGTATAGAAATAAATTTACATTGAAAATATTAGCAGTCAGCGCGAGATTTTTCAAAAGTTCATTAATCTGAAAAGTTCGCAAATGTGGGGTTCGTTCTACCGAGATTTCACTGTATCACACAAAATAAAAAAAAACTTAGTAAATAAAAAACACCAAGGACACAACGGGATTTGAACCGGGGTCCCCTGTGTGCCAGCTTGGTATTCTACCACTGAGCCACACCGGTGCTTGAGACGGGTTTGCTAACTTGCCTTAGGCAGGCTTGATGTCGGAAAACAAATCGCATTAATAATGAGTACTAAACCGTTTTAAAACATCAAGAAACAACCAGGCATCACACATGGAGATTTGCGTATCAAGTTGGTCGTCCAATGCTACAACCTATTACAAAAGCTTATTCCTGATCTCTTTTTAACTATGGCGCATACCCACTTCAGGCATAATAAGTGTGTAGCAGATACCACGCTTCTCTGAAAAATGACGAAGGATAGCAGAGTGAATGCCGGCCAACTGTAGAAAAATTATGATTATATATGTTCATATATAGTGAATACCTGGCAAGTGTACTTGAAGCAGTTACCCAAAGCGTGATTAGAAAAGGCTCTGAAAGGCCGCTCTTCCAGCTTTCACTGTGACTGTACTGCGCATTCCGCACGGGCCTGGCGTTTTTTATCACAGGTTATTTGCTCTTATAAGGTCAACTACATAAAGTATCACCCTTTTGTGCTTCCACGGCCGTCACTGTCTTTGTTTACAAACCTGCCTGGAGCTACATGTGGTTGCACACACCAGGTCTCGACATTGCCACTTCGATGATGGCTTTATTTGTTTAGACGCATAGCGAAATTATCATTGGGTGTGTTCCAATACTCACCAAAGACGACTAAATAGACAGCCAAATCCACAGCGGCCATCTCAAGTCCCATTCCAATTCTCTCGTAGTCGGCAATATAGACAGCCCCAAGAAGACCGCATTGAAGACAAAAATGATGCAGGCTACTTTGCTGTCCAAACAAAATGGCCGCTAAGCAAATTTCTCGGACAGGTTATAACTCGTCGGAATGATCGTCTGCACACAACTACTAGACGCTTCTCCAGACACTAAATGTGAGGAAATTTCAACTTCTTCAAAATTTGAGCAGTAAATAAACTGCAGTTACGTTTGTTTATTTTACCTTTCTTTTCTTGACGCTAGGTGTTGTTCCGTCGGATAGAAGTAGTCTGGACGCGTACCATTTTTCAGACAGCATGGGCTCGATGCCGTCTTCTAGGCTGTCTGCGTAGGCGGTCTACGATGCTGCTTAAGAATTGGAACACAGCCATACGTGCTAGCAGCACGGCCGTTCACTATTTCCCATTCTCGGGTGGCTATAGTCAAGCATATTGCTCACACACACACCAAACTTGTGTTGGGAATGTTTCCACCCAACATTCCACAAGCAGCGAGCAGATTTTCAAATTAGAGAGGCAGCGAGCACACGCAGCCGGTCAGGCCAACTGTGTTGTCCACTGCCCTCTCCGCCAGGAGAGTTCAGCAATCCACCAATCTACGGTGGACATGTTTCCACTTTGCGGCACTAAACAACACTGAGAGCTTGGGTCTCAGGCTCTGATTGGCTGAGGCCAAAGCGGCCAACTTTACCATGCGAAAAAAATGGGTCTGGACACAATCGAGGCAAGCAACCGCGGATTTTCTGCTTTTGCGGGCAATCCGCATCCACATTCCATACCAACCTATAAACTTTTTGGATCTGTCCTCGGTGTGAATGTGCCTCTATCTTTTCGCTCCAAGATTATGTACGCGACCCCCCTTAACGACCTTCTGTGGCAGGTATTAAGCAGTAAGGGCAGTGTGACTGTCACAGCTCCATCGTCATGCCATGTTCTTTGCTCAATGACATCTGTTTGCAATGCATTCGTACAGCTGCACTGCATAGTGGCCGGAAAGAACAGTACTTCAAAGAGTAGGGACACAGTGTTGTATGGCTCTCGATGCACGGATACATTTCAATTTGGTTAGCCTTCCTAATTTTTACGACATCGCGCGCAAATACCTTTATATGACCACAAAGCACACTGAGCACACTGCAGCAGAGGCTCCCTAAAATTTAGCCTACCCAGGATTCAGGTCGAAGTGTAGTGCGAGGAAAACAGGACACATCAAAAGAAAACACAGCACCATGAACATATACATATACCAACTTGCCTATTACACAACGTTACTTCAGTTCGCCCAGGGTTTTGAGACTGTCCAGTATGAGGGTGCCTTGCATTTCATTCGTTTCTGTTTCGTTAACAGGTTATAACTATAGATGAGCACCGAGCTGGTATACTTGATTGACGTTTATTCTATAATGATTTAGGTGCGCTAAGACAAGGTGAGTGATGCACAAAAAAAAAAAGTGCAAATGCATCAAAAAAAAAGTGGAGCCATAAGCTGTACCTTTATAAGCCAGTAAACAAACCCAAGTCCCGAATATGTAATAAAGAGAAATATGCGCATTTTCACTTTGTGAACACGCTGCTGCAGAGATATTGTAAATATGAGCTATAATATGGAAGTTACAGGGCTTAGAACATCCGTTTTGGCTGGTTTCAAATTTTCGCGCAGCCTTGCCACCCTTCTCCGTCATAGGTGGGGAAAACCGTAGCCGTCGTCGTGACTGCGTGCTCTTCAGCAACATGACACGACACGTCAGCGATGTTATTGGCATGCAGCCAACTACCAAGCAGGGCTTCCTTCACATGAGCCCATCTCATAGCGGCACAGGGAGGAGGCGCGAAGCGAGGAGCACTTTTTCCCAGGCGGTAAAGTAGCGATACCCTTCTTTGTCTCAGACGCTTTGTTTCTGGCAATGCCACCCGTTCTGGTAGTTTCGAACCCTACAAAATGGCAGAGGACAGCACAGGAAAATGAAAATGTGGACTGTGCAGCCAGAACTGCATCACCGCAAGAACAAGGCACCGTTTCGTCGGGAAAAGGACCAATTGACGAGCTCTATGGTGCATAAAATAGCCCATGGGTAACATTGCATAATGCTCGTATCACTGCACACACAAGGGGGGATTAGTCAGGTGCGGGAATCGTTCTTAGAAATGAAGGTTCTGCACGGTCTGTGCTGTAATACAGTTGAACTAAGTTATAACGATCCAGAGTAAACTCAAACCTTGTTATAACTAAGTTGAAGGAGAGCCACAATTATTTCGTTATATTGATTATAATAGTTTGTGGCAATGTATGCTCAGATAGGCACACACCTATAAACATGCAAAGAAGAAAACCGCCTCGCGGCTCGATGTAACGCTGCGCGACCCTGCGTGCCACGGAAAATAAACTCAGTCGAATCTCATTAATTCGAACTTTCGTGTAATTTGAACACGCGCTGAGGTTCCATCGAAGCTATGTGTATTCCAATGGGCGAAAACGCCGTGTAATTCGAACGTGCAAGCACTTTCGAGGGTTAATTTGAACATACTGCGCTCCGAAAATGCGATGCCCAATCTCTCAGCGGCACCCCTCAAGGCTGCGCACGAAAAAGAAAAAGAAGAAAAGGAAAGAAAAGACTGTGGCGGATTGTTTGCTCTCTGAAATGCCGATCTGCGACGTGCCTGTTCCACGCTTCTCCCTTTTCCGTCTCTGAATGTAGAGACCCTTCTCCTTTCAAAGCTGCGTGCAGGGAGAGAGGAAAAAAAAAAAGCTGTCGCAGAGAGTCCTATTTTCTTGGTGCAGAGGGTAGCAGCCATGGTAGCAGCGGAAACGCAGTCGTCGCCGTCATGAGAGGGAAATCGCTTTGCACCGCGGTGTCGATTCTCAGTCATGTGACCCGCTGAGCACTTCCTCCACCCTCTCCGCTGGCTGTGTGAGGAGGACGGCTCTCTCGACCGTGCGGGACGTGGCTGTAAGGTCGGCGCGGGAGTTTTGAAAGAGCCGCGCCGAACCAGCGTCAAACTTCACAGAAAACGTTATACTTAACACACTACGGCCGCTTTTTCTTTTTTGATAGACTGTTTTATAGACTAATTTAGTTTGTTATATTCATTTACCAGTCAATTTTACTTAGTTACAACGACGTTTAAGATGCGTGGTTCTCAGTAGAGCTTTCAAGGGGAATTTCATTTACTTCGTTACATTACAACAAAGTATCAGTGTACAACGATCTATTGGTTATGACGACCATATTCAGGTGCACATACAATTTTCCTAGGCTACCCATAGAAACTGCGTCCACATATTGCAAACATTTTTCAAAGCCTCCTAATGCTACAAAGAACACTTCCGACATGATCACAATAGATATGGCTAGAACTGCTGCTTGGGTAAGTTGGTTCATGATTAAGATAGATTTATCAGTGCAAAAAGAGACAGAACATTCAGGAAGGACACACACACACACACACAGTGCTGATGTGGCATACAAAATATGGCGCATACAAAGTGAAAAAAAAAAAAATTAGACAGGCATGTTAAAGCACATGGGAGCGCGTGCCAGAATGTGCCCATTGAGTTTACTCGCAACGAAGATATCGCAGACCGCAATGAGTACCGCAAGCAGACTTCGGGCGCCCCCAGCTCGACTAGCAGGGCAGCAGTAAGGAAAAAAAGAAAAGGTGGCAGCATGAAGACTTGCGGTCGGTTTTTGCACGGCAAACTTTTCTGACGCTGTTCTCCGCACCTAGGACTGCCACCGACTGACAAAACAATGCCTTCGAATGCAAGAAGCCCGAGTGCAAAAAGCAATGACTTTTTGTCGTTTAAAATTACACTGCGACGCCACTATGTGGTGCGAAAGGTGTTCTGCCTTTCAGTAATGGCAGTGACCGGTTGATCAGCGATAACGACTACCGCACGGTTACGGCGGTGCTTTACAGATAAGCATATCTGAATTTTTCAACTTCAGACAACACCTCAATTCCGCGCACCCAGCCATACAATTCACGACTGAGTGTGAAAGCGATTAATGCCTGCCCTTTCTCGACGTCCAGGTGGCAAGAAAGCGCAACGGTCTGAAGTTCTCCATTTATAGGAAGCCAACGCACACTGGCCGCTACCTTTGATTTGATTCTTCCCACCCCACCTGCCACAAGGCCTCGGTTGTGACCACGTTACTCTAAAGCGTTAGGAACGTATGCTCCAAGGACAAAGAGCGAAAGAAAAAAGAGGCCCGCATAATTGCAGACCTCAGAAAAAACAGATACCCAAAAAATTTCATTCGAGCCGCCACCCGCCGTGCAGAGCAACAGAGGATACAAAAACCCCAATCAACCTTAATTGGCAGCCCCACGAAGCGCGTACTGGTTCCAAACGTTCAGTGAACCAGCGAGATTGCCGCGGATCTTCCAGAAGGAAGGGGTTCGTATCGCGCAAGTGCCTTGGTGTACGCTGGGCCGCCTCCTCCCCCGCCCGAAAGACCGGCCAACAATGGACAGGAACCCCGATGTCGTTTACGAAATTCCGTGCACAAAGTGCCCCTCTTCGTATATCGGCGAGACGAAAAACCTACCAGAACAACTGAGTAAACATGCCAACGATGTGCGGAAGTTCTACAAAGAGCGCCGTGTAGTCGCCGAACATGCTGAGACGTTGGATCACCAAATAAATTTAGAAGCGACGACCATCCTTGAAAGCGAGCTGAACTGGAGTAGAAGGTTATTACTCGAGTCGTGGCACATACAGAGGACAGCCCATAACATCAACCGCTTTCTCAGAATCCTTCCCCCAGTGTATACACACGGACTGCGCTTCACGGCAAAACCATAGAGAGAGGGGGGGTCATTATCAACCCCGCGAGTGCTTTGAAGACGCCGCTGCTACGTAGTCTACGCAGCCGCCTCTGAGGAAGAAACCAAGCCAGTTTCGAAATGTCGGGTTTCTTCAAAACTTTTGGTAGGAGTCTAAATTATCACCCAAGTTGAGGTGCGTTGATTATGGGAGAGCGTTAACTATGTGAGTAAATACGGTAACATCTAAAAGGCAAACATCGTATGAAGGAGGAAATACCAGCAGCGTTTCAAAATACTATGCCTTGATGAAGGAAAGAAGTAATATCAAAGCCTCATCTTATTTTGATAGACAAAAATATTCATGAGAACTAACAGTCAATGCTGCCAAATAAAGTATAGGGAATGTACTAATTAGAAGTCAGTGAAATGTAAACATGAACAAAGAAAAGTGGATGAAAAGATAACTCACCACCAGCAGGATTCGATGGCAAGTTATCTTTTCATCCAATTTTTTTTCTTCACATTCACATTACAATTGTGTCTAATAACATTCCTATACTTTCCTTGGCATCATTGTTTGTTAGTTCTCTTGAACTGCTACAGAGCACAAACTTCAGGGACGAGAGGCTGTTAGTTCTCTTCAATATTATGCCTTGATGACATGCATAAAATGCAATGGACATTAATGCATATACAGGCCCAATGAAGTGACGGTGCCTCAAAAAATCAATGCACTGTTTTGTGAAAAGCAACATCGACAGGCAAAATATTAGCAGTTCAAGCGTTTTGCTAATGACTTCAACAGAAGTACAACTGATCAACAAACCGGCTCGGCGATCATAGCCAATGGCGCTGCAAGTACCACAGCATTCTTCTTTCTCTAAAGCATTCATAAGAAGAATGCAAGGCAGCAGAATAATGCACCTATGAGCTTAGGCAACTACCAGAGCATTCTTCTTTCTCTAAAACAACCAAGAGAATAATGCAAGGCATCAAAATGATGCACCTATGAGCTTTGGCAATTCGTTCAGAATGATCAGCTGCAGCTTTGACGCGAGCCAGAAAAAGGCCCAGCAAGGACATCGGCAGTAGTGTATCAGCAAGCAGCAGAGTTGCATAAACCCCTCGTGATGGAGTTTCCAACTGGAGTGCTTCGCCTTGCCACACTTACCATGGAGAGGAGGGCTGCTGTTGCTGGCCACTGAGCTGTTGGTCACTGGATCGGGATCAAGGAAATCATACAGGCATTGTCGGTAGGCCGTCTGCACGAAAGGACCGGAAGAGTGGTTTCTATCATGGAGTTTCCTAAAATTAACCAGAGGGGACTCTGGTACTGCAATCGTTCTGCGACCATAGGAATGATGTTTGCATACGAATTTGCCTAGTCGTGTGGTTTCACTTGTTGCTGTGTTTCGGTTTTGTTTTAATCAAATCAGAAACTTGGAAAAATCAAATATTTATACAAATCAGAAACTTGGGAAAATCGAGAAAGTAATTTTTCAGCCCTTAATAATCCAATAAAATATTAATGTAGCTGCACCCTAAACCTACTACAGCATTGTTTTTGCCACCAGCCCACAATTGCTGAAGTGAAAAATCTGCGAGGGTGGCCGGACCATGCAGGCTGCAATGTCGCCTCGACATAAAGGGCACCAAGTCTGGACGTTGACACGGGACTGATATGCGAGAGCATGAGTGAGCTTATGGTGGTAAAAGCTGCGTACTTTGTTATAAAAAAAGGTGCTTTTCTCTTGTTGGAAAGCCATGCAATATATAGTGACATGAGTGCACTGCTGAAAGATGTGAACGAGGAACATTATCTCACCGTGGACACATCCAGGGGCAGAATGAAGATAATGGTGAAGGAGAAGTACCAGGCCACGAACACGCTGACTGTGACAAGCAGCGGGTGCTGACTGAAGTTGCCATACCGGTGCAACAGCACGGCTGCCAGCACAAACGTGAAGCACACCTCAGACACTAGTGGGCCCACTGCCATCACACCTGCAAGAAAATTCGCTGTAGTATCCGGTAAAGAGGTACCCACCACACTATTCTCCTGGAGTAGCCCTATGCAGTACAAAAAATTGCTTCTGATGTAGCTAGTTCTCACTACAGCTGTTTTTAACAAATTTATTCATTTAAGTTTATTTATTTACAATACTGTTGCTAGTTCTCGTTGCAGCTGTTTTTAACAAATTTATTTATTTAAATTTATTTATTTGTTTACAATACTGCTACTCTCTTTTAAGAGCATGGCAGTTGGGCAGTACAATATTTCACACACAAAAATGAAATAACGAAAGAAAACATAGTTAAAAGCAAACACTTACAAGCATGACAAGAGAATATGAATATCGTCAATACAATCAAAGAATGCAGGAGTTCAATATAATAATAATTGACATATAAAATGACCACAAAACATATTGGAAGCTCTAAATATTATGCAATGCAGTCATCAAACTGAATGCAACAAAGAGAAAATGTATGGCATTAAATGAAGACTAGACGGATGTAATTACGATAACTTTAGTATCGAGACTTCAAATGCATAAAAAACTTTATTTGCAAACACTGAGAGCTTGTTGGAAAATGTCTAAATTATTGCTGAGTGCAGGTGTGAATAAACAAAGAAGAACGGAACCTGTGTCACTTTATCACTACCGTGGCCCTTCATACATAGCTCCTATTATGTCAGCATAGTTCTTTCTATTTGTGACGAAAATCCAGATAGCGATTCTGTATTGGGGATAGCAGCACCAAGTCGATTCCATTCTGCTATTGCGAGCGGAAGAACGAATACTTAAAAGCGTGGTTTTTGCATACGTAATTTGGCAATGCATGCTCATGCTTATTACGTGTTTGTTTAGCCTGGGAACGTGAGACATATTTGGAGGTACCTATCCTGTAGTTATTTTTGAGTAGCTGGAACAAAAATTTTATGCGAGCATGTTTCACTCTTGTGGACAGTGTTTGCAGGACGGACTAGATTAAAAGATTTGTTGGCGAATATAAGCGTCTGTTTTTGTTGTGATCCTAACAGCCTTCCTTTGTATTGCCTTTAATTTGCCTATGTTCATCTGCGTATGCAGAATCCACACTGTTTCAGCGTACTTGAGAACTGGCCTCACAAATGTTGTGTAAGCCAACAGCTTCATTTTAAGAAAAATAGTTTGCGTAGTGCCTTTGAAGTAATGTTATCTATGTGTTTGTCTTATCAGAAGGGAGTGTAACTCCTAGATATTTATGTTCCTCTACTTTATTAGGCAGAGTGCTGTTAATGGTGTATGTGTAGTTGGATGGTTTTGTTTTCCTGCTTACAGTCAATACCCCTGATTTTTGTATGTTTATTTTCATCTGCCATTTAGAGCACCAATCAGCTAAGTTAGCTAAAGAATCATTAAGCTTGATGTGGTCATTATAAATATTAATTTTTTTATAGATGACACAGTCATCCATGAATAATTTTATATTGCAAGCAGCATTATCAGTAATATCATTAATGTAGATTAGGAAGAGCAGAGGCCCAAGCACAGAGCTTTGAGGAACTCAGGATGTCACTGCAGCTGTGTTAGAAAACATTTGTTTGTAAAGTACAAATTGTGATCAGCTAAATAGGAAACCTTTTATCCAAGCAGAAATTTCCCCTATGCCAAAAACAGTTTTGATTTTAGCTATTAGTTTGCTGTGACATACAGTCAAATGCCTTAGACAGGTCTAGTAAAATTAAGTCAGTTTGGCCACAATTGTTAACTGTAGCAGCAAGATCGTGAACTAGTTCAGTAAGCTGGGTAATTGTGGACAAGCCACTTCTAAAGCCATGTTGGTTAGGAGAGAAAAAATTAATGTGCTCTAGGAATAATGTCACGTGTTTTAGGATTATGTGTTCAAGGAGTTTACGTAAGGTGCTGGTTAATGAGATAGGTCTGAAATTCGAAGGTAACGATGTGTCCCCTTTTTTGTGTATTAGTATCCCTTTTGCCATTTTCCAATCGTTAGGCAGTTGTGAAGTCTTGAGTGATTTTCGGAAAATGATACTTAGATACTGACTAGAACATTCTGCATATTTCTTTAGGGAACTGTTTGGTATAACGGCGGGGCAACTACCTTTTTTGGAGTCGAGATTTAGCAGAAGGTTGAAAATACCAGCATCAGCGTTATCTATTTTGTGGATATTTATTCTATGTTACTGTATCATTAGTGGAATAACGTCATCATTTACAGTAAACACTGATCGAAAAAAATTATTATATGTGTTGGCCTTAACGGTTTCTTTCTTCAGGGAGGAGATGCGATGTTCTTGTTTTCTTGGTGCAAAAATGATTTCAAAACCTGTGGGGATTATTGATAAGAAAAGTAGGTAACGTTACGCTGAAATTATGCTGTTTAGCAAGCTTAGCTTTAAGCTTTTAGCTTAGCTTTTGAAGCTTGAAAGAAACGTCGTTTGGCAAGCAGTGTGCGTATGTTGTGGTCGTGTATTCAACTTTGGTTTCACGATAGGTAAGTACGCAAGCTACACGGCTCGGTTTGAACTGAAGGCAGTGCAGTACGCGCTAGAGTACGACAACCGGGATGTAAGCAGGCATTTTGGTGCTGGAGAAACCAGTATTCGGTACTGGAGGGATCAAGAATAAAAACTTGAGGCGACGAAGACATGAGGGGCTTTCCGCGATGCCTAGACAGGCACGTATTCGAACGTCGAAGAGCAACTCGTCCGGCATATACGAGAGCTACGACAAGACAGCTGTGCTGTGTCATAGGATATTCTGCAGACTGAGGCGCGCAGAATAGCCCTAGCGCAGAGCATCGAAGCAAAAGAGTTAAAAGCCAGCTCCAGATGGACAACTTGTTTGATGCGGTGCTATGGCCTCACACTGCGAAAGCAGACCACTTTGTGTCAGCACTTGCCCACAGCATATGCGGACAAAGTGGCATACTTCCACCGTTTCGTTATAAATCTCCAACAGAAGAAAGACTTGATTTTGTCCCAGACCGGCAATGCTGATCAGACCCTCTTTGCTTTGATATGCCGCGGAACACGACAGTGGAGGAGAAGGGTGCATGGAGCGTGATCGTCAGATCGTCTGGCACTGCTAAAGAACAGTGCACCGTAATGCTAGCGGTGACAGCGGATGGGCGCAAGCTACTGCCTTGCGCTATTTTTAAACGTAAGAAGCTCGCCAAGATGAATTTCTCTCAAGGCATCTACGTCAGAGTCCACGAAAAAGGCTGGATGAGCAGGGAACTCGAGGTGGATTGGGTGAAAACAGTCTGGGGTCGGTGGCCGGGTGCTCTGTTGTTCCCGTCCATGCTTGTCCTGGACAGTTTTCGTGGGAACCTAGTAGACCACATACAAGATAAGCTAAAGGAGCTGCGCACAGATCTGGCAATGATTTCGGGCGGCCTCTCATCAATACTGCAGCCTTTGGACGTGTCCTTGAATAAGCCTTCCAAGGACAATGTTCGAAGGCTGTACACCACCTGGATGACTGGAGGACAACGTTAGCTGACTCCAGGTAGTAAGATTACGAGGCCGCCTGTAGAAATGCTGTGCACTTGAATCGTTAAAGCGTGGTAGGCTATTTCCGACCAAGTCGCCAGGAAAAGCTTCAAGAAGACGGGTATCTCGAATGCACTGGGTGCGAGTGAGGATGAAATGTTGTGGGGTGCGGATGATTCGGACGCCAAAAACGAATCCCCGCTCGGCAAGGATGAATGTGTGCTTTCCGACTCGGACTCCGAGTAGGGAAAAAGAAGAACACCTACGACTTTTGTGTCAGTAAATTTTACGTGTGTGTGCAGTTGACGGCTCTCGCTTGTTCATGAAGAGGTACGTAGGTATGTTTGTTTTATGTTGAATTAATTGGCAAACGATAAAGTCACCTTTTACTTCACTAATATGCAGATTTAACGTGCGAAAACAAAGTCCAAGAAATTTTCAAGAATTTTACCTCCTGTAATTGGCACACCCCTAACTACGAGCCGGATTTCCCTAAAAAAAAAGTGCGCCTTAATATTATGCGAGTAAATATGGTACTACTGTAGGTTTAGATGAATGCCTCCTCAATTCGTTTATGATAAAATGCGGTGGGTTCGCAAAAAGCCGGGAGTGGATTGAGGTATATTATGTCAATGCAGCCTGGTTATGCACAGAAATTTAGATTTACGGGACATTTTCATGACAACCGTACAAACTAAAACAACGGTCGAAATCATCGAGACTTGACAGGCATGCCGATACATACCCATACGCATGTGGCAATATTTTGCTATATTGTGTCTGGTGTTCTGTCGGATGATGTAGAGTTACTGTATATACTCCCTATGGAAGGAGTCAATTTACTTACTACTTAAACGACATACCTCTTGAATCTACTAACTCGTACAAGTACTTAGGCGTCCACATAACATCCAATCTCTCTTGGGCAATGCACGTCGAACAAATAATCAACAAAGCTAACCGTACGCTTGGGTACCTACGCCGTAACTTTTCCAAAGCTCCATCTTCATTGAAATTAGCCCTGTACAATACATTAATACGACCTAAACTAGAATATGCTTCTTCCATTTGCGATCCCAGCCACATTAATTTAATTACATCGCTTGAGCTAGTTCAGAATAATTCCACATGCTTCATATTATCGAACTACAATCGCACTGCCAGTATATCTGCAATGAAAAATAATCTGTCCCTGCCTACTCTGTCACTTCGAAGAAAAGTTTCCCGCCTATCAACTTTTCATAAATTGTATCACCACCCCATATTGCGCGACGAACTTATTTTGCAACCCCAGTATTTTTCCAACCGTGTCGATCACCGTCACAAGGTTGGAATTATCACCTATCGTACTAACACAGCTGCGCAGTCGTTCCTGCCTCGTTCTTCTCGCGAGTGGAACCACCTTCCCCCTGAAATTGTTGCTATTAATGACAACCATCTTTTTCGTGATACCGTAGCTAACATTGTATATGCAGGACCTATTTAATGTATTTTTGTTTGTACGCTGACTTTTGCTTATATTCGTACTAATGCTGTTTTTTTCCCTCCTCACCATGTACCATGTGTTATTCAATGTAATCCACTCCCCTCTGTAATGCCATTTGGCCCTGAGGGTATTATAAATAAATGAATAAATAAATAAATATGGCTCACAGGCAAAAACGAGGCTTAAACATCGCGAGATATATTTATTTTTTCAGCCATCTTGCTTGATTCCCGACTGCTAGTCCCGTGAGCACAGACTTGCTCATAGAAGGAGGCGCTTCTTCTTCGTCGGTATAACCTGGCGCTGCGGTAGATTAAACCTACTCCCGGCCGCCAAGTCACTCGTTCAGCTCGAGCGAATAAATCTTTTGTATTGGCCTTGTTATAACAACCCCTTGCTGTTGTTGGATCTTGCACAAACGGACCATGGTCATGAGCTTCTCTGTAGACTTTCAGAACCCTTGCAAGTTTCCACATTTGTCGGGGTAATTTTTCTTCATGGACTATGATGATGTCTTCTGCTTTAACTTCTTTGGTGGGTCTGGACCACGAAAAGTGCGCTAATCGAAACTGAAGCAGATATTCTTTTGTCCACCAGTTCCGAAACTTTTCACTTAGCCGTTTTCTGTATGCATGCCGTCGTAAAGCTTCTGTGCGCGTTAGGTTCATTGACGTGTCATTGCAGCCCTGTGGTAGCACCGTAAGTTTCTTTTCAATAATGAGGTCTGCAGGGGGTCAACATACGAGGTTCCCCGCTATCCAACTCGATGTAGGTGAGAGGCCTCAAGTTCACAACCGCCTCCACTTCCGATAGCACAGTAGTCAGCTCCTCAAAGTCAAGTCGAGCTTTGCTGGGGGTCAACATACGAGGTTCCCCGCTGTCCAACTCGATGTAGGTGAGAGGCCTCAAGTTCACAACCGCCTCCACTTCCGATAGCACAGTAGTCAGCTCCTCAAAGTCAAGTCGAGCTTTGCTGAGAACCTTTCTCGGTGGAAGCTTGATAGTCCAGACCAGACGCTCCCCCATCCGCCCCACCATGAAGCACTGGGAAGAATAAACTTCAAGGTGATCCTCTTGTGACCCAAGTATGCTAATACGTCCTCTTAGGAAACCATCCGACAGAGCTTCTCCAAGTCTCTTGACGTCTTCTTGAACGTTCTTGCATTGTCTGAATAAATTACGGGAGGGAGACCTCTTCATGCTACAAAGCGTCGTAAACACATGAGGAAGGCTCCTGAGGTCAGGCTTAATACCAGCTCCAAGTGGACTCCTCTGGATGTAGTTCACACGAAAAGCGCTATGTAGCATTTGCTCTCTGCGGCCCCGGCTGTAGTCACAACAAAGAGCAGTCCTGCGAAGCCAACTCCAGTGACTTCGAACGAATTCGTCGTTGTCAAACAATGGCGTGCTATAGGAGCCGTCAGAGCGTCATCTGGGCTTATACTAAAACGTCTGCATGCATAGCCATGTATCAATTTCTTCACCAGTGTTCGTGACCGGCAGATTCAGTATTGCTCTCTCAACTGTGACAAGGTGTCTCTCACGCCTCCATGTAAAGTTTTGCAGTGTGCTCGTACGGTCAGTAATGTGGAAAAGCAATGATCCTGCGGGAGGATAACTAGGTGTTTTACCTCTTCAGATGCTTCAAGGTGTAAAAGGCGCCCATCGACCCGAAAGATGCTTTTGTCAACCAAAAACGGGTTGAGGTCTTTGATTCGAGAGTCCTCCTTTGCACTTGTGTCTTTCCGAATCGAGCTTATTTTTTCTCTGAAAGATTGTTTTTGTACATGCCTGATTCAATCATTTTCAGCTTCAGCAATCTTTTCAGCTACTAGAAATCCAGTGTGCGCTGCAGTTTTCCATCGGCAGCATTCAATGAATCTTAATACCAAGCTGTGACCTTGAGCAGCCTTTCAATTTTGTTGTAACTGTTTATGTCTAGGACTGGTGTCGACGTTGTCTCACTGGATATCACAACGTGCACGGAAATCATTTCAGAAGAAATCCTGTAGTCGGTGCTGATAGCTTCTGATGGTTGTTGAGGCCATCGGTCTTCTGCTTTGCATAGCAAGTCTGGTCCATGTCGCCACATGCTAATGGATAATAATTTCTCCATAGAAACTCAACGTGTAAAGAGGTCGGCTGAATGCACATGACTAGGCCCATGCCTCCACATAAAAGGATCTGCTTTTTCCCTGATCTCATTCACTCTGTAGGACACAAATTGCTTCCACTTTGTCATGTCGCCTTTTATCTACGAAAATGCAATTGTGGAATCCGACCACATTGTACAGTAGGTCTCGAAGCCAGTGAGTGTACTTGACAGATGGTGCAGTAGATTTGCTCCAATCAAGCCTTCTAGAAACTCTAGCCGTGGTAGTGCCTTTGTCTTGATAGGTGCCACACGGGCTTTTGCGATCAGCAACTCTGGCTTCGCTGAACAGCTCGGTACGACGTAAAGCGCTGCACCATATGGCGATGGGCTTGCATCGCAAATACATGCACCTGCAGCTCTCGGGGTGATTTGGCTATGCTGCCAAGATAATGCAGCATGGAAACATTCTGCAAAAGCGGTATTTGATGCACCCATTCACGCCACTCATCCTGAAGATCCTGAGGTAGCTGCTCATCCCATGCTATTCCACATGTCCATAACTTCTGGAAGAAGATCCTCATAGCAATGGTGAATGGCGCAACAAATCCCATGGGGTCGAACATTCTGGAAGCAGCTTGAAGAATGAACCGCTTGGTATCACATTTTTCTTTCCTAAATTCAAGAAGGCCCCTCAAAGAAAATGTGAAATTATCCGTGTGCGGACTCCATGTAATTCCAAGTACTTTTGCACTTGTCTCAATGAGGATAGCCAGTTCCTTGCCTGCAGTCTGTTCCTCGTGCTCAAATGCGATAATCAGTCCATCCGAGTTAGTGCTCTATTTCCTCAGTGTCATTCCTGCTTGCTGCATAATCTCCTCGGTTTCTCTGCAGATTTGAAGTACTTGTTCATTCGACCCTGCTCCAGCCACTAGATAATCCACGTAAAATGAATCACTGAGAAGTCTTGCAGTTCTGGTTTTGCTTGAAGGCATGCTCCTCAGATGGTGGAGTATAGTTGCCGTCAGTAGAAAGGGACTGCACGTCGCTCCAAATGGCACTCGTCCTTCTCCCCTCTTAAATATCCTCTTCTGAGAAATGCAGTGCTTCCTTTTCTCGAAACCAGATGAATCTAAAGACATCTTTGTCTTTTTGAGTGACTAAAATTTGAAGCAATACCTTTTCAATGTAGGCAAGAAGAGCTATATGGTGCATTCTGAAGCATAATAATACTTTCACGAGATAAGACAGATGCTTGGGCTAGCTCGTGATTGAAAATCAGCATATTTGCACAGCGCAAGACGAGTAGTTACGACGTAATCACAGAAGAAGAGACAAGGACAAAAAGAGCGCTGTAGCGCTCTTTCTGTCCTTGTCTGTTTTTCTATTCTTCTGTGGTCATGTCGCAACTACTGCAGCACTCTTTCTGTCCTTGTCTCTTCTTCTGTAGTGTACTCGTTGTCTTGTGCTGTTTTCACGAGATCCTGGTATAGGTTTTAACCTCTTTTTAGGCATTGATTCAATTAAAAGCACCATTTTGCGTGAGAGAAAGCGTTAAAAATGATTTGGACCTTCGTGGTGAGTGTTTGCTCTCAGATCACTTCTTTATGCCACATATAATATACTTTCGACGAATCCAGAGGTGGCCCGTTCACAACCTCTCCATGTCCCGCTCGTAGGTGTTCCCGTATGATGGCGTCATACGTCTCGAAGAGTCCTTGTTCATTCGACAGTCCATGGAGAAGTTTCCAAAGTCTTGTCATAGCCACTTGATTGTTGTCTGAGAGCTCCACATTTTCCTTCCAGGGCAATGCCCCTAAGGCAGACGGTCTGTTCGAATCACTTGAGTACTGGACTGAGCTCGCTCTCACTGTCAATGGCCTTTGTTATTCCTACGCTCTCGAGTTCTCAAAATCAACGAAGGAATTCGTCCCTCTCTTGTACACTGGTTTTCCATACACAGGCCATAATCCGTAAGAGTGTAACATCCGATGCCATGCTGGTGTTGCCTTGGAAACATCCATTATAGCTTCGAGTTGATAGCAATTAGCGTCTCATCGCCTGTGCATCGAGTGACCTCTCCTATCATCACCGTCCACATTTGGTCGGAACCGATGAGAACACTTATGCCTTCTTCCCCAACAACGGATCCGTATAGTGGTTTATCAGCGATGTCTCTTCCAGCTCTCTGTACTTCTGCGACAAATGGTGAACTTATTGTACTTGCTGCGATACCTTGGCATATGTGCGGAATTTCTATAGCTTCTAAGGCAACTTGAGTTTGTGAAAATGGACTCTTCAAACGGAGCTGCACAACACGCCACCTATGAGCTGCTCGACTTGACTTGCTTGCGAAGGTGTTGAGCGCAATGATGGTGGATCCCACACATGGCAACATCAGCTGCTTTGATAGCCTCTCTGTGACGAATGTGCTCTGATTTCTTCCGTCTATGACACCTCTGACATACCGACATGTAACATCCGATATGGCCCAAGCCCGAAACGTCTGAAGAAGTACACTCCTTGATAAATTCTCGGGGGTATGTCGATTCTTCTCTAGAGATGCACGTACAGTCGTGTTGGTGCTTTGCTTACTTGCCAGTATTCTGGTGTTTGTCCTGCTGGTTTCTCGTGTCTTCTGGCTTAATTTCTCTTCTGACTGGTTTCTCGTGTCTTCCGCAGATCACACAAGCTTGTCGCATGACGCCCTTGACGGGTAGAGCACGTAATCTTGCGTCTGCAATCACACGCCCTGTGACCTTTCGTCGTGCTTTGAAAGCACCTCATGTCTCCTGATAGAATGCACTTCTCTTCTGGTAGAAGAACACTCTTCCATGGAATGTTGGCTCGATTTGCAAAACACACAGTTCTCAGGTACCTTCTTTGTGCTGTTTTGAACAACTGAGGACCTGGCTTTTGAGCTACGAGGCTGATGTGATTTGTTCTGTGCATTCTCATTATGACTGCCTTTTCCATGGTGGTTAGCGAACTCACTCTTCTCTAAGCTCTCCACTTCAATAGACAAGAAACTTAATAAGCGTTCCAGCTCCGGGTTAGAGGCTGCATTATTGCTGTAGCTCGTCACCCAATTGGCGCATGACTGATGGTACTGTGCAACGAGATCGTGTGGTAAAGCCCGCAGCAATGTCGCACAGTGTTGGCAAAAAGAACGTCTTGCTCACCTCAAGCGTCTTCAGTCCTCTGATGTTGATGATGACCTGGTCGTACACCTTGTGAAGAGCAGACGGGGCACTTGAATGGACAGAAGGCAACGTACGAAGGTTGGAGAACTACTCCTGTTCGAGTCTCGTTCTGTCACTGAAGCGTTTCTTGAATATGTCGATGGTATCTTTGTAGCCTGATTCTGTGGTTGGCAGGCCCACAATAGCTGAAGCTGTGTCACCCCTTCGGAAGAACCTCAGGTAGTTGAACTTGTCCGTTACTGTGAGGCTCCTGTTCCCGTGAATCATCTGGTGAAATTGCTCCCAAAAGTCGTTCCACTAGCACAGGTCACCAGCAAATGGGGTGATGGTAAGCTTGACACCAGAGACTCCAGCGTTACTGGCTACTGACGAAGTCTGAAGCCTCGGTGTTGATGACGTGACCACAACAATACTGTCGCGCTTGCTTAGAATCTCACTCATGACGCTGTGAGTATTGACTTCGTATTCAAGGACGGTGTTGTACTCTTCCTGAAACTCTTCATCTGGTATGTGGCCCTCTAACTCCCTGTTGATTTGGTTCAGCTCATCGTTGTTTGCCTTCAAACGTCCGTAAATGGCGTTCAGCTGGTCGATTGTGGCTGTCGCATTGCCTAGAAGAGCTCTTGCCTTGTTGTTAATCCTAGTGTTGAGAGATCGTCTCGATGTCTGCTTCGGTTTCAGCCTCTCCATAACATTGAGCTCATTCAAAGCTTTCTGTAGTCTTCCGTGGACCCTCATAGCAGTTCCTGGGTTTTGGCACCAGATTGTCTAAAATGGCATATGGCTCACTGACAAAAACGAGGCTTAAACATCGCGAGCGATACTTAGTTTTCAGCCGTATAGGTTTACATCTGGCTGCAAGTCCCGTGAGCACAGACATGCTCATGGAAGGAGGCGATTCTTCCTCGGTTTGACCTGGTGCTGTGCTTGATTAAACAGCGGTATTTTGCTATAGGTAGCGAAAATGCTCGAGGCCCGTGTCTCAGATTTAGGTGCATGTTAAAGAACCTCAGCTGGTTGAAATTTTCAGAGCTCTCCACTACTACGTCTCTCATAATAATATGGTGGTGTTAGGACTTAAACTCAACAATAAACTATATCAGGTGCAAATGATTGAAAAAAGTAACTCATTCGTAATAATGCCACAGCGCGGTTACTACACCAGACAAATGATGCACAGTCTTTCTGCAATAACAATGTAGGGATGACCTGGTTCATTTTGACTCCGCTAGATGACACCACCTATCCAGTCTATCGACGGCTCACACGGTTGCGGCTTCGATGTTCTTGCCATTCTAGCTTTGGTAATCCGGCTGAAACAATGTAATCGCTATTGTCACTCACACTTCGGCTATTTTGACACGATGTCTGGACTCTCCACCATGCAGATATCGCGAGTTTCTGTGAACGAAGGTGAATTTGCAAAATACTGCCACAAACGTAAAGCCTACCTAGCGAGTAGTGTACGTTACGGAAAGCTTTACGTTCTGTAAAGACCTGCACGTGCGCAGATTCTATTCGGTAACATGGTAACACAAATCATATACGTACAAGCTAAAAGCCCCTAATCGCGGTCACGATGAGACTCAAGTCGGTGCAGCCGTAGAACGCACGAGCGTCGCGCCATCATGCATGTAAAGTTGGCTCCGCCACATTAATTTGAACATTTGACGTCCCTTTTCACCAAGTACGTAACAGCCTTCACCAGCGGCACGAGCGGTGGAAGGAAAACGTATGCGCAACTGTGCTACCTAAAGGCAGCATATAGTGCACCTCTAGGATTACCGAGTGCAATTGCTTACGTCGTGTGTTGTCACAACTGTTGCTGTCACAAACGAGCGCTCAGGAAAGCGTGCACCGCCAAATTCAGGCGATGATACCAGGTGCCAGAAAGTCACTCCAGAGCCAGCGGTAAAGAAAAAAACAAACATCAAAGCACTCCTCGGGCGCACCGGCTCTCCCCCTCGGAGGCGCAGTTTCGCCGACAAATCTCCTCGCATCGGCCGGCTAGAGATTGCTCAAAAAACCTATGAAGAAAGGGGCATGATGAGGCAGAGTTGCATCATCTTACGAGAAAGAGGTGCCGCCCTTTTTACAGCTCTCACGTTAGAGGGTGTTGCCGGAAACGTATGCCGAGTGGCTCCCAGAATCATCGAGATGCAAAACACGTGTCACTTCCTGGTTGCGTCTCCTGTCGCGGATTGTACTCATAAAGGCTTGCCCTTTCCCCAGCCTTGGCTGTGCAGAGTGCTGACGAAACGATTAGAAACATCCAGAAACCAGCGCGAAAGTATTTAAGCGAGCAGCGAAGAGTGGTGATCAGAAGATGAAGACAGTTTATGCCAGTGTGTGTAGGCAGGCGATGAAGGAAGCTTTGCGCAAAAGTGCGTAGAGTTGTCCCGTTGTTGGGCGAAGGCTTTTGTCGTCAGTGACAAAGCAGGCGATGAAGAAGGTTTCTACCTGAAAGGTGAAGGCTAGTACTACAAGCAGAAAAAGAGAGGGTGTCTGCCGCCAGCGAGCAAAGACGCTTTTGCAGCAACTGCGCGTAGAAAGCCGACGTGTCACTGACGAAGAGGTTTGGTGCTTGGAGTACGAACATTCGAAGACACAAGGTTTCCTGGAAGAGAAACTTCGGCGGTAGCGAATCAACAACAGTGCTGGACTTTGAGTGAGTGATTCCTAGAAGAGTATCATTCAAACTTTGTTCCAAGAGCTTTGGACTGAATAAGTATGACGAATTCTGGCTGAGGCGGCTGCATTTTTGATGGAGGCGAACATGCCGTAGGCCCGAGTGCTTAGATTTGGATGCACGGTAAAGAACCCTAGGTGGTCGAAATTTCCAGAGGCTTCCACGATCGCATCTTTCATAATAATATGACGGTTTCGGACTGTTAAACCCCGCATATAAATCAATCAACAAATTAAAAGTGATTTGTTAGTTAGTGGATAAGGATCTGCTGCTATTCTGGGCCTGGTATTGTGGCCATATTTACTTTTGCTGTCTGTAACTTAGCCGTCTTTTTGCAGTCAGTCGAAGCTCCCATAGCAATGCTTTTACTCAGGTAGAAATCAAAAAAAGGAAGCAGGTTTTCACCATGTCATCGTGACCTTGCGGCACCTACCCACACACCACGCTCACAGCAGGACTCACAAAGCTGCGTGTCATAAAGCAGCCGCAACACCACTGGCTGAAGAGAGGGGGGGTCCTCTGAGGGCAACAAGCTCCTTCTTTTTTGGGTTGTACCCGAGTATAACTGTGCACAGTATTTTAAGTTGAATGACAATAAAGGGTCAAGGCTGAGTTCGTTACAAAGTGCTCAGCCTTGTGTTGATGTTTCCACTTTCATTAATAAGCCTTCATTCAAAAGGCAGCTTTGTCCTTTGTCTATGTTTGTCACGCTGTTAAGATAAATGAAGCCAAGGAAAGTGTAAGGGCATATTTGTAGTCATAAACTGTAATGCAGCAATTGTAACATGGACCGGAAAGACAACTGACTGGCAGCAAATCAGCCTTCAGAGAATGTGTCCAATCCTCTACCAACTGAGCTACCGGGTGGTCGTATGGGGTATCTATGAGCATATAAACCTGGGAGTGTTGCCCAGCGCCACTCACTGCTATGACGTTCAGTGTGGAGCACCCTACTTTTGTCACCTGACGTTCTGTAGCATGTGACACCAGCACGCTACATGTCCAAATGCAAGACCTTCAAATGCATCATCCAAACGGTTGCAGGCTTCATAGCAGTTGGTCACATCAAACTGCTAAAGTTGTATGGGGGCAATGGAACATTGTGCAGAAGCCATGTGACAGCTGAAACAGTCGTGTTCAGTGGAACAGAGTTCACTGGAAGCACAATCGGGACGTTAGCAAGTACAGCGGATATTCCAACACTGGCAGAAAGTGAATGCGTGTACAGGACGTGGATCCATGGAATCATAAAGAGGAAATACAATGAACCAGACACACACCAACAGAGTTCTACCACTGCTAGGCCACAAGCCTCGCGTGAAAATTCTGTCGAGGCACGCTTTCCCACAAACATGAGCAGAAAGTCAATCACATCACATGCACTGTCCACTATGGTGTCTCTTTATAAGATTTTGGCCCCAGATAGTCGTAGGAGCTTGATTACATTGGTCTCCATAGTTCGCGAGTCGTGTGAATGGGCGCCGATCAATTGCCCGCTATTCCAGCACAGCTGCACCGACCTAGCGCACAGTATTTTCGATGATCGAAGCTCCTGTAGCACGACAGTGACTGCCACATGCTTGATCTTCTCCATCCGCCACTGCTGTCACGTACAGCGGTAAGCTGTCTACAGGTTGGTATTCGAGACCCAACTGCATTGACGGATCCAGTGGCTGACGGTCCCGGCAAGTGCTTAAAAGCATCATGGCCTTTCAATTATGCTACCATATCAACTCTCTACTTCGGCATTTTCCATCGCTTCGAAGCAACGCTCTTAACCACGTCTTTTGACAGAAGCTGACCGCACCGATGAGCTTCATAAAGAAGCAGCACGGTGCTCTTTTTGTGCTGCCCTACTGTGCGTAATTTCGCCCGCAGAAGCCCTTTCGCAACGCGATTGATCACGCCGATCCACTGTACATGACACTGCGCCACACGCCGGTCGCAAAAATAAGCGTGTTTGCTAACCATGTATACAAGCACGCACCAAACAATGATACAGTGTGTTGCACGTATGCTGCATGAGTAGGCAAGGGAAGTACGCACCTTGGCCACGCAGTAAGAAACGACGAGTAGCGTCTTTCAGGGTGCGTTAGGTCGCCTACAGTCGCCAGCACTGCTCATTAACATTGTTTTTACCATATTTGAGAATAAACGCCGGAATCCGAACAACTTCTCAGATCGTATTAGCTGCAATACACCGGTCTGCAGCACGTCCATGACCGCACACAAATCTGCGTGGTTTGAAAACCGACCTGCCACCTATCCACCACAGAGCCCATGACAGAGCCACTGCAAGAAACACTGCAATGTTTATTCTTTTCTCCATGGTGTAGTGGAGTGATCTATCCATAGTAGGCACGGAGGATGGTAGGTTTCGGTCACAGAGTTTTAGAGGAGGGTTGCACGTGACGTCATCCCCTTGAGGCGCTAGCGGCGTTTGCCTCTACCGCCATGTCAATAGTCTAAGCGCGCCCCTTTTGAAGCGGCGAGCGGCAGTGAGAGGTTGTGTGCGTGCCGCTACGTACGGTACCAACGTGGTGAAATTCGACTGAGTGCTTACGCGCGTGACTTCCGAAGTCCGGCGAAACTTCGCTATGAACATAAGGTTCACATTTGCGGCGGATATCGACCCGTTCGACTTCAGCAGCGATGAAGCTGTGTGGGATTTGAAGTGTTATTCCCGCATAAAGCTCACGGACATTAAGGACCACCTTGTTGGCGGCACAAGCTTTGCAACAAGGGACGAACTTAAAGCATGTAAATTGATGGACACCCAAAACTATGTCACTAGCGGATGGGTTCAATAGCATCGAGTTAGAGACCTCGGAGACGGCCGCCGCGTCGTCGTCGGAAACGTGACTGCTTTTCCTTGCTCAGTGCTCGGACGAATAATTTTTTTTTTTTCACCGCGGTGGTGTCGTTTCCCGAATTCTTTGTGTAGAAGGGCTTCACGATTTGCAAGAGCATGTGAGGCGATGCAATTGTCATAGTTTGTTCATGGTTGAGCCCAAGCCGCTTGCGATCAAAAATGCTCTTTGCTGCAGGGTCCAATGACGCGCGTCGGGCAGTTGCGCACCCAGAAATCACATGGTCTCGATTGTAACTGATCGACGTTAATGTGCTCAGCTCTGTAAAGCATGGGTAAAGGGTAAACGAGAACGCACTGCGTCGCTGACTGTTTACTAACACAGATAAATCAATAACACGTAGCACCTACCTGATTGATACCGCTGATAAGCAGCGATCGCGGTCGTAGTGCGCACGCTCGTCTCCTGCTGCGTAAACAAAGCTCCGTAGCACGTCGCGAAAACCCAAGTTTTCCACCACAAACGCGAACCTCTAAGATGTTGCATAGGTTCTGAACACTTATCGGAAATTAAATGTTTAACGCACACGTGGTATAGAGTGTGGCTGAACCATCCAAACCTTTTCGATTGGTTTACGATCATTCTAGGTATGGAAGAAAAAAAAAAGCCGACATCAGACGCATTCTCATGACCAGCCTTCTCACTCGAGTGATTGTAGCAACCAAATAAGGCACAGTTCACCATTATCAGCACAGGTATCTTGCACAGGCGCGCAGCCGTGAGCGTACCTCGTACTAGTGTACGTTCTGCGACTGCTTGCCCGCGGCGGCAGGGAGGAAGACTACAAAGATGAATGCACTGGATGGATGAATGGATGCATGGATATGGCTGTACCCTTTAGATTGGGCGGTGGCTAGCGCCACCAAGCCGTAATACTTAATGAATCAAAAACTATATTTTTTTCCCTTAAAAAGTGAGTTTGAGGGTTCGTACTTTGCAGTGAAGAGTTTAATTTTCACTCGTGCCTTGACTATAGCCATCAATCACATAACCTCCTTCTAGTTATGTCTACCCGCTTAAAGTCTACTTTGCCCTCCCGGTCCCTAAACCCCAGTGCTTTGAAAAACTCTGCGCCATCATCCTGAACTATCGGGTGAAGCCCTTTACAGAACATTATCAAGTGTTCGGCAGTTTCTTCTTCCTCTCCACACGCACTGCATACAGTGTCTACCCCTTCGTATTTGGCCCGATATGTCTTGGTTCGCAGTACTCCCGTCCTAGCCTCAAACAGTAGAGAACTACCCCGAGTATTATCAAAGATCCTTTCCTTGGCAATTTTCTGCTTAAAAGTTCGATAGATCTCTAGTGCGGACTTCTTAATCATGCCCATTCTCCACATGTCAGTCTCTGTTTCCTTCACTTTCTTCTTAACCGATAGTTCTTTTTGGTTTGGCCACCTGCTGTTTTCTAAGTATTTACCAGTCAACTTCCCGGTTCGCTTCCTCCATTTTGTATCGACATTCTTCATGTACAAGTAGCTGAATACCTTCCTAGCCCAACGCTCCTCCCCCATTTCTCTCAATCGCTTCTCAAATTTTATTTTGCTGCTAGCTTCCCTGCCCTCAAATGATGTCCATCCCATATCACCTTGTACTCCCTGATTTGATGTATTCCCGGGAGCTCCTAAAGCAAGCCTACCTATTCCACGTTGCTTAATTTCTAATCTTGCTTGAACTTCTGATCTCATGCACAAGACCGCATTGCCGAACGTCAACCCAGGAACCATGACCCCTTTCCATATTCCTCTCACAACATCACACCTATTGTAATTCCACAGTGCCCTATTTTTCATCACTGCTGCATTCCTGTTACCTTTAGTCGTCACGTATATTCTCAGGTACTCGGTCCCATTGCTTATCCATACGCCCAGATATTTGTATTTATCTGTTATCTCTAGCGTGACCTCCTGTATTCTAAGCTCACTACCTTCGTTGTCATTGAAAATCATGACTGCTGATTTTTCCTTACTGAATCTAGAATCTAACCTATCTGCCTCATTACCGCAGATGTCCATCAATCTCGGCAAATCTTCCTTGTTGTTGGCCATTAGCACTATATCCTCTGCGTACATTAATGCTGGTAGTGCCTGATCAATAAGTTTTCCTTGTTTGAATAAAGAGAGGTTGAAGCCCAGTCCACTTCCGTCTAATTTTGCCTCTAATCCTTGTAGGTACATCATGAATAATAAGGGTAACAGGGGGCACCCCTGCCTAAGCCCCCGTTTTACCTCTGCAGGCTTGGATACCTGTTTTTCCCACTTTACAACTACCTTGTTACCTTTATAGATGCCCTTTAAAAGATTAGTGACTACATGTTCCACGCCTAGTGTGTCCAGTATTCCCCACAATTCCTCTTGAACCACGCTATTGTACGCTCCCTTGATATCCAAAAATGCTAACCACAGGGGACTGTGTTCCTTTTCTGCTATTTCGATGCACTGCGCCAGTGAGAACAGATTGTCTTCCAACCTCCTGTGTTTCCGAAACCCATTCTGCAGTTACCCCAGCACCCCCTCATCCTCTATCCATGCCTGCAGTCTTTCCTTTATAATCTGCATCGCCAGCCTGTAGACCACCGATGTCACTGTTATAGGACGGTAGTTGTTTATGTCAGCTTTGTTCCCCTTTCCTTTATAGATCATGCTCATCCTGCTAAGTTTTCATCCATCGGGAACTTCACCATCGATTATTATTTTGCTCACTGCCTCTCTCGAAACCTGCTTAGACTTCGGACCTAATGTCTTTATCAGCCTAATTGGAATGCCATCTGGGTCTGTTGATGTACTACTAGGAACCCTTTTCTCAGTCTTTCCCACTCTCGTTGTGAAAATGGAGCCATTGCACCACTTGATTCGTCCTTGTCTATTGTGGTGCATAAAGTACTTCTTTGTTGAAAATTTTCTGTCACCCTTGATCTTATATATTCAATAGCTTCGTCCCCTTCTAGCCTAGCACCTTGGGCTGTAGTTATAAAACTCTGCTCTAGACTCGTCTCATTTCTTAGGGAGTTTAGATGGTTCCAAAATTTCTCAGCTGCCTTTCTATCTTTTTGATGTACTTCTGCCAGCCACTGAGCTCCCTTTCTTCTAATCTATTCATTGATCAGAAGGGATGCATCTCTTCTACAGCTTAGAAAGGTTTCCCATTTTCTTTCAACATCATCTGTCGGTTCCCCCCGCTGCTTAGCATGTCTGTGTTTCCTAGAGGCTTCCTGACGTTTTGCTATGGCTCTCTTAACTTCCTCATCCCAAAAACTTTTGGGTTTCTGTCTTCTTTTTCGGTATGACTTGTCACGTGCCTTAGCAAGCTCTAGCTCAAACAGTCTAATTATATTCGTGTATGTCCACACTGTTTTACTATCCTCTGTGATTACTTTCTGAATTTGTTTGGTGGATTTTTTAATTTGCCTTTCTTAATAAAAATTTTCCTGTGGTGGCTCATCTTGTCACCTTCCTACTGTCACTGCTCTTCCAAAACTTAGCTTGATACGTTTGTGATCACTACCCAGACTTCTGGAGCCACGTTCATCTATGTGCATTCCCCTGAGCTTATCATACATCATATGTGACATCAGTGCATAATCCATCGTCGACTGCAGCCTTCCTACCTCCTATGTTATTTGCCCTTCACACTTCTCGGCACTGTTGCAAATCATCAAATCAAGCCTTTCACACATATCCATGATCATTTTGCCTGTCGGGTCGGTATACCCATCTATATCTTCCATGTGCGCATTCATGTCTCCTAGTATAATTATGTCGCACTCTCTTCCTAACTCCTGAATGTCCTTTGATATACACTCTACCATTGCCTGGTTTTCCTCTCTGGCCTTTGCTCCCGTCCACAAGTACACGAAACCAAGGAGTGTCATTTGACCTACCACTTTCCCTTTTAGCCATAAATGTTCCTTGCACTACTGCTTGACCCTTTGCCAGTCTGTACTTTTATGAATGAATGCCCTAATACCACCCCCCATTCTGCTGCCTTCTGTTCTATTACAATATTCCCACGCGTAGTCCGGATTGTTCGGAGGTTGTTCCATGTCCCTGAGATGTGTTTCTACAAAACCGTATACCATCGGCCTCTCTTCCCTTAGCTGTTCTTCTATCTCTTCCCATTTCAGCCTGTTTCTACCACCCTGCATGTTAATATTTATGCCCCAGACTCTAATATTTATGCCCCAGACTCTACCTATCTTAGATCTTTGTGCCACTTTGGAATCGTATCTGTCCATACCACCTGTCGAAGAGTCTCCCTGGTTGTTTTCCTCGTTACTAGCTATCCTGCACTCCGAAGGGCTCGCTTGCCCCCCAAAAAAGCTACTGCGCGTCCTGCAAGTCGCCAACCCACCTCATGACCTAGCCGCCCATCGAAGTGAATTCTGTCTCGTTAAAAACCACCCCACTTATGCACCTCTCTGTTTATTTCCACCACCTCAAAGCCTTTCTCTCGACTCATCTGCCATATCTCTTGGTTTGCGTTGACAACCGCTCTTTGCAGGTTGCTATCATGCACCGCTACCTCCGGTATTGTGCATATACCTGAGGTAGCCCCCTGATTGTTCCCATTCATTTGTAGACGACTTGCGCAGTAGCATAACCGAGGCGACTAATTTATGTCGCACCGACGCCATCTACATTTTCGGCGACTTTAACTATCCCGAAATAGATTGGATCCAATTGTCTTCCTCTTGCCGCAATTCCACGGAATTTATAAATCTTGCGTTAGATTTTAACCTATCTCAAAGAGTAAACCAACCTACGCGCGGCTCTAACATCCTTGACCTAATTCTTACGACAGTTCCTGAAACAGTAGGTACCGTTCTTAACATAGATGGTTTTAGCGACCACAGCCTCCTCCAAGTAACTCTAAACATCCCACTACCTTTCTCCGGCACCGACCACAAAAATATTCGCGACTATAGTAAGGCCAATTACAGCCAATTTAACGCCGAACTCGAAATTTTTTACAACGACACATTCCTACCCCTTTTCGACCGTTGTTCAGTAAATGATAACTGGGTGCTGTACCGAGATAAACTATGTACACTAACTAATCAGTATGCCCCCCTCGTAAAAGTGAGAAACGATAAAACAAACCCATGGTTTACGAAATCTCTCAGGCAACTCAGAAATAAAAAGAAACGTTTATACCACACAGCTAAACGCCATGACACGCCCTCCACGTGGCAGACATACAAGAATTTTATGAAAAGCTACTGCGCGGCAGTACAATCTGCTAAACTTAAATATTATTCTGTTGATCTACCTTCCCTCTTCAAATCAAATTCCAAGAAGTTCTGGTCACTTGTTTCTCCTCAACAGCATGGCCAACAAATATCTTTGCTAGATGACGACCATGTCCCTCTTTCAGATAGTCATTGCACATCAGCATTTAACGCATTTTTTTCATCCGTTTTCACCCTGGAAGACCGTTCCGACGTACCATACGTTCCTGAACGTGACATTGCGTACATGGAACCTATAGAAATAACTGCCGAGGGTATTGCTCTACTAGTTAATAACCTCAAGCTTTCCACTTCAGCCGGCATCGACGACATTAATTCTAAAATTCTCAAAAACACCGCCTCCGTTTCTGTTAACATTTTGTATCACCTTTTCAGGCATTCTTTAGCGACAGGTCAACTCCCTTCTGACTGGAAAATTGGTAAAATAGTGCCTGTGTTTAAAACCGGTAATAAGCATTTACCCGAAAGTTACCGTCCAATTTCTCTTACATGTATATGCTGCAAACTTCTTGAACACATAATCGCTTCCCATGTTTTCCGACACTTAGAATCAAATAATTTCTTCTTTCTGAACCAACACGAATTCAGAAAGGGTTTTTCTTGCGAAACACAGCTGCTAGAACTAACAACCGAGCTGCATTCCAATATGAACAGTAACCTTCAGACTGATTGTATCTTCTTCGATTTTTCTAAAGCCTTCGATCGCGTAGCCCATTGCCGTCTGATTTCTAAATTATCTGCCTTCCGATTAGACTCTCTTACCCTATCTTGGCTTCGCAACTTTCTTTCACTTCGTCAGCAGTTTACTATAATTAACAATTCCCCTTCCCCTCTTTCCCACGTAACTTCCGGCGTTCCACAAGGGTGCGTCCTCAGCCCCTTACTGTTTTTAATCTATATAAATGATCTGCCAAATAACATATCTTCCTGCATGCGTATTTTCGCAGATGATTACATAACTTACCGTCCTATATCATCCCCCGACGACCACTTAACTCTACAAAGCGACGTTCACCGCAATAATGACTGGTGTAACAAATGGTTAATGTTCCTGAACACGGAAAAATGTAAAATAATCTCCTTTACGCGCAAACAAAACGTTTGCACTTTCCACTACACTATCAATAATTCTGCACTATCACAGGCATCATCCTTTAAGTATCTTGGTGTCCATTTCACACCCAATCTCTCCTGGTCTCCCCACATCACCACCATTAGCGCGAAAGCCTCCAAGTCCATAGGATATCTACGCCGTAATTTACATAGCTGTCCCGCTCACGTCCGTCAACTAGCCTATCAAACCTTTGTCCGTCCCCAGCTTGAATTTGCCGCTCCTATCTGGTCCCCTTATCACAACTACTTAATTAACATGCTTGAAGCTATTCAGAACAGGGCGGCCCGTTTCATTTCACGCAATCATGACTATCACAGCAGCATAACGCAAATTAAAAACAATCTTTCTCTTCAACCCCTGAGCACTCGTCGCGACATTTCCCTTCTTTGCCTCTTTCACAAATACGTGTACACCAACAGACCCCTCCCACTCCACCTCGATGTTCCTTCCATTACTTCACATAGGTTGCATAATCACTTCAGTTTCAAGCGATTATACGGGGCAACTGATTCATTCAACTGATCTGCTCTTCCTCGTGCCATACGTTTGTGGAATGGTCCTCCAGATAACTTCGCATCTGTATCAGACAATAATTCTTTCCGTCAGTTGCTGCTTACTCTCTTCTCACAATAGACTTGCCACTGTTATGCACGTGTCGGATTTTGTGCCCGATTATGTTTGTTGCACACTGGAAATGTTTTCTGTATATGGCCATAGGTTCTGCGTTTTTTGGTGCTTTTTCTATTGTATGTTCTGCAACTTATAAACAAATTACGGCACGTCGTTGAGGTAAAGCCAGCTGGCTATCTTTGGTTGATGTCGCCTTCATATGCTATAATGACTGTATTCGGTTCCCACTGTCGTGTGTGCAATATGAAATCGCCTTTCCCTTTTTCTTGTTATCGCCTGTTAACTTCAACTTATATTGCAATCCGCGTCATATTTTCATTGTGCTGATACGCTTTGTAAAGCGTGAATCAATTTTGTGTGATCTGTAAAACTTCACCAATTACCCCCCTTACTCAATGCCCTGTAAAGGGCCTGTAAGGAATTTTAAATAAATAAATAAATATCACTACCTGTACCTTAGGAGAGGTGGCGCGCATGTCATCGACGCCTTTCGCCAGTGTGGCTGCTAGTCCTGCTGTATCTTCATTTAAGACATCGTTTAAACCACCTGAACTAATCACGAGGTTTCGTCTATCAGCTGTAGTTTTGAGTTTTGCGCTCGCTTGCCTCATGTCTGCTTCAAGCTTGCGTCCTGGGAACGCCCCTACTGCAACCCTCTTGTCCCCTCTTACCCTCTCTTTGATGGCTTCTGTGCATCGATTTAAATTCGAGTCCCCGCCGATTATCACATGCTGTGACCTTTCAGCGAGAGCGTCCTGCACCTGGGGGCTGCTTGCACCTGTGACGCCGGCTGCTTTGTCCCCTCCCAGCCCCACCACTACCTCGCTGAAGCTGGGCCTTGCGACAGTTGAACCTTCGATGCCTCTTCGACGCTGGCGCCATCTCGTGGGCCACGCCCCTGTGCAACCCTCTTATACACTAGAGGGAGCTCTGGCACTGGTGTCTATGGGAGCTGCAACACACGGCGCTTCAGCGAGCATGGGAATGATAGCAATAGAGTTTGAGCCACGTTGTGTGGCTGTTGACATTGTTAAGCCGAGTTTTCGCCATCAGCTCTGAGCGTTACGCACCACGCAAGATGACAGTATGCTTTACAGGCAACGTGTTCGTGAAGAGTAAGCGGGACCTGTCATTGTTTGGCGTCCTGACGGATGAAAACAGGCCCAAAGAATGCGAGAAGAACCAGCACAGAGCGGACAAGCTTCTGGAAGACACCAACGCAGTTCGCGAAGTCCACTTGCAGCCACGTCTGTGCATATTATCGATGAAAAAAAAAGTGCGCATACCTTACCCACTATCCACGCCGAGGCTGTTTTCAACTTGTTCGGCTGACCAACTTTTGTGACCGAGGAGGCCTCCTTCATCCCTCAAGTCAGCTGTACAGCTTCATGAAAAAGCTCGAGGATATTTTCACACAATGTTTTTGCCAGAGTGAGCTGCACTCTGACAGCATTATGGACATAGTACTGGCAATTGTTCAGCGCAGACTGCCGATTGAAGTTGGTTGAAGTGTGCACGCAGCTACGCTCAAAGCGAAAGTA
This sequence comes from Rhipicephalus microplus, assembly GCF_043290135.1. Classification (NCBI taxonomy): domain Eukaryota; kingdom Metazoa; phylum Arthropoda; class Arachnida; order Ixodida; family Ixodidae; genus Rhipicephalus; species Rhipicephalus microplus. The sequence continues at coordinate 29,243,116 of NW_027464586.1, forward strand.
ATTACTTTTTTTACGTTGTCACACGTCTTCATTCAATTTAAAAGAACTGAACACTGACATTTAGGCAGGGAAGCGGCAGAGGGCCAAGCAGCTGAAGATAAGCTGTCACACATGAAGTGAATAAGGCGTGTAAATCAGTGGCTAGATGGTGTACTGCAGTTCTTGCAAATAAGAGCTTCATGTCAGGAGCAGAAGCTTCGTGTGTATCTTTATTTAGTTTTTAACTATGTCGCTCTACATATGTCTAACATACGTGTATCTGCATATTTATGATTATTAATAACCCCCAGAAAACTGTTGTGCCATGGTCTACAACTGAAGCAGAACAAAAATTATTTAAGCACTACAGTTTCACTTTATAACAAAGGCGCAAACTCAGCCAGCACGCCTGCATGTTAAAGCTTTTCTAGGAAGTGAACGTGCACTGTTTTCTAATTATGTCGTGAAAGGGCGGGCATAATCTTGTTGCGAATTCTTTTTAGGTTCCATCTACACAGCATGAACCGTACGTTTGGTCACTGTATCAAAACATAATTTGTGGGATACATTATCCTTTTCGACAAGGTGTTATATTCGAGGAAACATGATGTGGCCTGAACAAATATAGTGCTTATCAGGAATACTCTACTAACTCAAGCACACACCCTCCGAAACCCACACACACACACAAAAAGCGTTAGCTGCATCGCACTAGAAAGGAGAATGCACAGACTCTGCACCAGCTGCGATCGGACTAATTTTCGGGAAGCTGTATCGCAAAAGGAAAGGAAAACACTGTGAAGCGAGAGCACCAGAAGCTCTTAATATAATCAGAGGGCAGTCAAAGCATGCAACCTTATTACAAATATCGAATAAATGCACGTTCCAACTTTTACGAGCGGCCATAGGCGAGCAGCTTTTGCAGGTGAAGCTTCCATTGAAGATGCCTGTGGCGCTATCTCTCTTATGTGACGCCAAAAGCGTCAGAGTAGCTGTGGAGTAAGCCCACTGCCCTCTTCCAGTAGTCTGTAGTAGTCACCGTGGTAGTAGTACACACATTTGTCTAATTTTCGTACTTCTCGCCTGCTTCTGGCTCCGTGTGTATCCGTGTGGCTTGAAGCTGTTTTTTATGAAAACATAAATTAGCAAATGTTCACCGTTTGGGCTTCACAACCTTATTCTTTCAGGCTTACTATTTTGAATCAAGTCACTAAGTTGAAAAGAGTTTGTTTTTTCATTCAAAACAAAACTGAAACACAGCAATAAACGAAGCCGCAAGTACGATTCACTGCCCACAAGTACGAAGACTAGGCAAATGTGTGTACTACCCATCATTTCCATGGTCGCTGTACGATCGCAGCGCCAGAGTGCCCTCTAGTTAATTTTGGGAAACTCTATGGTTTCGGTATCGCGGCTAGAAGTGCTTTTTTAGTGTCGTGGACGAGGCAGTGAGGCTGAAATATTTTACGATACAGTATTCAGAGGGCGCAGCAGCTCACTGGCGCGCTTTGTTCGCACGCGTCAGCCAGCGCCTTGACGAATTCCTCGCGTTAAGAAGTATTGTAGTTGTGGTATAAGCGCGTTGTGTTTTCTCACAAGGCGCCAATGAATTGTAAATGCGGAAAAAAGAGGTCTGTGGACTATTCGGGCAGGTTAGCGCCTTCAGGACGCCCCATACTGGTGGCATATATAATATTCAAGCTTCCAGTTCTAGTTCAATTATAACATTATTTTTCACATAATTATGTTTGATTACAATGACAAGAATACTCACTGACTATTATGACGCCTTCATTATCGATATAAAATATATTAAACGGTGAAAATGAGGAAAGGCCAGACATTTTGACGCAAACTGTGAGTAAGGAGTTTGCGCGCATATAAAGCAAACAAAGAACGGTTAATTATAAGTTACTGTACAAAGAAACAGTGAAATGGAATTTATGTAGCCATAGGAACCTCTTTTGATGTTTTGCACCTACTCTTACAGTTGTGCTGGCGCCGCCAAAGCTCCGAATAGGGAGGAACCTTTTCTGCGCATGACTTGATTAGTTTGCGTATAACGACACAAAACAAGTTCTATCTCTCTCTATTTTTAAGCATGGTGCCTTGAAGTGGTTGGAAAGTTTTTCACTATTTCTTAATAAAATTGCAAGAGCTACCAAAATATCAGTGTTGGATCCAAGCTCTGCGGGAAATCCGTGGACCTAATCTCCTCCTTCCTCAAATTTTCGTTAGCAGTTATAACTGCAGGCAAAATATTTTTCTCAATTTTTTTTCAGCCCGGCGCATTTAGTTTTTAATCATATGAATTCCTTTAGAGGGGAACCTCATCACTGTGTGGTGCTTTTTGTGTACGCAGCAGGAATGCAATGAGATTGCCGCACCGGTTACGGTGCTCGGCTGCAGACGCAGGTTCAATCCGGGGGCGGCGCCAGGATTAATTTACCGGGATTATTTGTACGTCCTGTCGTATGCTTACCGGATATCTGTGGTTACTTGGGCTATGCCAGCCGGTGACTATCAAAGGCAGAGGCCAACGATTCTGCAATAGAAAAGGAGTATACCTGCCATGCCATCATCTGCATGGGCTATATCAAAATTTCGCCCCTACCTTTAATGCAGGCCCTTCAATCAATGAACGTGTATTTGAACAAGGGAATACAAAGAATGGTTGCATAAGTATTTGGACCATTAGCCTGTGTGGCTTGTTACTGGTTCAATCTTTTACATGAGTTTATTTATGTTAGCAGCAGAAGTGTAGTTGAAATATGCCTGCGAATTTTTTATAATAATTCAATAACAGAATAACGTCAAGGTATATTGAGCTTATTTTTATTACACTCACAATAAATATAAATTTGTTGCTATAATCTAGGTATATACAAGCAATGAGGAACAACTTAAAGCATATATTGTAAGAAAGTGAGCCCCGTAACTGTCTGCATCAGAGTGCGACACCTCATGTGGATCACGTAGGAAGGGGATAAGAAGGGATTAAAAGGGATAAAGAGAAGATAGAAAAAGATAGGGACACAGTCGAAGGAGTACGAGGACGGGGTAACACTCAGCGAGAGCTTCACAGGGTCAGGAGATGGTGGAGGGCCAGTGGCGCAGCGAAGGGGGAGGGGGGATTTTTCATCCACCCCCCTGTCATCACTACCACGACTT